>NC_133412.1:54596000-54954500 GCF_049350105.2 Macaca mulatta
CTGCATTCCTGCATCCTTGGCCTATGTCCTGCCGCATCACTGCCATGCCCAAGAAAAAGCTGAAGGGGATGCTAAAGGAGACAGAGTCAAGGTGAAGAACAAGCCAGAGAAGATCCGCAAGGTTGTTTGCTTAACCTGCTCCTCCAAAGCCAGAGCCCAGCCCTAAAAAGGACCCCGCAAAGGAGAGAGAGGAGGTACCCAAAGGGAAAAAGGAAAATGCTGACACTGGCAGGGAGGGGAATAACCTTGCAGAAAATGAAGATGCCAAAACAGACCAGGCAGAGGAAACTGAAGGTGCTGGAGATGCCAAGTGAAGCGTGTGCATTTTTGGTGACTGTGTATTTCTGGCGACTGTATAGTTTGAAATACTATTTTTATCAAGTTTTTAAAAAATGCAAAATTTGTTTAACTTTTTTTCCTCCTGCCTCAGCTTCCCCAGTAGCTGGGATTACAGGCACCTGTCACCATGCCCAGCTAATTTTTGTATTTTTAGTAGAGATGGGGTTTCATCATGTTGGCCAGGCTGGTCTCAAGCTCCTAACCTCAGGTGATCCACCTGCCTCAGCTTCTTAAAGTGAGCCACCATGCCCGACCTTGATTTACTTTTTTAAAGCTATGTTGTTAGCACACAGAACACTTCACTGTTGTATTGTGGGAAAGGGTCATAGGTTACTAATAGAATGTCTCTGATGCTGGATTGATGTGGGGAAAACACCTTTCCCTTCCCATTTTGAGAGATTTCCTCTTGACTCCCAGGAGGAGGGATTCCATGACTCTGAGACATGTAGCCACCTTGGCACAAATCCCTTGTGGTATGAAAAAACAAATTGGTTGTTATGTCCTCTTCTCCCTCATCATCTTCAACACAGACTTAATTCCCTTAAACCCAAACTCTGTTGGGCCCTGACCCTCCAGTAATTGGTTACCAGTGTGTCAGGCAATTAGACTTTACAGTGGTGCCACTGAGATGGAGCACCCCAAAGAGTAGAGTTTCCACTTCTAGACTGTGGATTTTCATATTTTCAGATAAATTCTGCCATTTTTATTTCATTTCCTGGAAGTCAGGGTCAGTTCATGAAAAGCTGTTAAACAACATGCTAAATGTGAAATGTCAACCCTCACTCTAACCTTTCCGTTCAGAGCATCAAATGAAGATCTTATGGTGTTTTATAGTGGCTTTTTGATTTTGGTAGTCCATTGAAGAAGGGAGTTTGAAAGTTGTTGTACACTGTTAATGATTATCTGCCCATGTCCTGCCTGAAATACCCTGATTGTTTATGGAAAGTAACTTTAATAAAGCTGGATATAGTTTGGCTTGGAAAAAAAATAATATGTAATTGTTCAAAGAAACTTTTAGAGCAACAA
The DNA here is from genome assembly GCF_049350105.2 of Macaca mulatta. NCBI lineage: Eukaryota > Metazoa > Chordata > Mammalia > Primates > Cercopithecidae > Macaca > Macaca mulatta. The sequence continues at coordinate 54,597,366 of NC_133412.1, forward strand.
GCTCAATGGGCACGACAGATTCCTGGATGTTTTGAATACTGTGACTAAAATCTCCATTGCTTGAGTGACCAATGTTTATTTTGGTCTGTCTGACTAAATAAATCTCCTGCTTAAGTTCTAGGTAAAAATGTATTGATTTAGTTCTATACAACCCAGTCTCTAGGACAGTTCTTAAACATGTGATTCACAGAACAGCACTATTGGGAACTTGAATAAATACAAATTCTTAAGCTCTACCCCAGACCTAGTAAATGGAAGCTCTGGGGATTTTAACAAGTTCTGCAGGTAATTCCGCTGCATATTCAAGTTAGAGAACCACTGCTCTAGGATAGGGGTTCTGTATCTTGACTAGGCATTAGGATCACCTGTAGTTTTATTTTATTTTATTTTTATTAGTTTTTGAGGCAGGTTCTCACTCTGTCACCCAGGCTGGAGTGAGGTAGAACAATCTTGGCTCACTGCAACCTCTGACTCCTGGGTTCAAGCTATTCTCCCATCTCAGCCTCCCAAGGAGCTGGGATTACAGGCGTGTGCCACCACACCCATCAAATTTTATATTTTTAGTAGAGACAGGTTTCCTCTTGTTGGCCAGGCTGGTCTCGAATTCCTGGCCTCATATGATCCACCCACCTCAGCCTCCCAAAGTGTTGAGATTACAGGCATGAGCCACCATGCCTGGTACCTGTAAATCTTCAAAAATATATGCTTGCCTGAATTCTTCCCTTGGTGATACTAGTTGGGAGATGGGGTAGGCTCCTGACATCTGAATGTTTCAAAACCTTTATGGGCAATTTTGATGTGCAGCCAGAGTTACTCGTTCATTCAACAAATATCTAACTTCCTATGATGTTCCAGGTATTGTGCTAGGTGGATAAGACAGGCAAGTTCTCTGTCCTTATGGAGCTGATGCTCTAGTGGGAGAGAGATGGTGAAGAGAGCCCTTGTTATACTTGTGATCATCTGTCTGATACAGCTGTATACTGCTTCACATAATTGATAGGTTCCGGAAAAAAGGGGACAGTAGAATATACTGGTTAAGACTACAGACACTGGAGTAAGATACTAGTTAGAATCCTACTTCTACCATTCAAGATTTTAGCAAGTTAGTTACTAATTTCACATAATAGCATCCATTTTTTCACCTATAAAACTGGAATATCTAAACTTTGTATGACTGTCGTGGGAATTAACTGAAGTAATAGATGTAAAGTACTTAGGACAGTACCTAGTACATGATTAAGTACTTAATAAATGGTAGCCCTTTTTAGGGCTATTAGTCTATTATTTGGGTTATTAATCTTATTCTTAATGAATAAGGTATAAATAATATGTTAATATATAGAATCAAATTAAAGCATGCTACAGATGCTTATTTCCAGGTTAGTAAAGCACAGTGCTTCCCAAATTTTTTTCATGGTATGCTGACATAAATGCTGAAAGGACTAAGTTGATGCAAGCCAGGAGGAGATTAACCTGTTTCCAGCCTTACCAAATTTCTCTGAGCAATGAAAAAAAAAAACCTTGACCCACATCTACCACATTTATGACATATCAGTTGGAGGTTCTATCTAGCAAATTCTTCACAGATGTCAACCAGCAACACTTCATTTATTTGATAACATGTATAAATTTTCAAGAGTATTTTTCTATTTAATTTAAAAATAATGTATATTTATGCTGATAAAAATAGTTTTAAAAATAATTGTCATAAATTTGGGAAAGAGAACCACAAAGAAATAGTAAAATACTATCAAGAGAAAATTTGGTATTTGTACTTCTAGTCTTTCTTAATAAATTTTAAGAAAATTTATTTTCTTAAAATAAATTTATAAGAATTTATTTATTCTTATAAATTTATATTTTATCCCATTTTCCCATTTCTTAATTAATATGTAATAATGAACAGTTCTCCATGACATTTAATATTCTTCTATAACACTAGCTTTTAATTTTTTTTGTAAGGCAGAGTCTTGCTCTGTTGCCCAGGCTGGAGTGCAGTGGCATGATCCCAGCTCACTGCAACATCTGCCCACTGCAGCCTCTGCCTCTTGGGTTCAAACAATTCTCCTGCCTCAATCTCCCGAGTAACTGGGATTACAGGCACATGCCACCACACCCAGCTAATTTTTGTTTTTATTGCCATGTTGGCCAGGCTGGTCTCGAACTCCTGACCTCAGGTGATCAACCTGCCTTGACCTCCCAAAGTGCTGGGATTACAGGCATGAGCCATCATGCCCTGCAGCTTTTAATTTTTAAGAAGAGCAGGGAAATGCTTTCTTCAAACAAAATCTTACTCAGAAGCTTGAACCAAAGAACAGATAAAATCAAGAGTTGCTCTGGCTGAAGCAGAAGCTGGGGACCCAGGGACCTCCCCTGCTCTCCCCTTTCAAAGACCCTTGAAAGCTTCCTTGGAGGCCTGGGGGTGTGTTCCCTTGAGATACAGTGAAAAACTGAGCTAAGATACAAGTAAAATTTAATTTGCTAATTTTTTGAATAGGTGATGATGACCACAGTACAATTAAGCCAAAATAAAAAGAGTGCACTATGAAAAGCTTCTCCCTCTTACTCATGTCTCCCAGCCTCATCTTAGAAATCATCATGGTTACTGGTTTACATATCCTTCCAGAGACAATCTGTGCATATGAAAGCCTTTTATTCTCCCCTACACAAACAATATGCTACAAGATTTGGAGGTTGAATGTGAGTGAAAGACATCTTCCTGTGGCTCTTGGCTGTTACTAGCAAGGTTTGGAATATGAGGCTTTCCTGCAGCAGCATTCTGGGGTCCATTTTCCAGCTTCCTGGGCATCAAAAATCAGTGGGATAAGTTGTACTAATTTCTCATCTGTAGCTTCGGGTACACATTCTGTGGTTTATTGGGTGTAAGAGATAGTTGTTTGTGTGGCATTAGCCACACATTTCCTCCCTAACATGTGTTGGCCTCAGAAGGAGCAGCCCCCTTGTGAATTTGTTTGTTATTGTTTTAGGAGTCAATCTAGAAGTCTGACAACAATTTTCTTTCTCTCTCTCTCTCTTTCTTTCTTTTTTTTTTTTTGACAGGGTGTTGTTCTGTCACCCAGGCTGGAGTGCAGTGGCATGATCATAGCTCACTACAGCCTCAAACTCCTAGGCTCAAGTGATGCTCCCACCTCAGCCTCCAGAGTAGCTGGGTCTACAGGTGCACACCACGACACCCAGCTAATTTTTCTTTTTCTTTTTTTGTAGAGACAGGGTCTCACTATGTTGCCCAGGCTGGTCTTGACCTCCTGGCCTCAAGTGATCCTTCCTTCCACCTAGGCCTCCCAAAGTGTTGGGATTATAGGCATTAACCAACATACCCAGCCTTCCAAGAATTTTCTAAGTACTTAATGTCTTATAATAAGTTCCTTCTTGGATTAAAATACTTAAACTGAGAAATATTGCATGGTCTTTAAAAGCTAAATAGTGTCTCATCCTGTGGATATAAAAATTTACTTCAATTAATCTCTTACTATTCTGTCCAATTTTCAATGTTACAAATAAAGTTGTTTTAATACAGTCAGAATTCTTAGTTTTAAGCCATGGTGTTGGTGGGGGGAAGCTCAGGTTGATTTAAATAGAAAGGAAATCAATTGACAGGCTACTTGTGTATATAAAAGAATCTGGAAAATTTAGGTGTTGAAGTTATACTTCCACAACTAATATCCAAAGAACACAACACCAAACTGGTCTGCTGGAAAAAAAAAAAAAAAAAAACACTGGGCACATATGAGACAGACTGAACTAACATTGTGACTCTGAACACTAGATATAGCTGCCTCAAACTCTCCAAAGAATACAGTTTGAGATGTCTTTGCTTCTTTACTTCATTGCCTTCAGAGTGAAAGTCTAGTGTGAGTATGGTGGATTATAAAACCTTCGTCACATTCCTGTATCTTAGACACAATAAAGACTAGGAAGCAAATACTTGGCACTCTCAGGTTCTATAGCAGGAGAGCCATCTTACATGCTTGGGAATTCTGTAAATATAGGACAATGGCTGAGATGCTGTGCAGGTTAACAGCACAACCCTTGTTTACAACAGCTGCTGAACAAATCATTCTGTACCACTCTGCCTGCTTACCTAGGATAAATTTCCAATAATGACAATTTGAGTCAAAGAATATGAAAATGAAGCCTTTTGATAGATATTATCAATTTAAACTGTCCCCCAGAAAAAAATTTTAATCAATTTATACCCCCAGAAAAAGATTTTTTCCATGCTTTTACCAATGTTAAATAATATCATTAAAACAAATATTCACCAATTTGACAGCTAAATAAAACTAGTATTTTAAAGGTTATTTTTTTTTATTATCAGTATGATTAGAGATTTTTCCCAGTGTTTATTTGCCGTGTCTATTTATGTTTTCTTGCATTATCACGGTGTGCCTTCTACCCGTTTTCTATTGGGGTGTGTTTTCCTTATTTATTTATAAGGCTCTTTACTGATAATATAGATGTGAACCCTTTTGGTCATATTTTAAAAATAACTTTTCCAGTTTATTGCTATCAATTTTGTTTTTTAGGTTTTTTTGTCATAAGTAATTTTTACATTTTTATTTGATACAATCTGCCAAACTTTTCCTTTAGGACATCTGAGATTTCTGTCAGAAAGGCCATTCTACTTGAATATTATAAAAATATTCTTTTAAATTTACTTCTGGTGCTTTTATGAGCTTTGCCTTTGAATTCACAATATAAACTTGATTTGGGGATAAGGGAAAAAGACATTTACTTTATTATTTTTCTTTAAAATAAAGTTGCTACTTATCGTTATCTTTTTGTTAATTGTTCTAGTTTGCTATTTTAAAATTTGGGGAGGAGGTTTTTATCTTTTAAAAATAATTTATTAAGATTATCTCATTATAAATATGACAAATGGTTAATACATATTGTTAATATTTTTTCCAGCTTTTGTCTTCCATTTTGCTTATGCTATTTTAAAGTTTTTAAAAATATACTGAGACTAAATAATTCTATGTAGTCTAACAATTTTTGTAGTTTTCTTTTTCCTGCTTTTTCTTTTGTGTTCCAAAATTATTTCTCACTCTCACTATGAGATGAGGTAATTATTCATTTGTATCACCTTCTAAATTATTCATTTGTATTTATTTTCCTTGAATTATCACTGTGTATGGTAATTTTATGGTTTTCTAATTCACTGCTGATTCATTTAGAATTTATTTTGGTGTGTTGCGTGAGACAGGAGCCTAAATTTATTTTTCCCATGAAGAGGTATTAAATAAACTCTCCTTTCTCCACTGGTTTGAAATGCCATCTTTATCAGACTCTAATCGATAACTATCTATCTTCGTGTCTGTTTCACATTGTTTGTGTATTGTAGCTTTATGGTAGAGTTAATATATAAAATTGCAGATCTCTAAAGCCTTTAAAAATATTTTGAGGTATTAAGAATAATATGTGGAACATTACAACTGTATAGTTTATCCTATTTTTTCCCTTTGGGTTTGAACTATATTTATATAAACTTTATTTTTAATTTTTTTGTTTGTTTTATTCAATGGAATTCCTACTACTTGTTTCAAATCTTTTGTGGGTGATCATGAGGCATAAACAAACAACACATGGTATGGGACTAATGTCCTAATGCCCTCCGTGCTTTACATTATATAGAAAAGTCATTTATTGGTAAAGTGTGGAAAGTATATCTACATAATCTTATGCTCACAAAACTCTCCCGAGAAACTTTCACAAAGAAACCACTTTCTGATGAGGAAAATAAAGGAGGAGGGAACCGAAAAACTCAGGGTCAGGAAATACTTGTCCTTTCAGTAAAACTTGTTTGAAAGACAACCTCTATTTGAGGAGTACCTGTCTTAGAAAGATCACTCCTTTGAACCCAGCCTGGGTGGTCTACTCAAGCAGCTTTCCCTGTAATTTTAAACTCAAATGACCAGAAGCACTTTTTAACATCAAACAGAAAGCACCAGATTTTCAAAGTATCTTTTGAGAAGACATTAAAATCTTACTGTCCATCCTGTCAAAACTACACTGTGGTTGGGGGGGTTGAGATAAAGGCTTTCTGCTCCAAAAAATCATAAATATGTGAGTGAATTTTTGTGTAAGTCTTTTCACTGAAAATGTTTCCTCTGAAAAAAAAAACAGAGGATAGGAAAAGCATCATAAAATTGGGTCTTTTGACAATAAGTGCAGGACATATAGAAAAAGGACAGTAATAGAATACAAGTGTAGCACACACCTAAGACATTATGAAATAGTTAAACAGAAAAGCTCCAGGTGATTGCCATGTAGGAAGGTTTTATAATATAACTTAGAAAGTACATAGTTTATATCCTTGTGCAGTTTGCAGTGGTTAAGACTTAAAAAAAAAAGAAAACCACTGTTCACCAAAATCCATTGTCATACACCTATGTCAAGAGAGCAACCATTTTTAAACAACAATTTCACAAAATCTACATGGGGGAGAGAGAACGGCTTTAAGTTCTGGCACAGTAAAATTCTGTGCCAAGTAGGGATAGCAAGTACTAGGATCACATAAATATGGCTGCAAAGAGAAACTTGGTGTTTTTATCAATTATCGTTTTGCCCTCAAGTAAGAACGGAATTGGCCTGATGGGGATAAATGTAAAAGGACAGATCCTCGCAAAACAAAGAAGATGATTAGCAGTGGATATAGTATTAGTTTGATGAGAACTCTCTAGATCGAACCAAACACCCAGACCTGGAGTTTTCCAATTCCTTAGGAAAGGGAGAGACAAATGTTAACACCAGAGCCCCAATGCATATGTAATTTACTGAATATCTTTGGTTTGCACTAAGGATTTAATAAATAGCATACAGTTTATATGCATTTAGTCATTCTCAAATTATGCTTTGTCTTTATAAAGCTCCAAATTAGTTTCTTTAGATATTATTAAAAATAATTGTGTGAAACCAGGGAGCTCTAACTGTGCTTAGAAGTCTAAGGCCTTAAGCGGACCTAAGTCAGTGCCCCGCTCACAGAATGAGATGTGTGATCTAGGCCTGGCCCTCCAGGAATGGCCCACCTAAAAGCACATGCCAGTTCTAGACGCTGAAACTGAGACTTGGGTCAAACCACTGAAAACTATATTCTGTTACATAACCAGCCTAAGTTGCTTCTAGGCAAGATCCTTGTCTCATTCATTCTGTCGGGAGCCCTCATACTGTGCAGCACAGAGTCTGGCTGAGCACACAGATTGTCTAATGAAGGGACAACTGTCTTCCTTGTTTCAAACATACAAGAATGTGCAACTGTGGAATATCTTAATACATTAATTAACCACATTCTCCACTATGTTTTTTTTTTTTTTTTTTTTTTTGAGACGCAGTCTCGGTCTGTCACCCAGACTGGAGTGCAGTGGTGCGATCTCGGCTCACTATAAGCTCCGCCTCCCGGGTTCACGCCATTCTCCTGCCTCAGCCTCCCAAGTAGCTGGGACTACAGGCGCCCGCCACTACGCCTGGCTTTTTCGTTTTTTTTTTTTTTTTTTTTGTGAGACGGAGTCTCGCGCTGTCACCCAGGCTGGAGTGCAGTGGCCGGATCTCAGCTCACTGCAAGCTCCGCCTCCCAGGTTCACGCCATTCTCCTGCCTCCGCCTCCCGAGTAGCTGGGTCTACAGGCGTCCGCCACCTCGGCCGGCTAGTTTTTTGTATCTTTTAGTAGAGACGGGGTTTCACCGTGTTAACCAGGATGGTCTCGATCTCCTGACCTCGTGATCCGCCCGTCTCGGCCTCCCAAAGTGCTGGGATTACAGGCTTGAGCCACCGCGCCCGGCCCCGCTTTTTCGTATTTTTAATAGAGACAGGGTTTCACGATGTTCGCCAGGACGGTCTAGATCTCCTGACCTCGTGATCCACCCACCTCAGCCTCCCAAAGTGCTGGGATTACAGGCATGAGCCACCGCGTCCCTCCCACTATTCTACTTTTTAATGCTCATTTGATCATTAACATTTATTCTCAGCCAATCTGGTTTATTCTCATTTTTGTAGATATCGAGAATAAAATCTGGACCCAACAGAGAGAACTGTGAAGTATCTAAAAGTTTTGAAGTGTATTTATAAAGAAGGAAAATTATTTTTGAACTTTGAAAATTAGATTGTGGCTAAATTGCTTTGGAAGGCAAGATTAAAACTTATAAAAGCTATTGTATTAAGCTTTTCACTGTAAGCGGTTTCGAGAGGAGACATAATCTACTGATTCTGTGTAAAAGCTGAATTATGATGGGATTTTATGACTGTTCATTTAACTACTGTTTATTGGGCACCTATTTATGTCTAGGCGCTATGCTAAGTGTAACAGGCAACAATGAAAAAAATTAGATACCTGTCCTGACCTCATATATGCTGCATATATGCATATATAATCTTTTTTGTTGTTGTTAAAAAACATTTTTAATGAAATAAAACACCGATACAGAAAATTACACAAAAGTATAGCTTAGTTAATTGTTATAAGGAAAACATCCTTGAAATCACCACTCAGGTCCAGAATTTTGTTACTAAGAAGCCCCAGACATACTTTTTCTCATTCCAATTATAGCCTCTTCTTCCCTGCAAAGTAGCTGCAATTCTGACATTTACAGTGATCACTTCCTTGCATTTTATTATGCTTTTATCACCTAAGTGTATATCTCCAGCACTGTGCATCCATGCTTAGTCTTACTTACTTTTAACAAAGTCTTTTAAAAATATGTCTGGATATGTCTTTTACATCTCTTTTAATCTGTGAAGTTCCCCCCATTCCTCTATTTTCCTTACAATTTTGCTGCCTGCATTTACATGGTGAAATTCAATGTTTCTTTTTCTTTAGCATTTCCAGATAATTGGAAGTTGGATCCGGAGGCTTGATCAAACTCAGGTTTGACCTCTTTTGGCAAGACTATAGGTGGTAGAGCTCTTTAATCAGGAGGCACATAATATCTGAATGTCACTCTTTTTTTTCAGGTTAGCAGTCACTGATGATCAATACCTAGAGCCATGAATTCATCAAGGGTTCATTCTTCAAGGGGTACAAAACTGTGATATTCAAATTCTATTATTTTGTTTCAATTTGTTAGATGAAATAATTTATAAGGAGAAATTCCCTTCATATATTTGATTGCCTAGTGGTATAGTTCCACATAAATGTTTGAGATTTTCCTTTTATTTTTTCAGTTATCAACATACTGGGTTCCCTGTCATGCTTAGAAAGTGACAAGTTAGTTTTTTAGTTTTATTTTAAATATCACTAAAAACTCATGAATTATTAAAGAGCATCTATAAGAAACTATAGCTAACGTCATATTTAATGATGAAAAACCAGATCTTTTCCCCCCAAGATTGGGGACAAGGTTAAGCATGTCCTCTCTCACCACTCCTATATACAGTAAGAAAAGGAAATAAAAGATACACAGATTGGGAAGGAAGAAGTAAAACTTTACTTGTTTGAAGATGATATGATGGTCTATGTAGAAAGTTCCAAAGATTTGACAAAAAGCCTCCTGGAACGAATAAGCAATTAAAGCAAAGTTGTAGGTCACACCCTGATAAAAGTCAATTGCTATCCTACATATTAGCAATGACAAACTGGAATCTGCAATTAAAACATGGTATCATTTAAATTAGCACCAAAAAAAGAGAAATATTCAAGTATAAATCTAACAAATATGTATATACCCTCACTATTCTAGATGAGGGAAAACTATAAAACTCTGATGGAAGAAATTAAAGATCTAAATAAGTGGAAAGATATTCCATATTCATGGGTAGGAAGACTCAATAATGTTAAGATATCAGTTCTTCCTGACTTGGTCAATGCAGTCTCAATCAAAATCAAAGCTAGTTACTCCACTGATACTGATAAACTGATTTTAAAGTTTATATGGAGAGGCAAAAGATCCAAAATAGCCAACATAATATTAAATGAGAAGGATAAAGTTGGAAGACTGACTCTACGTGGCTACTAGTCTTACAATAAAGTTACACTAATCAAGAGAATGTGGTATTGGTGAAAAAATTTGACAAACAGATCAACGGAACAGAATAACGGAGACCAGAATTAGAAGCAAATACAGTCAACTGACTTTTGATAAAGGAGCAAAGGCAACCAAAGAACAGTCATTTCAACAAATGGTGCTGGAACAACTGGACACTCACATTCAAAAAAAAAAAATCTAGATGATTTTATATTTTTCACAAAAATTAATTCAAGATGGATTATATATCTAAATGTAAATCATAAAACCATAAAACTTCTGGAGAATACAAAGGAGAAACTCAAAATGATCCTGAGTTTGGTAATGAGTTTTCATATATAATATCAAAAACACACTCCATGAAAGAACAAATTGATAAGCTGGAATTCATTACAGTAAAAAACACTGCTCTGTGAAAAGCACTGTTAAGAGAACAAAAAGATAAGCCACAAACTAGGAGAAAATACATGGAAAACATATCTGATAAAGGAATTGGATCCAGAATATTCAAAGAACTCTTACAACTTAATATGAAGACAAAAAATCTAGTTAAAAAGTGGGTGAAAGATCTAATAGATATATCATCAAAGACACAGTATACAGACTGTAAATAATCATAGAAAAAGATGTTCAATGTTAATGTCATTGAAGGATTACAAATTAAAACAAGATGCCATTACACACCTATTAGGATGGCTAAAATTCAAAGTACTTGACATCAGAAATGCGGGTGAGTATGTGGAGGAACAGGAGCTCACATTCATTACTGGTGGGAATGCAGAACGACAAAGTCACACTGCAAGACAGTTTGGTAGTTTTTTATAAAGCTAAACATAGCCATCATATGATCCAGAATCACATTCCTACACATTTACTCCAATGACTTAAAAACTTATTATCTACACAAAAAAACTGCATGAGTGTTCACAGTTTTATTAATGATTGCCAAAACTTAGAAGCAACTAAGCTGTCCTTCAGTAGGTAAATAGATAAACAATCGATACACATTCACATAATGGATTACTATTCAGCAATAAAAAGAATTGAGCTATCAAGCCACAGACAGACATGAGGGAACCTTAAATGCATATTGCTAAGGGAATGAAGTCAGTCTAAAAAGGGTACATGTTGTGTAACTTCAACTGTGTGATATTCTGGAAATGGCAAAACTATATAGACAGTAAAAAGATCTGTGGCTGACCCCATAGAAATACAACCAGTAGAGAATATTATGAACACATCTATTTGATATAAACTAGAAAATCTAGAAGAAATGAAAAATTTCCTGGATACATACACCCTCTCAAAACTGAACCAGGAAAAAATGGAATCCCTGAATAGAACAATAACAAGCTCTGAAACTGAGGCAGTAATAAGCAGCCTACCAACTAAAAAAAGCCCAGGACCAGATGGATGCACAGCTGAATTCTACCAGATGTACAAAGAAGAGCTGGTACTATTCCTATTGAAACTATTCCAAAAAGTTGAGGAGGAGAGACTCCTCCTTAACTCATTCTATGAGGCCAGCATCATCCTGATACCAAAATCTTCCAGAGATACAAGAAAGAAAGAAAACTTCAGGCCAATGTCCTTGATAAACATGGATACAAAAATCCTCAACAAAATACTGGCAAACCGAATCCAGCAGCACATCGAAAAGCTTATCCACCACAATCAAGTAGGCTTCATCCCCAGGATGCAAGGTTGGTTCAACATAAGTATACCAATAAATGTGATTCATCACATAAACAGAACTAAAGACAAAAACTACGATAATCTCAATAGCTGCAGAAAAGGCTTTTGATAAAATTTAACATCCATTCATGTTAAAAACTCTCAATAAACTAGGTATTGAAGAAACATACCCCAAAATAATAAGAGCCATCTATGACAAACCCACAGCCATCATAGTGAATGGGCAAAAGCTGGGACCATTCCCCTTGAAAACTGGCACAAGACAAGGATGCCCTCTCTCACCACTCCTATTCAACACAGAACTGGAAGTCCTGGCCAGGGCAATCAGGCAAGAGAGAGAAGTAAAGGGCATTCAAATACAAAGAGTGGAAGTACCACTATTTCTGTTTGCAGATGACATGATCCTACATCTAGAAAACCCCACAGTCTTAGCCCAAAAACTTCTTGAGCTGATAACTTCAGCGAAGTCTCAGGATACAAAAATCAATGTGCAAATATCACCAACATCAGTCAAACTGAGAGCCAAATCAGGAATATACTCCCATTCACAACTGCCACAAAAAGGATAAAATACTTAAGAATACAGCTAATTTGGGAGGTAAAAGATCTCTACAAGGAGAACTACAAAACACTGCTTAAAGAAACCAGAGATGACACGAACAAATGGAAAAATATTCCATGCTCATGTTTAAAATGGCCATACTGCCCAAAGCAATTTATAGATTCAATGCTATTCCCATTAAATTACCATTGGCATTCTTCACAGAACTATAAAAAACAATTTTAAAATTCACATGGAACCAAAAAAAGACTCTGAGTAGCCCAGGCAATCCTAAGCAAAGGGAACAAAGTTGGAGGCATCACTCTACTCAACTTCAAACTATACTACAGGGCCACAGCAACCAAAACAGCATGGTGCTGGTACAAAAACAGACACATAGACCAATGGTACAGAATAGAAAGTCCAGAAATAAGACTGCATGCCTACAACCATCTAATCTTCGACACACCTGAAAAAAAACAAGCCATGAGGAAAAGATTCCCTATTCAATAAATGGTGCTGGGATAACTGGCTAGCCATATGCAGAAGACCGAAACTGGGCCCCTTCCTTACACCATATACAAAAATTAACTCAAGATGGATTAAAGACTTAAATGTAAAACCGAAAACTATTGGCTGGGCACGGTGGCTCACATCTGTAATCCCAGCACTTTGGGAGGCCAAGGTGGGCGGATGTCGAGGTCAGGAGAGTAAAACCATCCTGGCTAACATGATGAAATCCCTTCTCTACCAAAAATGCAAAAAAATTAGCCGGGCATGGTGGTGAGCACCTATAGTCCCAGCTACTTGGGAGGCTGAGGCAGGAGAATGGCGTGAACCCAGGAGGCAGAGCTTGCACTAAGGTGAGATCACGCCACTGCACTCCAGCCTGGGCCACAGAGCGAGACTGTGTCTCAAACAAACCAACAAACACACACACACACACACACACCCCCACCCAAAAACCGCAAAGTATAAAAAACCCTGAAGACAACCTAGGCAATACCATTCAGGACGTAGGCATGGGCAAAGATTTCATGATAAAGATGCCAAAAGCAATGGCAACAAAAGCAAAAATTGACAAATGGCATCTAATTAAACTAAAGAGCTTCTGCGCAGCAAAAGAAACTCAACAGAGTAAGCAGATAACCTACAGAATGGGAGAAAATTTTTGCAAACTATACGGTATCCGAAAAGGTCTAACATCCATCTATAAGGAACTTAAACAGATTTACAATTAAAAAAAACAAACACCCCCATTAAAAAGTAGGGAAAGGACATAACACTTTTCTAAAGATGATATACATGCGGCCAACAATCATATGAAAGAAAGCTCTTCATCACTGATCAAATAAAATCACAATGAGATACCCACCAGTCAGAATGGCTATGATTAAAAGGTCAAGAAATAACAGAGGCTGGTGAGGTTGTGCAGAAAATGGAATGCCTATACACTGTTGGTGGGAGTGTAAATTAGTTCAGCCATTGCGAAAGATGGTGTGGCAATTCCTCAAAGACCTAAAGACAGAAATAACATTCAACCCAGCAGACCCACTACTGGATCTATACCCAAAGGAATATAAATTGGTCTATTACAAAGACACATGCATGCATATGTTCACTGCAGCACTATTCACAATAACAAAGACATGGAATCGACCTAAATGCCAATGATTGACTGAATAAAGAAAATTTGGTGCATATACACCATGGACTACTATGCAGCCATAAAAAAGAAGGAGATCATGTCCTTTGCAGGGATATGGATAGAGCTGGAGGCCATTACCTTAGCAAACTAACATAGGAACAGAAAATCAAGTACCACATATTCTCACTTGTAAGTGGCAGCTAAATAATGAGAACACATTGACGCAGAGAGGGGAACAACACACACTGGGGCCTATTGGAGTGTGGAGGTTGGGAGGAAGGAGAGGATCAGGAAAAAAAACTAATGGGTACTAGGCCTAACACCTGGGTGATGAAATAATTTGTACTACAAACCCCCATGACACAAGTTTACATACGTAATAAACCCACACATGTATACCTGAACTTAAAAGTTTAAAAAACAATCAGTGGCTTCCAGGGGTTGGGTGGGTGGGAAGGAACGAATATATTGAGCACAATGAAGTTTTGGGGTAGTAAAACTGTTCTGCATGATTCTAAAATGGTAGATTCACAACATTATGTATTTGTCAACCCCACAGAACTAGAAAAGGCAAAGAGTAAACCCTAATGTAAACTATGGACTTCAGTTAGTAACAACATATCAATATTGGTTCATCAACTGTAAAAATATACCACACCAATGCAAGATTTCAAGAATAGGTAAAACTGAGGACAGGATGGGAAGAGGAAATACATGGGAACTCAATTTCTGCCCAATTTTTCTGTAAATCTAAAACTAATAAAGTCTGTTAATTAAAAAAAAAATCTAGGATTTAGATTTATTTGATAGGCTTTAATCTCCTGCAGTTCTTTTTTTTTTTTTGAGATGGAGTCTCGCTTTGTCACCCCGGTTGGAGTGCAGTGGCAAGATCTTGGCTCACTGCAAGCTCCGCCTCCCAGGTTCATGCCATTCTCCTGCCTCAGCCTCCCGAGTAGCTGGGACCACAGGCGCCTGCGACCACGCCCGGCTAATCTTTTGTATTTTTAGTAGAGACAGGGTTTCACCGTGTTGGCCAGGATGGTCTCAATCTCCTGACCTTGTGATTCGCCCGCCTTGAATCTCCTGCAATTCTTATTCATATCAGAGATCAATTTGTTCGTCTTAGGCCCTTAGTATCTTCATCCTTTGACTTAACTCTACTAATCTTTGAGAAATTTGCTCTAGTTGGGATAACAAGGTTTGAGAGTCATTTTCTGCTGCTTATTTGGAAGCAGCCACTGATTTAATTTGATGGGAAATGATACTTCAAACCTATAACCTGGCCCTACGGATTCTCAATACTACTGGGGTGGTCACTGTTTCTAGACCTTTAGAATGAACAGATCTAGGAACCTCTCCCCATTCCCACTCTCCCACCCCCAAGATAAAATACCTTCTGAATTTGTAATAATATTTCAAATTCAAATTCTAGACTAAGGGAATTTTTTCTTTAATATCTTTTATACAGCTCAAGATAAAATACAGTCCAAGATAAATTCCTTCTGAATTTGTAATAATATTTCAAATTCAAACTCTAGACTAAGGGATTTTTTCTTTAATATCTTTTATATAACAGCTCTCCCTCTTTTCTTTCACATGGAGATCCTGGTGCTCAAGGGCATACAGGATGATAAAAATTGAATACCTACAATTATATAGAATATCTAATTTGCTTTATGCTATATTACAATACATAAGTTTCATAATGACAATATTAATAGTACTGCTACCAATAATGAATACTGAAAACAGTTGGAAATGTTTTGGCATATGTCATACTCAGTCTCCACTAATTTTTTTGTCATTATACTAGTTACATGGTCAGGACGTGCCATTTCATACTATACTCTCTCCTTCAATTTTCTTCAGTTTTAGAACTATAAATAACTACATACTTTATGCTTACTAAAGTACTTATGTCAATGTATCTGTAGTCATTTGCTTGTCTGAAGCATGTTCTCTAGCAAGTTTCTTAGGAAGGGCTTGTGGGACCAATATTCCCTCAATTCTTGAATGTTGCATCCTGATAACAGTAAATTTTTCCCTTGTTTTTTTTTTTTTGAAACAGAGTCTTGCTCTTTTGCCCGGGCTGGAGTGAAGTGGCGGGATCTCAGTTCACTGCAACCTCCGCTCCCCGGGTTCAAGCGATTCTCCTGCCTCAGCCCCCCAAGTAGCTGAGACTACAGGCGCACATGACCACACCCAGATACTTTTTGTATTTTTAGTAGAGATGGGGTTTTGCCATGTTGGCCAAGCTGGTCTCGAACTCCTGACCTCAGGTGATCCACCCGTCTCGGCCTCTCAAAGTGCTAGGATTACAGGTGTGAGCCACTGCGCCCAGCCATCTTGCCTTTTATAAGAAAGGGTCAGTTTTGTTGGATATGAAGTTCTTGGCACATACATTTTGAGAGTGTATTAAAAATGTTACTCAATTTTCTTGTAAGATAAAGCATTGCTATTAAAAAATCTGATATTACATTAATTTTCTTTCCCTTACAAATCATGCATGAGGTTGGTGCAAAAGTAATTGTAACAGAAAAAACCGCAATTACTTTTGCACCAACCTAATACTTTTGCTATGTAATTTTAAAAATTTAAGTACAAATTATACACAATTAACATTCACCCTTTTCTTAAAGAGTTTGAACAAATGCATTCAGTTGTGAAACCACCACAATAAAGATATAGTAGATCAATCATCTCCTTAAATTACCCTTGCTGTCTTCTTTCTAGTCAACTCCTCTCTCAACTCGTTTTCTATTCCTGTAGTTTTGCCTTTTTTAGAATGTGATATACATGGAATCGTGCCACATGTAGCCATTAAGTCTGGCTTTTTTCACTTAGCACAACACATTTGAGATTCATCTATGTTGTTGCATGCATCAGTAGTCTGTCCCTCTTTTTAAAATTTTACATTTATTTTATTGTGGTAAAAACACTTAACATGAGATCTACCCACAGCATATTTTTAAGTGTATAATACAATATTGTTAACTTTAGGCACAGTGTTGTAAAATACATCTCTAGCATTTATTCATCTTTCATTACGGAAACGTTATGCCTGTTGATTAGCAACTCCCTATTTTCCCCTCTCCCCTGCTCCTGGCAACCATAGTCCTGCTCTCTGCTTCTGTGCATTTAAATATTTTAGATACCTCATATAAACAAAGTCATGGAGTATTTGTCCTTGTGTGACTGGCTTTTTTCACTCAACATAATGTCTTCATGGTTCAACCATTATGTCACATATTACAGGATTTCCTTCTCCCTTAAGGCTAAGTAATATTGCATTGTATGTGTATACATTTTCTTTGTCTACTCATCTCAGTGTCAGTGGACATTCAGGTTGTTTCCCCCTCCTCACAACTGTAAACAGTGCTGTAATAAATACAGAAGTGGTAGTATCTCTTTGAGATTGTGATTTTAATTTTTTTGGATAAATACCCAAAAGTGGAAATGCTGGGTCATACAGTAGTTCTATTTTTAGTTTTTTTGAGGAATCTCCATACCGTTTTCTATAGTGGCTGTACCATTTTGGATTCCAACCAAGAGTGTACAAGGGTTCCAATTTCTCCAAATTTTTGTCAACACTTGTGTTTTGTTAATGACCATCCTAATGGGTGTGGGGTGCTATTTCATTGTGGTTTTGAATCGCATTCCTCTGACAGAGACATTTAGCATCTTTTCATATACCTGTTGGCCATTTGTATGTCTTCTTTGGAGAAATATCTATTTAAGTCATTTGTTCATTTTTTAATTAAGTTAATATTTTTGTTACTGAGTTGTAAGAATTTCTTACATATTTTGAACTTAACCCCTTCTCTGATATGGTTTGCAAATATTTTCCCATTCTGTAGACTGCCTTTTCATTCTATCGACTGTTTCCTTTGATGTGCCAAAACTTTTTAGTTTAATGTGTTCCCATTTGTTTGTTTTTGCTTTTGTGGTTTGTGTTTGCTGTAATATCTATGAATTCATTGTCAAGATCAATATTATAAGGGTTTTCCTCTAAGTCTTCTTTCATTCATTTTAGAATTTCAGGTCTTATGTTTGAGTCTTCAATCCAATTTCAGTTGATTCTTGCGTTATAAGATAAGGGTCTAATTTCATTCTTTTGCGTGTGAATATCCAGTTTTCTCAACACCATTTGTTGAAGACTATCCTTTCTGTGTTGTGTATTCTTGACAATCTTACCAAAGATCAGCTGACTCCATCTGACTTGGTCTGTTAATGATGTCTCTCCCTTTAAACCCCATTAAGGACTGGAAGAGGCAGAGAGAGCCCTAGAGCCCAGGCTTTGGTGGTCATTAAGATGTTAAATCTTGTGCTGAAAATTTCTGGTGATTTAATGAATAAAGAATAATTTCTAGCTAAAAAAAAAAAAAAAATCAGTTGACTATATATACACAGATTTTTGGACTCTCTGTTCTGTTCCATTGCTCTATATGCCTATCTTTATGCCAGTACAATACTGTTTCAATTACTCTAGCTTTATATATTTTAAAATCAGGAACTGTTATGACTCCAGCTTTGTTTTTCATTCTCAAGATTGCTGTTACATTTATTTCTGAATAGTATGTCACTGCATAGATGTACCACAGTTTGTTTATTCATTCACCAGTTGAAAAATATTTAGATCTTTTCCAGTTTTGGGTGATTATGCATAAAACATCCATAAACATTCATTTATATTTATAAATGATATAAATACATACATAAAAATATATGTGAGAACATGTTTTATTCCTTTGAGGTTTAACTACCCAGGCGTGGGATTGCTGGATCATACACTAAGTATATGTTTATCTTTTTGAGATAGTTACATACTATTTCCAAAGTGGCTGTATCACTTTGCATTCCCACAAGTAGTATATGTAGTTCCAACTTCTCTGTGTATGCTCTCCAGCACTTGGTATTACTGGTTTTTTTTTTTTTTTGAGATAATCTCGTTTGGTTGCTCAGGCTGGAGTGCAGTGGTGTGACCTCAACTCACTGCAACCCCCGCCTCCTGGGTTCAAGCAATTCTCGTGCCTCAGCCACCTGAGTAGGTAGGATTACAGGCGTTTGCCACCATGTCCGGCTAATTTTTGTATTTTTAGTAGAGACGGGGTTTCACTATGTTGGCCAGGCTGGTCTCGAACTGTTGGTCTCAAGTTACCTGCCTGTCTCGGCCTCCCAAAGTGCTGGGATTACAGGTGTTAGCCACTGTGCTTGGCTTGTTTGGTTTTTTAAACAATTCTAATTAATTGACATGTTGAAGTACCTCAGTGTAGTGTTAGTGTGTATTTCCTAATGATGTTGAGAATCTCTTCATGTGCTTACCTGGCATCTTTGTATCTCATTTGGTGAAGTGTCTATTCAAATCTTTTGCACATTTATTAACTGTTTTATTCTGTAATGTATCTACAGCAGCAACATAAAAATATACCTGACTGATGGAATTAATGAATATAATACTATCTTCCTTTCCCCAAAGAAGTAAAGAAATCACACTTCTCAGCTTAGAAAACATGTGGAAGGCTTATAATCTTTAAAATTTTAAAACGAGCAAAACAAGATCTCATTTACAAGCACAAATGATAATACTAGGCATATGTCCTAGTTCATCTCTACAGAAAGTAGAATTACTAGTAAATACATATTATTAAAACAATGAATTTTAAATTATAAAACAACATGGAGTCCTTATAAACAGAAAAAAATTGCTATTTAATTATGTTTATAAATTTATTTATTGTGGCAAGGGTGAAATTTTTTCCAATGGAGTCTGATTTTAGTTATGCTCATTGGGTCTCTTGTACCAAACATATTTTAAATGTAGAGTACTAATCAGAATAAAATATATTAAACAGAAATAGAGAAAAATAGTATTTGACATGAAAAATGTATTTGTAAGAAGTCCTACATGTGGACTTGCATATATGGAAATATTTTTAATATTATTGTTTCAGTGATAAAACCAGAGGATATTAAATTAGTATAAATAGACGAATAAGTCTTGGTTAATAAGAAAATATCCTCTCAGCAAGAAACTTGGGAACAGCAAAAAACCTGGGGACAGAAAATTTTAAAATGTAGAGAAAGAGTTAAAATCTCTTTAAAGAGATTATTCAGTTTTGACATTTTCGTGACCACAGAGAAGTTAGACTTGTAACACAATCTGAGAGTGGTTTTTTGTTGTTGTTGCAGAAGACAATGGGATGGATATTTAGATCAGAGTATTAGTTGTGGACGAAGGGGGAAAATTTCTCCTAGTGGCACTGGGATGACTAGTGTAAACCTACACTACCTACACTGCCTTCTCTGTCTTGTGGCTCATTCTTTGTGAGGCCAGAACACTTAGAGTGGGTGGGGATAATGGGGAGAACCACCATGCTGCAATAGCAAACCAGCTCCAGAGAGGGGTCTTTAAGGGGTGTTAACAATACTTCCTGACAATGGATCTTCACTGTGGGGATATAAATTATATGCATCCTAAACATGAGTTTGCCTCAAGTCAATATAATAATCACAAATGATTATTTCCCTGCACTTCATATCACAAAATATAACATTTTAATAACAACAAAATTAATGTTAAAATTAAACTATTTTCCTAATGATAATGTTGCTTCAGAGTAAGGAGTATGAAATCTTCAACTAGATGTGTTATTTCAAGGGTTTTTACTTAATTGGTGAATGTGGTACAAATAGAATAGGCAATTTAATTATTCCACAGAGAATTCTAACTTTAGAAAGGAAATCATACATATTTTAAATATCAACCTAATTAGACTTTCTGTATTTCCTCAAATTAGCCTCTGACTGAGAAAGTGTTATGTTTCAAAGATTACAATAATACAGTTAAAAAAAGTAGGGTGAGCATCAAATTAGTTCATTAATTTTAAACTCTAGTGCTAGAGCATTATTTTCACTGTTAACATGAATTTGTTAATAACAAGACGACTATGACAAGTAAGTCTGTAGATATATTGTTAAGTAAGATCTGGCTATATAATTTTAAATTCACAATTAAACATGTTGCCTCTGGAGAAGACCCCAGGTGGTTTGCAGTGTTAAATAGCAGATTAAAGTTGACACGACTAATTTCTTTACTCTAATCTTATTAGTGGTACAACAGCTGTCAACTGTAACCATCTCTATAAAGCCTTTTGAGACATAAACAAAATGCCTCAATATGTCAAATGGAGAATAGTGTTTATCAATCACTATTGCTAATTAGCTTGCAAAATAATTTTTGCTTTTATTGTCTATTGGGGATAATTATTCACTTTTAGTAAACTTTTATCTAAAAATAGATATTTAAAATTTATTAAAATCATCCTGACTAGAAAAAAGTAACTGTTTATTAACAATAGATTATAGTATAAATTTCACCCCAACTGGCAAATACTATTTTATTAGTGCTTACTAGGGGTCTATGATGTGGTAGACACAGGAAGTGATACATAGGTTCCAATTCCATGTCTTCAACTGTTACTTACAAGAAGTAAATTAACTATGATAAGTTCACTCGGTATTTGCTGGCTGATTTAAGCATTAAAGAGTGTTTATATACACAGAAATGTTGTATCTCATTTTTAGACTTCATTGCTGGATCTTATGTGAACATTTTGTCTCACACATACTAACAGCTACATGTGGTTTTTGGTTCACCTTTCTCTTCTGTTAGATCAGTTCCTCTTTGGTCCCTAGTCTGCTAGGTGGGAAAAATGATTCCACAGATAATTTCCTATACCCACATCAATCAACCAGTACAAAAACACCCAAGTCAAAAATCCAAAACCAATCAACTAAACAATATCTCAATCCTCCAGCAACTCACAGGAATAACAGTATTTTTATATCAATGAAATTATATTTTACTTTTATTAAAATAGTGAAAGTTTCATGTTCACAAATCAGAAAGAAAAGTACAGCTATCATCACCCTGCAAACACTAACTTTGTAAGAGATCCAACCAAGAACGCTCATTGATGCAAACTTCGAACCAAATAGTACTTTTTGCTTACCCTTAAATAATTTGTTTTGTTGTGTAGTACAGAATATCTTATTGATTGGTCTCTTCTTAGCTATGATGTAAACTTTTTGAAGACAAAACTTATCACAGAAGAAATTCAACAAATACTGGCAGACTGATAATATTTCTCTCTGATGATAGCATGCAGGCAATAAGGTACAGAACGAAGACCAGAATGGGATGCTCAAACATAGCTCAGCTACACTGATGATGGAGGGTAAATCATTCAGTCTTTAAAACCTTTGGTTTCTTCATTTGTATAGTGTGATAATGTAAACATGCCAAATACTCTGTTAAATAAATGTAATATACCTGACAGCTCTACATGGAAATCAAATGCCTTACCATAGACAGGTTACATTAAAAAAAATCTCAACACTGTGGCTTTTATCAGAAAATATGAACCCAACACCTATCAGTGCAATTTTTTCTTAATACGTTCACTCTCTAGAAGTAGTATTGACACTGGTAAAACAACAACCCAATCTGGAATGAAGTTTTGCATTTCTCATTGGTGAGGGAGAGGGGAATAAGAGATGATGCAGACCAGGCACAGTGGCTTACGCCTGTAACCCCAGCACTTTGGGAGGATGAGGCAGGTGGATAACCTGAGGTCAGGAGTTCGAAATCAGCCTGGCCCACATGGGGAGACCCTATCTCAACTAAAAATACACAAATTAGCCGGGCATGATGGCATGTGCCTGTAATCCCAGCTCCTCAGGAGGCTGAGGCAGGAGAATGGCTTGAACCCAGGAGGCGGAGGTTGCAGTGAGCCAAGATTGTGCCATTGTACTCCACCCTGGGCAATGGAGCAAGTCTCAGTCTCAAAAAAAAAAAAAAAAAAAGACGATGCAATGCTCTGAAAATATGCATCTGGTACTTGACTATGTCATTCTTTGGGGTAGATAAATAATATGGAGATACTTCTTGGTTTTCCAGAGAGGAACAAAACTGCAACTCCAAAATAGCTTTGAAATGATATAAACCGATGATTTTCTTCATTCTGTTAAGCACTGCAAAATGACTTAACTAAGAAAAGATCATTTATATTTTTCAAATGCTGTGTTTTTTCCTCTTAGTAGTTGAAACTGCACTGTTAAATGTAAATAATAAAGGCATAATATAGTAAAGCTTTTTCTTGTAGCTGTAGGATTAAAGTTGTGAGCTGTATTATGCTGCCAGGATTTGAGAGGGAGAAAGAGAAAGAAAGCGAAAGAAAGAGAGAAAGACATACATACATACACACACACACACACACACACACACAGAGAGAGAGAAAGAGAGAGAGAGAGAGAGAGAGAGATGAAAGCTGAAGGGGGGAAGGGAGAGAGGGAAGGAAAAAAAGAGGTCTATGTGGGTATGCTCTTATAATCTCATGCCTTCTGAACACCTTAACCTCACTTTCATAATAGGCAACTGGCTTCTAATTTCAGGAAAATCATTGGTGAAATGATTAAGTTTCTCATTAACAACCTTTTTTTTTTTATTTATTAAAAAGCTGGACTATAGCCCATTATGATCAAGTCTGAGAGAGTAGGGTCTGAAGAAATACACTTTTCCATTGTTTGTAAATATAAGACAATGCTCTTGGGTTTCAAAGTAAGTGCTCATTATAAAGTTAATGATGAGATAACCAGTCTGGGACACTAAGTTTCCCCTACAAAGTAACATTTGAGAGTTATAAAGAATATGAGCAGTACTGTTATTTGTTCTTACAGAACTTGTATTTTTCTTAAAGAACTATACATAATATATTTTATTTTCTTTGATTCTGAAGATAAGCTCTTCACTGTAGGTATGTTCCTTTTAAATGTGTTTACCTTAGGACCTAGGGATAGTAAGTTTAATGAACGTCATTTTCTATATAGATCATCCAAAGTGAGGTCAACAGAAAAAAGGAAAGTTCAGTCAGTCCCAACTTGTAGTAACAGCATTTAACGTTCATAAAGAAATGTACCCTAGAGAGCTTGTAGAGTATACTTTCTCTCTTCACTCCTACTTTAAACGGTGGGCATTCATTCATTCTTTCTTGACGTGAAGAATTTTGAAAAACAACTATGAGGTCACAAGGAAGGCTCTATGGCAAAGTCAAATATTTTCAAGCCAATCTAGTGTTAAAATAATCTTTAATATTTGTATTTGAAAGTATCAGCTTCATTTGGTTGGAAGGAACAAAAATTTACTCAAAATATTTTAAGTAAAAAGAGCCATTTATTGTAAGGCTATTGGGAACTTTCACATGAGTCCAGGAGAAAATGAACAACCATACCTCAAGAGAGCTGGAACAATGCTAGCTCTGTGGACTAGACTGCTTTCATTTCCAGCCCCCTTCTGTCCCATGAAGCAGTTTTGGTCTCCTCTCTTTTTCCCAAAACGGCCTTCCTTAGTCCTGCAAAACTTGGAACGCACATAGTCCTATAATGGCCATCCCAGAAGTGAATCTACATGATTATTTAAATTCAAATACCCAGGAAAAAAAATGACTCAAAGTTCTGCAACTTCCCAACTGCAAATTCCTGAGAAAGAAACTTGACTGGGCCGGTTCAACTTTTTGTATTGGATTATAAATCCTATCTTGCTCGCTGGTCAGTAGATTGGTTGCTCTTGAGTCAGATGTCCTCTCTTTAGAATTTAGTCAGCTATGGCCATTGAGGGAAGCACCACATGGATGGCATAAAATATAGCTGACAAGGCATGGATGTAATGCCTAGAACAAGTAGTATTCATAAACCACTGAAAAAAAGAAGGACACAACAAATAGGAAGAGAGAAGGTGATTATGGCAGGCCAACAAGAAAGAAGAAAAGGTAACAAGGAAGGAAACTCATAGTAAAAACTGTGAGAGTCTGGATTATGTTGCAAACTGAAGACACAAAGGCAAAGACTTAATAGTAGATGAGTCCCAAAGAGAACAGTCAAGTGAGTCAAGAGACTGGATTAAGAAGTAAGCACACGAGGCCTGGCATCTCAGGAAACTAAGTTGACAGATATTGGCATATGTAACAAAACATTCCCTTAATGAAGAGTCTTCTGTTATACCACCAGGGTGGCTGTTCCACAAAGGTAACACAGTAGGCTACTACTAATAATATTTAGAGTTTAATATGTCTCATTTTCCATGACTGTAAGTTCCCTGAGGACAGGGTCTATTTCAAGTGGTTCCTAGGTATGGCAATCCCATTGCCATGCCCACAAGTGATCCAAAGAAGGAAAATGCTAGAAAATAGTTTCCTAGGAGTAAGGACTGGAAGTCCTAGATTATTTACCTGCTTCTGGAGCACAATGAGTTATCTCTTTTCTACTATAAGAGGAATTGTATCAGCCTCTACATAACACAAAGAGAAGGAAACAGAAGCCTTTGGGGACAAAACCTCAATGAGTAATGGGAGAGCAATTCTGAACATTCTCTCTGCTAATGTTCTCTCTGAACATTCTTTCTGAAAAGAATAAACACTCTTTTAAAGGGGTTATCATAGCTCTGAAAGGTTGTAGTCATACCCCAATGTGACTGCTTCCAACCCTCATCTGGCAGTGAGCCACATACATGGTTGCTGGTGATTGTGAGGAATAAACAAGGTAATACGTGCAGAGCATCTAGCACAGTGCTTGGCACCAAGCACACAATAAGTTAGTTTGTATCGCTTTACCAACTCAAAGGATCAGGTAAATGCAATATTGCCAAGTAAAGTCACAAGTTTTACTTTATTTTACTTTGGAGAATACATTTGATATCTTGTTGTAAATGATCTTCCTAGTGAACAAAGCTCCATTTCATATCATTCTAAATTTTTAAAAATTACATTTGATGAGTATTGCATGGCCTGAGTAGGATGGATTTACTATAGGCAGATAAAGGCATACACTATAAAGAAATAAAAAGCAACTTTACTGATCTATTTGATATGAAAAACCAGGCATACCTTATAAAAAAAGAATTATTTTTCCTGTTAGTTTAAAATGGGGCAATCTTATACCTACTGATGTGCTCTTATTCTAAAACTGTGATAAGGCCAATGACCTTATGAATACAGTTCTAGCATACTCTTTGGCCTTTTGAGTAAGTAACAGTCACAGATACACGACATTCAAAAACTCATGGAAGTTTAAAGACAGACTAAAAAAGTCATTGCCTAAAATCCATGTAACAGAGAAGAAGAAGAATAGGATGCTCAGACCTAGCTCAGCTAAACTGATGATGGAGGGTAAATCATTCAGTCTTTAAAACCTTTGGTTTCTTCATTTATATAGTGTGATAATGGTGCAAACATGCCAAATGCTCTGATTGTTAAATAAATGTAATATACCTGACAGCTCTACGTGGAAATCAAATGCCAAAATCAGAAGGGTCATATTTGGTGAAAATGAGATCAAATTGTAAGTCTACAGAGTCCAATATTTGAGGCAGTATGCCCTTTTAACGCATTGCTTTTATCTGTTGGAGAAAATTCATTCATATAGTCACACAATATTGACTATTGATGTCCTGTGATTTACAAATAATGTATTTACTATGTGTCATGATCCTAAGGACTTACAATCTACTTGGGAGAGGTGATAGTACAGCAAACGGAGTACTTGGCAATGCAGCACATAATAAAGTGCTAAACCGAACTATTCTCTAACCTGTTTGATATTTTTTTCAGCGATAAGATAAAGACACAAATGTTCTATAGATCAACTTTAGGGCTGACACAAAGTTAAGGAAAATTAAATTGAATAAGTGGCCACATCAGGATCTTGATAGACTGGGCTAAAACTTACCAAGATGAAGTCTGAATTTAGGGTGAAAAAAACAAATGCCCAAGTAAAATTAATAGATTACAACTTCTTAGAAGCCAAAGTGACAAAGACTTAGGGATTTAAAGCTCAGTAATTAGGCAGCATAATATGGAGTCAAAACAATAACTACAACAAAAAACACTGAAAATAACTAAGTGCTTTCTTTGTGCAGGGACTTAAACACGTGCACTTTTAATCCTCATAACAGTTCTGTAAGGTAGGTATTAGTCTTACCATTTAGTTGAGGCTCTGTTAAAACAAGTAGTTTGGCCCAAAGTCATATAGCTCATCAGTAAAAAGCAGAGTTAAGCCTGGATCTGACTCTACAGCCTATACATTTTTCACTATACCATGCTGTCTGCTTTGCTTTGTGTTGATGAATGTACTTCTATATAAAAAACTGTCCACAGGGACTATGAAGAGATAAGCAAGGCTGACAAAGAAGAAATAGGCACCTGATTAGTTCCCCAACAGAACAACCTAAAGTAGCTCACAGAGTTTACTATTTGACCCCTGGTCCTTGTGTAACTGTCAGAAATTATGAATCTTAAGTAAGTAAAAGGCAAGCTGGGGAAGACTCTTTTTGGTGGCCCAAGAGGTTTGCTGGTTGCCTGTGAATTACGAACATCTACTACTGCCTGGAAAGGGCTTGGAGATGTGGAAGGCCAGTTTAGTGCCACCTTTCACTTTAATTATCATTGCTACTATGTACATATACTATAAAAAGACAACACAAAGTTTTGGTACAGCTGCTTCTAGTCACAGCAGATTCATCTTCTTATTTACATAACATGGGCCATTCTTTACGCTCAAAGAAAGTGAAAACTCCTGTTTATTTTCAAATATTAAAAAGCTATGATGAACCACTATTATTAGTCTAGAGTTTTTAAAAGGCTAGAAGATGTCATTCATTTGTCTGTACTTGTTTTTGGCAATTTGTAGGTTTGGAAGGCCGAGGTGGGAGGATCATTTGAGGTCAGGGATTCAAGACCATCCTGGCTAACATGGTGAAACCCTGTCTCTACTAAAAATACAAAAAAATGAGCCGGGCATGGTGGCGCGTGCTTGTAATCCCAGCTACTTGGGAATCGCTTGAACCCAGGAGGCGGAAGTTGCAGTGAGCCGAGATGGCCCCACTGCACTCTAGCCTGGGTGACAGTGAAACCCTGTCCCAAAAAAAAAAAAAAAAAAAAAAAAAAAGTTTGTAAGCAGAATAGCATTAGTCTTCCCCAAAGGAGATACAAACTGCCTTGTTTCAGGGCGATCTTTCTTGGAACTAAAAACAATTTTATTGGAGCACATCTGTTTAAATGATTGATTTTGTAATAACACATCCTGACCTAAACCCTTTCAGAGATAACTTGAAAATAATTAAAGCAGTTTTATGGCCTTTCCCTGGTTCTCATAAGAGCAAAACAACCTACTGCAGACTCAGAAAGGTTTCAAAAAGTCACACTTCCAGAAGCAGGTATAATTCTCAATTTCACGTTAAAAAAACAAAAAACAAAAAACAAAAAACAAAAAAAGCTTCTGGAAGCAAATATTGATTCACAGGAAGTTGCTTAGCAATAATCATAGAACAAACAAGACATGCAACTACTGAGGTACTATGTGGAGTAAAAAGAGATATGAACAGTACGGTAAGAAAAGAGGACAGGAAGCTGGTTTATCCACTAACAAAGAGCTCAGGGCTTCAGAAGCAGCGACACATAAGGTTTATAGCCATAAGACTCCAGGTTTCAACAGGGTAACTGTTAGGAGACAGTGGCTTAAACTTATCAAATCCTCTATTTATCACTGAGAAAAATTAAACAGGATATTCTAAACTAGCCTCTTTAGGTAAATGCCATGAAATGCCACAGGAGGCAGGAAACAGCAGTAGCTAAGGTGGCAAAAGGTTCATGGAGTTGAGGGGTGGAAACCCACTAGGGATGGAAAGATTCTGGACAGGCTGAGAACAAAGGAGTGCCCAGGGACTATGGAAAGCCCAGGGCCTGGGCAGGGATTTGTGCAGGAGAGTAGTTGGAAGGAAAATGAGAAAGAATATTTTTTGAAGTAAGCCACTGACTCATGCCCACCAGTATGCTCTTATTCTACATTTAAATCTGAAGTGGTTACAAAATTCCCCTTGCTGTTCTTTGAGTAAACAGCATAACACTCTTACGGCTTTAATCCTTTAGCCCTGAAAACTGAAGCTGCTTTAGAAAGTAGAGTTATGGTATTGAGACTGTGCTCAGGATAAAAGAATCTTAGAGTTGATGCTGGATGCCCACAGCTCTCGGTGCTAGACTCACTCAATAAGTAGCACTTAGTTGAAAACACAAATCTATTGTGAATAGTGCCACAATAATCTATAAAAAATAAAAGATCTATAAAAAATCTATAAAAAATAAAAAAGGATGAGTTCATGTCCTTTGTAGCGACATGGATGAAGCTGGAAACCATCATTCTGAGCAAACTATCGCAAGAACAGAAAACCAAACACCGCATGTTCTCACTCATAGGTGGGAACTGAACAATGACAACACTTGGACACAGGGTGGGGAACATCACACACTGGGGCCTATCGTAGGGTTAGGGGGAGGGATAGCATTAGGAGATATACCTAATGTAAATGATGAGTTAATGGGTGCAGCACACCAACATGACACATGTATATATATGTAAAAAACCTGCATGTTGTGCACATGTACCCTAGAACTTAAAGTATGAAAAAAAAAAAAAAAAAAAAAAACACAAATTTATTGGCCTAAAGTGAAATGAAGGAACAA
Organism: Macaca mulatta; assembly: GCF_049350105.2. NCBI lineage: Eukaryota > Metazoa > Chordata > Mammalia > Primates > Cercopithecidae > Macaca > Macaca mulatta. The sequence continues at coordinate 54,626,796 of NC_133412.1, forward strand.
ACTCTTAATCCTGACCCTGTGGGTCAGCTAGTGCTGACCAGCTACGAGGCACTGGTCTGGACTCTCAAGATTCCACAGCTCCTTTGCAAAGGGAGTGTGCTAATTCTTGCTTAGGTCTTTGTAGGAACTGTGGACACCTCTTCTATTTCCTAAACAAGAGGCAGAGATAAGCACCAGAACAACATACTCTGTTACAATGACAATAGCAGCTTTTGGGAAACAGGCATTTAATCTAGGTTACCAACCAGAGAGCTTAGTGTCATGCATGTTGAAGCCTACCAGAAAACAAAACAAAACAAAAAACAAAAAACCTCTAGGTGAATTTAAGATAAACAATATAAATTATTAACAGTTATCAAAGCACTCTCCCAAAGAATCAGTATCATTTCCTTTCTTATTTCAAATATTTATTATGTTTCATTCCTTTCTTCCTTCCTCCCTGCCAATTAACATACAGTAAGTGAAGACAACCTGCCCAGCAACACCCTATAAATGAAGTCCATTTTGATAAGAAATAGCAATGCTTCTGGGTTATAAAAACCACTATGCATGCTATAACTTGCCTTATGGGGAGCTTTCTGCTCCAGAGAAAGATTTCCTGACTTAAAGAATACCTATATCATTCTTCATTAATCTTTGTGAGTAGAGGAAAGGAATCCAAATCATCTTTGTCAAAAGCTTGTACTTAGAAATATCACATGTCAGGTAGCTAGCACTGTCTTAAACCAGGCAAGACTACTTTAAAAACTCTCATTTAACATTTATAATGTAACTTTACATTATAATATACAAATATACATTGTAATAAAAGCTTAACAGTTTACAAAGAGCTCTGATATACATTATTTCAACTGGTCCCACAGTAGCACCACGAGGTGAATATGATTACATTTATTTTTCCAAATAAGGAAACAGATGCAATGAAATTAAGGCACTCACTGAAATTCTCTTAGCTAGTAGCCTGGCAGAGGTAAAACCAGAACCCAGCTTTGTCCTACTCCAAAGCCAATGCCATTTCTTTTTAATACAAATGCCTCTCTCAGAAAAAAAAAAGATAACATACTCTTGGAATTTTTTTTTCCTGTTGTATCCAATGGACAAATGAAGCATTCACTTTTTTTTTTTTTTTTTTGAGACAGGGTCTTGCTCTGTTGCCCAGACTGGAATACGGTGATGCAATCATGGTTCACAGCAGCCTTGACCTCCTGGGCTCAAGTGATCCTTCCTCTCTTAGTCTCCTGAGTAGCTGGGACTACAGGTGTGTGCCACTATGCCTGACTAAATTTGTTAATGTTTTGTAGAGACGGGGTCTCGCTACATTGCCCAGGCTATTCTCGAACTTCTGGCCTCAAGTGATTCTCCTGCCTTGACCTCCCAAAGTGCTGGGATTATAGATGTGAGCCATTGCACCCTGCCTAAATGAACTTTTATTAAAACCTCTTATTTAAACTCCGTAAATAAGTCTCCACAAAATACCCAGAAACTGCGCATGTTACAACCCAGGAATACAATACTTTTGAAATAACATTGCTGCTATACCCCAGGTGGCCAGGGACTTAAGAGAACAGGAAAGCAATTTACCGTTAAAGACCAACGTGCAATTCAGTTCCCAGCAATTTGGCTGGGACTCTAGGCTATGGCACTCTTCGCCTCTGACTCCTCTTCCTGTATGGTAGGAACTTGCTGAAATTTCACAGCTCAGACTTTTGTTAATGTACTTACTCACTTCTTTTTTCACATGTAACACAATGTTAGCTTACTGTAACTATTATTTATTTGTGCTCAATTTTTGGAAGCAGTTAGAATTGCTCAAGAGTTTATCAATTCTTCTTGATTTCTGATTAGAGCACATCACAGACCAAAGAGATTTCCTTTATAAGGCTTTTTAGGCTCAATTTGAGTTTTGCAAGTGATGTTGAGCACCTCTGTTTTTCTCCCTAATGGGCAGTGTAAGCTTTTGCTATTCAACCCTGAATACACATACAATTTTCTTGTCGTTCTCCATATGGAAACCACAGGGCAGAAATGACTCACAAATGAAACGTAAAAAACAGATTAAGAAACTATACTTACTTAGGAGGAATTCTTAAAACTGTGTTCACATTTGTGGCTGGGACTACTACTTGAAGGATGTGTTCAAGGGCTGTTAATCCACCAGCAGCTTGAAATGCAATCTGATCTGCCACATTCTAGACAGAAATACAAACAGAAGTTAGCCCAATTTCCCAGGCATAAAACTATAACTAAAATGATATCTGTAGTCTGAAACATGGGGATGGTTCAACTATTCTACAAATATTATTTTATAAATATTTGTTGAATGCTACTCACTGCTAATTGTTTCAGTACTAGGAAATATAGGTCAAAAGGAGTGAGCATAAAAGACATAGTTGCTCTCCTCCATGAAGCTTAAAATTTGGTAGATGGCAAGCACCGGCAACCAAAGCAAAAAGGGACAAGTGGGATCACATCAAGTTAAAAAGCTTCTGCACAGCAAAGGAAACAATCAACCAAGCAAAGAGACAACTCACAGAATGGGAGAAATGGGAGAAAATATTTACAAACTATCTATCTGACAAGGGATTAACAACCAGAATATATAAGAGCTCAAACAACTGTAAAGGAAAAAAATCTAATAATCCGATTTTTAAAATGGGCAAAAAATCTGAATAGACATTTCTCAAGAGAAGACAAACAAATGGCAAAGAGGCAAAGGAAAAGGTGCTCAACATAACTGATCATCGTAAAAAAGCAAATCAAAACTACAAACATACTATATGATCTAATTTATATGAAAATCTATGATAGACAACATAGTTGTCATCCCAGTTAAAATGGCTTTTATCCAAAGACAGGTAATAACAAATGCTGGTGACGACGTGGAGGAAACGGAACTCTCATACACTGTTGGTGGGAATGTAAATTAGTACAACCACTATGGAGAACAGTTTGGAGATTTTTCAAAAAACTAAAAACAGAGCTACCATATGACCCAGCAATTCCACTGGTAGGTATATGCCCAAAAGAAAGGAAATCCATATATCTAAGAGATATCTGCTTTCCCATATTTACTACAGCACCATTCACAATATAGCCAAGAACTGGAAGCAACTCCATCAGGAGATGAGTGGATAAAGAAAATGTAGTACATATACAGAATGGAGTACTATTCAGCCATAAAAAGGAATGAGATCCTGTCATTCGCAACAACATAGATGAAAGTGGAGGTCCTTATGTTAAGTGAAATGAACCAGGCGAAGTAAGACTTCACATGTGCTCATTTATTTGTGGGAGCTAAACATTAAAACAACTGAACTCATGGAGATAGAGAATGGAAGGATGGGTACCAGAGGCTGAGAAGGGTAGTGAGGGGACCGGGTAGTGGGGAAGGAAGTGAGGGTAGTTAATGGGTACAAAACAATAGTCAGAAAGAATAAGACCTAGTACTTGATAGCACAACAGGGTGAGTATACTCAATAATAATTTAATTGTTCATTTACAAATAACTAAAAGAATACAGTTGGATTGTTTGTAACACAAAAAAATGAATGCTTTAGGTGATGGATACCCCATTTACTCTAATGTGATTATTAAGCATTGTATGCCTATATCAAAATATCTCATGTAAACCATAAATATATAAACTATGTACCCACAAAAATTAAAAATTAGAGAAAAAATGAGTGCCTAGAAGAACACTAATCAGATAGTTATAAATAAGGTGATTTTAATTATAAGTACCTTGAAAGATAAAAGGTTCTCTATGAGAATAATGGGGGAATCAACTATATAATGGGGAAAGGGTCAGGATAGGCTTCTCTGATAAAATTGAGGTTTTAAGACAAGTAAAAGAAAGGGGGAAGAAAAGAAGCACTCCGGGCAAAGGAAAAAAATTATATATAAATTTTTAGCAATACTTACTTAAAAATCACATCTTTATCACATTGTAATCTTAATTACCACCTAACAATATAGACTTCCACAAAGATTCCCTCTACTAGAATATTTGTCTTCAGCAATAAAAGATAATCTAATATCTAATCATTTTAGCTGTATCCTTTTAAAAAAACACCATTTCAGCTATTTTAGGAGAACATTAAGTAACAATTTTAGAACTAAACCTATGATTATTTCTATGCAATTTACGATCTGTATATAATCCTTGCGGGAAATAACATTTCCAAGTTATTTGCACTTCTTTGGCATGGGAAAGAGAAAAGTAATTCTATGCTACACTGTGTGTTTTTAAGCATAGGCAGAATCAATGCAACATATATGTAAAAAATAAGATAGCAACCTATTGTGCCTTGAATTGTGCCCCCCTCAAAATCCATATGTGGAGGTCCCAACCCCCAGTATTTCAGAATGTAACTGTATTTGAAGAGAAGATCTTTAAAGTGGTAACTAAGTTAAAAGTTAGGCTGTTAGAGTAGGCTCTGGTCCAATATGACTGATGTTCTTATAAGAGGAGAAAAAGGCACCGGGGTTACACCTGCACAGTCAAGAAGCCACATGAGGACACAGCAAGAGGTGGCCATCCACTAGCCAAGGACAGAGAAGTCCAGGAGAAACCAGACCTGTTGACACCTTGATCTTGGACTTGCAGCATCTACAACTGAGGGAAAATCAATTTCTATTGTTTAACCAACCCAGTCGTTGGCACTTTGTTATGGCAACCCCAAGCAAACTAATACAACCCCTCTATTACATCACCGCCTTACATTTCTTCTAATAGTATTCCACAGCCTTGAAACTTTGAAATACTGAGGTTTTTTTGAAAAGCGAGTGGGGAGGAGATATTAGTATATATAAGCTCTGTCAAACATATTTGCCTGATTCTTCTGGTGTTCTGAGCATTAATGACATACCAATTATTGTCTCCAGTACATGTCTAGAGTTTAGCAGTGTTATCAAATGCTTATCTTAATCATTCAATTGCTCTTTGTGCACAATAAAATACATTTTGTGACTATAAGAAGTTCATTGTGACAGCTAGACAAGACTCATACATGTAAGATTAAAATTAACAATTTTGTTATTAATGGAAAAATATTTCTTTGCAAAGTTAAAACAATCAAAACCTCCAAAATCCAGGTACTTAATAGTTTATTTAATACTGTAATGCTGTCATTATTCCCTCTTTTTATGTTAGGATGTCAATATACTTAGAATAATAAGCTCTGTGTATTATCATATAATATACATAGAGAAGTGTACTAATCATAATTGTACAGCTCGATGAGTTAAAAAAAATTGAACACACTGTGTAACAACTCCAAAATTAAAATACAAAGCTTCATAGCATGCCATAGTATCCCTTGTGCCCATCCTATTCACTATGTCTTCCTTGTGCCAAAATGTAAAGGTTATCCCAACTTTTAAACTCATGAATTCATTTTGCCTTCTTTTCATATCTATATCACACTTTATCCAACTGTGTCTAGCTTTTTTTGGTTGATTGTTTATTTCTAAATTCATCCATGTTGCTGCCTGTAGCAGTATTTCATTCATTTTCTTTGCTGTATATTATTCCTTTGTGACTATATCCACTTATTTAAATGTTTCACTGCTGATTGACATTTAGCTTGTTTCTACTTTGACACTTTGGACAACGCTCCTTTAAACATTTGTGCACATTTATTTGGCACATGTGACATTCAGCTATGTTGGGCATATCTAGGAGTAGAACTGCTGGGTCACAGAGTATGCATAGGTTCAGTTTTAGTAGCTAGGGCCAAACAGCTTTCTAAAATATTTCGAACAATATTGGCGGTATAGTGTTAATTTCCGTTATTCCCCATTCTCACTAAAATTGGTTTTACCGGTCTTTTTAACTTTGGTCATTGTAATGGGTGTGTACTGGCATTTTATTGAGGCTTTTATTTCCTGTTTCCTGATGACCAGGGAGATTGAACATCTTATGTTTACTGGCTGTTCGTGATTTTAAAAATTTAATTCAGGTATATTTTATAATTGGGTGAAAGGCTCAGATCTTAAATATACTGTTCAATCAAACTTGACAAATGCTTATCAAGACACAACCATTTCTATCACCCTAGAAAGTTCCCTCATGCTCTTTCCATGGTCAATCCTTCCTCTCTGAAGCAACCACTGATTTGTTTCATAGTACCATAAGTTAGTGTTGTCTATCATAGATTTTCATATAAATTAGATCATATAGTATGTATAAATATTTTCTGGATTTAATTTGGTAGGGACTGGCTATCCCACCAGTAGTTTTATACCAAGCCTAGGGAACTGTGGAAACATCTCAAGTGTAGGGAAAATGGTAGAGGGTCAAGATGGGGATGTAAACACATACATACACCTCCTTTCTTATATGTAAAACAAGGATTCCAGATAAAATATTTTAAAACATTAAAAGTCATAACCATATTAAAAATAAATGAAACATCTCTGTGAAACAGGGATGGAGAAGCTCATAGTAATGCATAGGGCAAGGGTCCAATTTTTAGTAGATTCTCAAAAGAACATTTGCTCCTCTAGATTATCCTCTTTTCTTCAGCTTTCACACTGATCCAGCCTCCAAATTCTGGAAATTCTACTTCTGTTACAGTTCTTGCTTCTTCTCTCCATGCCTACTGTTAATAACCATGTCAGAACCATGTCTAGTTAGGCTCTCATGGTATCTTGTTTAAGGTATTATAACAATCTCCTAATTAGTATCTTTGGGTCCAAGTTTACCCTAACCAGCCCATTTTCTAGAGCACTGCTTCCCAAACTCTATAAAAAAACCCAATTTTTTGTTTTTAACATTTTTACTCCATTATAGACTGACACTTTTGTGAAATACAGATGAAATACTGAACAAATGGGAAAAAATGTACTAAGTAGAAGGCCACATTTTAAAATACTGTGAAAATGACCACACTGCCAAAGGCACTCTAAGAATTCAATGCAATTCCCATCAAAATGCTATCATCATTCTTCACAGAACTAGAAAAAACAATCCTAAAATTCATATGGAACCAAAAAAGAGCCTGCATAGCCCAAGCAAGACTAAGCAAAAAGAACAAATCTGGAGGCATCACATTACCTGATTTCAAACTATACTACAAGGCCACAGTCACCAAAAGCGCAAGGTACTGGTATAAAAATGGGCACATAGACCAATGGAACAGAACAGAGAACCCGGAAATAAACCCAAATACTTAACAGCCAACTGGTCTTCAACAAAGCAAACAAAAAACATAAAGTGGGGAAAGGACACCATATTCAACAAAAGGTGCTGGGAGAATTGGCTAGCCACATGTAGAAGAATGAAACTGGATCCTCATCTCTCACCTTATACAAAAATCAACTCAAGATGGATCAAGGACTTAAATCTAAGACCTGAAACTATAAAAATTCTAGAAGATAACATCGGAAAAACCCTTCTAGACATTGGTTTAGGCAAGGATTTCATGACCAAGAACCCAAAAGCAAATGCAATAAAAACAAAGATAAATAGCTGGAACTTAGTTAAACTAAAGAGCTTTTGCATGGCAAAAGGAACAGTCAGCAGAATAAAGAGACAACTCACAGAGTGGGAGAAAATCTTCACAATCTATACATTCAACAAAGGACTAATACCCAGAAACCACAAGGAACTCAAATTAGCAAGAAAAATTAGCAAACAACAATAACAACAAACAAACAATCCCATCAAAACACAGGCTGAGGACATGAATAGACAATTCTCAAAAGAACATATACAAATGGCCAACAAACATATGTAAAAATGTTCAACATCACTAATGATCAGAGAAATGCAAATCAAAACCACAATGTGATACCACCTTACTCCAGCAAGAATGGCTATAAAAAAAAAAAAAAAAAAAAAAAAGATGTTGGTGTGGATGCAGTGAAAAGGGAACACTTCTACATTGCTGGTGGGAATGTAAACTAGGAAAACAGTGTGGAGATTCCTTAAAGAACTAAAAGTAGAAGTACCATTTGATCCAGCAATTCCACTACTGGGCATCTACCCAGAGAAACAGAAGTCATTATAACAAAAAGATACTTGCTCACACATGTTTATAGCAGCACAATTCGTGATTGCAAAAATGTGGAACCAACCCAAATGCCCATCAATCAACAAGTGGATAAAGAAACTGGTACGTGTGTGCGTGTGTGTGTATATATATATGTATGTCTGTGTGTGTATATGTATGTGTGTGTATATATGTGTGTGTGTGCATATATACATATATATATATATGGAATACTACTCAGCCATTAAAAGGAATGAATTAATGGCATTTGCAGAAACCTGGATGGGATTGGAGACTATTATTTTAAGTGAAGTAACTCAGGAATGAAAAACCAAACATTGTATGTTCTCACCGATAAGTGGGAGCTAAGCTATGAGGATGCAAAGGCATAAGAATGACACGATGAACTCTGAGACTTGGGGGAAAGGGTAGGAAGAGGGTGAGGGATAAAAGACTACAAATTGGGTTCAATGTATACTGCTGGGGAGATGGGTGCACCAAAATCTCACAAATCACCCCTAAAGAACTTATTCATGTAATGAAATACCACCTGTTCCCCAAAAACCTATGGAAATAAAAATAAATAAATAAAATAGTAGATGCAAAAAGACAAAATTACTCTGTCAATTTGCAAAATTTACTCTTGATTTGTGTATATATCTCATTATGTTTCATAACAGTGGCCTGGCACTGGCTTATGGACTCCGTTTGAGTAGTCCTGCCCTGGATACACAATGAAGAAATACCCTAAAGAGTAAATGTCATTACATCACTCTTTGCTTAAAACACTCCAGGGACAACTTCTTCACAGTCTACAGAACAAGATCCATGGACCTTAGAATCATTCTTCAGAATCTGATCCCTCTCCAATAGCCTCCTTCCCTGCCAGGATCCTGCCTCTCTTGTAACTAAATTCCTTATATGACCCCTACTTTTTCATGCCTCTGTGCTTTTGCATAAATTGTTCCTTTTCAGGAAGGATGATCCTCTAGTTTTTCATCTTTGTATCTCCACTAAACTCTGAGCTTCCTGATGTCAGAGACCATGTCTGCTTCATCATCATATCCCAAAGACTTAGCATAGGGGACTGCACTTAGTAATTGCTCAACAATGTTGCTGAATGAGAAGGACGGCTGACAAAGATACTCTTATTTTATATATATATATATATATATATAGTCCATTTGTTTTTTGAGATGGAGTCTTGCTCTGTCGCCCAGGCTGGGGTGCAGTGGTGCGATCTTGGCTAATTGCAACCTCAGCCTCCCGGGTAGCTGGGATTACAGGCACCTGACAACATGCCCGGCTAATTTTTGTGGTTTTTTTTTTTTTAGTAGAGATGGGGATTCACCATGTTGGTCAGGCTGGTCTTGAACTCCTGACTTCAGGTGATCTACCTGCCTTGGCCTCCCAAAGTGCTGGAATTATAGGCGTGAGCCACAACGTCCGGCCCCATTATACATGGTTGTAACTGCGAAAACAGAAACAGTAATTTCTCTAGTATGACTGCAGGATGAAATCCTCCATTCTTGTTATTATGTTTGCCTTACAGAATAGTTTTTCACTGGAAATGAGCTTCATGACCAAAGAATGAGATTCAGTTTTCCAAGACTGGAGGACATGTTCACCCTGAACTTTCTTAACATCCATCAAGAAAGGAACTAAACTTTCCTCTCATATTCCATTTTAGTGTAAAGCCATTATGTACTGACATCTCTCAACTCAAAAACAGGGCATAGAGTACGTTAAGCCAAGCAGAAACACCGGCTGATCAGTGTGTCCACAGGGAAACCAAGCAGCACCACTGCTGTTCCTGCAGACCCCTCCACAATGGGAGGAAACTGGGTCAGCACTGCAGAATTGGAGGGGAAAAGGACTGAGTAAAAGCAGATCATTTTAATGTATACATCTATGCCTTAAAAAAAGCCTCCAAAAAAACCCTCAAAGCCTTTTCTGCAATGCCAACAACATGGATGCGACCTCTTGAAAAACCTGACACAAGCTCTAACAGATATTAAACAGGACCGAATAAGCCAATTTCAGGAAGATAAAGGCCATTCAGAGCCAACTTCTTACTAATGCACTACTGGAAACTGAAGTTTTAGTTTATTATTTGCAGCTTTTCAAAAAAAAAAAAAAAAAGCAAAAAGTAAAATCAACTGTGAAATAAAGAAATCTCCCAAATCTCTGCCTGGAGCTAAGGAAGATTCTGGTTATGTTAACTTCTGGATTAGAGATGCAACAAGCCACCTCAGGACTCTCTTTCATGGAGCATGGCCAGTTGGAAACACTGCTCAGTATCATCCTAAGTTCTTCATGCCCCACATCAAGCCCTACTCATCCATCACCTCAGCCCTACCTCACGGCCCCATTCTCTCTTATCTGCAAGCTCCTGAAGAGTGGTATCTGACTCATCTTTGCAGCCTCAGTCCTGGCACAGAGCAGGAATGGTAAACACCTGATAGATAAGTGATAGAACAAAAGAATGAACAAATGAAAGGACTTATTTCAGACAGTAAAAATTTATTTCCTGTGAGATATGATAGGTTAACACAATATAGAGGCATGTTAAATATAACAAGGAGAAATACTGCTCACTGGATCCCATTCCCTAACAGTTTATATATAAAGATGGATGAAACAATCCTGTGATATTAGAGTTGACTTCTTCATCTCATGGGGACACAAAGGGAAAATCAAGCTGTCTCAATGATGAACCAACCAAATATTAAAACTAAGAGAGAAAAAAACCTTCGCAAGCATGTAGCGTTAAAGACCTTATATACAAATCCAAAAAGAAAATAATCCTCATACAAATCTAGGTGGACTTAAATAACACAGAAAACTTCCCCATCTCTTGTTCCTCTCTTTTCATACCACACTAACTTCCTGTGCCAATCACTTGGCACTTCTTATACAGTTTTATTACATTTCTGGATGTATTACATTTCTGGATGCCTTAATGCCATAAGAAGAAGACTGGATGCTCTTCAGATACACCATTTTATACTTATCCCTATCCCTCTTAGCATCCAGAAAAAGCAAGTACACTAAAAATCCTTAACCATAATTATCTTCTCCATTCAAACTGCCACCTTTCCAACTTGTAGTGTTCAAATGCTCTCCCAATCCCTTAAGACCAAGATCAAATGCTGCTGCTTCTGTTAAGTCACTCAGATCCCCTCAACTAAAGTCAAAGCTCTCTATATTTTTTGTGTGTGGCCCTTACCACTTTCTACTTTATGCAAAGTTATTTGTGTCCATGTAGTAGACGGTAAAGCCTAAACTCTCCTGTGTCTGTGTTCCTACCCAGGGCCAAGCACAGGATGCACATACTGCAGGTATCAAGCAAAGTTTTTTTCAGTGACTGAAAATATCTCATTCTAGAAAGGTGAATTCCCTTTTAAACCCTTTTCCAATTCTCTGCATTCAGACATATGAAACTGGAAAAAACTTTCATAAAAAGCTTGGTAATTCTGATCTGATTGAGAAAAACATACCTTTAAAGATAAGACGTGTAGCTTCCCTTACGTACCTGGCATAATACCTTAAAAGCTCTGCCTTCCCCTGCTCTCACCCACTGTGAGACTGACAACTGACTAATAGGATTAGTGGCTCCATTCTAATAACCCCACTTAGCTAAAGGCCAGCAAAAAATGACAGTCTCAATCTGAATTACACAGCCAGGGAATCCATCCAATTATTAACTAGAGTAACTGTTATTACCTCTCCCAATCAAAGAAGAGGCAGCTGTTAATCTTTGGCGGCCTGCAAAGGCTAGTGGCCTTTGTACTTGACTTTTCTGTAGACAATAATTATGTTCTTTGTGATCAGGGAGGAAGGCCTTCAAAGCTTTTTAGACAGAGGTGGCAGATGGGGAAAACTGTTTGCGTGTTCATTAGCAGTATAGGCTAGATTTGTTCTGAGCATCTGTGGCACCTTAAGACCTGTTTAGAGAAAATACAAGTAGGTTTTGGCAAGTCCATAAATTTAGAACTCAGTAGCCTAATTTATAGAGATGAGAAGGTCCTGAAGTGAAAATTTTTATGATCGTTTTTCCCAATATGGAAAACTTTGTTAACATTTAAAAGACATCATTTCCACTTTTCTACTATCCTTGTCTGTTAATGTTAGTTTAAAAGAAGCAAGCACAATGAGATGATGCTCCTTATTCTGTGTTTCTCCCTTACAAGCTTCCTAACTGCTGGCTTCTTTATATTCCCATAATCTACATAAATATCTATGCTCAGCTTTTCAGCTATAGGCACTAACATGATAGCACTAGGTTTTGGGGTCAGGGATGTCACAAGAACAAAAACATATACTGTGGGAAGGTGATACCAAGAAGAGTAAAATTACAAGCTACAATTTGAAGGCTTAGGCGATACAGTAAGTCGGGCTGAGAGGCTAGAAAAGCTTTCTTAGTATCAGATGAACAATTCCTTTGTGATGCTAATTAGAAGTTGGACTCTTTGGAAGGCGCTCCCTGAGGGAGCTGAATTGTGCCATTTCTGACCCATTTGGACTAAGGAAGGAAAGAATAGAGTGAGTGAGAGAGGGTGGGTGCAGGAACTGAAGGACAGAAGCAGACCACAAGACCTGAGTGCTCCTTTTCTCTCTCTCTCTCTCTCTCTCTCTCTCTTTCTTTCTTATTATACTTTAAGTTCAGGGTACATGTACACAACGTGCAGGTTTGCCATATATGTACACATGTGCCATGTTGGTGTGCTGCACCCATTAATTCGTCATTTACATTAGGTAAATCTCCTAATGCTATCCCTCCCCACTCCCTCAACCCCACAACCAGCCCCGGTGTGTGATGTTCCCCTTCCTGTGTCCAAGTGTTCTCAGTGTTCAATTCCCACCTATGAGTGAGAACATGCAGTGTTTGGTTTTCTGTTCTTGCAATAGTTTGCTGAGAATGATGGTTTACAGCTGAATCCATGTCTCTACAAAGGACAAGTTTTTTTATGGCTGCATAGTATTCCATGGTGTACATGTGCCACATTTTCTTAATCCAGTCTGTCACTGATGGACATTTGGGTTGGTTCCAAGTCTTTGCTATTGTGAATAGTACCTCAATAAACATACGTGTGTGTATGTCTTTATAGCAGCATGATTTATAATCCTTTAGGTATACACCCAATAATGGGATGACTGGGTCAAATGGTATTTCTAGTTCTAGATCCTTGAGGAATCACCACACTGTCTTCCACAATGGTTGAACTAGTTTACAGTCCCACCAACAGTGTAAAAGCGTTCCAATTTCTCCACATCCTCTCCAGCACCGGTTGTTTCGTGACTTTTTAATGATTGCCATTCTAACTGGTGTGAGATGGTATCTCATTGTGGTTTTGATTTGCATTTCTCTGATGGCCAGTTTATGATGAGCAAAAATCCTCAATAAAATACTGGCAAACCGAATCCAACAGCACATCAAAAAGCTTATCCACCATGATCAAGTGGGCTTCATCCCTGGATGCAAGGCTGGTTTGACATACACAAATCAATAAACGTAATCCAGCATATAAACAGAACCAAAGACAAAAACCACATGATTATCTCAATAGATGCAGAAAAGGCCTTTGACAAAATTCAACAGCACTTCATGCTAAAAACTCTCAATAAATTCGGTATTGATGGAACGTGTCTCAAAATAATAAGAGCTATTTATGACAAACCCACAGCCAATATCATACTGAATGGGCAAAAACTGGAAAAATTCCCTTTGAAAACTGGCACACGACAGAGATGCCCTCTCTTACCACTTCTATTCAACATAGTGTTGGAAGTTCTGGTCAGGGCAATCAGGCAGGAGAAAGAAATAAAGGGCATTCAATTAGGAAAAGACGAAGTCAAATTGTCCCTGTTTGCAGATGACATGATTGTATACTTAGAAAACCCCATTGTCTCAGCCCAAAATCTCCTTAAGCTGATAAGCAACTTCAGCAAAGTCTCAGGATACAAAATCAATGTGTGAAAATCACAACTGTTCCTATACTCCAATAACAGACAAACAGAGAGCCAAATCATGAGTGAACTCCCATTCACAATAGCTTCAAAGAGAATAAAATACCTAGGAGTCCAACTTACAAGGGATGTGAAGGACCTCTCCAAGGAGAATTACAAACCACTGGTCAATGAAATAAAAGAGGACACAAACAAATGGAAGAATATTCCATGCTCATGGATAGGAAGAATCAATATCGTGAAAATGGCCACACTGTCCAAGGTAGTTTATAGATTCAATGCCATCTCCATTAAGCTACCAATGACTTTCTTCACAGAATTGGACAAAACTACTTTAAAGTTCATATGGAATGAAAAAAGACCCTGCATTGCCAAGACAATCCTAAGCCAAAAGAACAAAGCTGGAAGCATCATGCTACCTGACTTCAAACTATACTACAAGGTTACAGTAACCAAAACAGCATGGTACTGGTACCAAAACAGAGATATAGACCAATGGAACAGAACAGAGCACTCAGAAATAATACCACACATCTACAGCCATCTGATCTTTGACAAACCTGACAAAAACAAGAAATGGGGAAAGGATTCCCTATTTAATAAATGGTGCTGGGAAAACTGGCTAGTCATATGTAGAAAGCTGAAACTGGATCCCTTTCTTACACCTTATACGAAAATTAATTGAAGATGGATTAGAGACTTAAATGTTAGACCTAAAACCATAAAACACCTAGAAGAAAACCTAGGCAATACCATTCAGGACATAGGCATGGGCAAGGACTTCATGTGTAAAACACCAAAAGCAATGGCAACAAAAGCCAAAATTGACAAATGGGGTCTAAAATTAAAGAGCTTCTGCACAGCAAAAGAAACTACCATCAGAGTGAACAGGCAACCTACAGAATGGGAGAAAATTTTTGCAATCTACTCGTCTGATAAAGGGCTAATATCCAGAAATCCAGAACCTGCAAAGAACTCAAAGAAATTTACAAGAAAAAAACAAACAACTCCATCAAAAAGTGGGTGAAGGATATGAACAGACTCTTCTCAAAATAAGACATTTATGCAGCCAACAGATATGAAAAAGTGCTCTTTCTTTTTCTTTTTAAACGGTACTGAGATAGATGACCAAAGATTAGTATGAAGAGTTCATTACTGCAATCCAACAAAGCTCATGATAGTTACTTTGATCTTCCTTACCCTCAAGTTCTCCAAAGCTGCCAAGTGGGAGGCACTGGGCCAGGACCAGCACTCATAGTCTAGTAAGCAGTAGACTTTCAAATAGATAAATGCCATACAGTGAGATAAATGTTATAAAGAGTGGATATAAAAAGATGATCATAGAAGAAATGATTCCTTTGAATAATTCTTTAGAACACAACTGGTGTCAATGTGGACAGTTTTCTAAGCTACTACGCTCTCACATTAGAAGACAAAGGACCTAAGTCAGGAATGTATATATGATGTTCCCTGTACAACTTCTTTATACGCCAACCATTTCCAACTTCCAGGTCTACCCACTACTTTACAGCAGAACCTCATGAGTCTTAACACAGCAGTTCCTTTTTTCCTTGCCCCTGTATCTCAAGTATCCTGAATGTTTTAAAGTTTAAAGGTAAAAGAAATTTGGGACTATGAGAGTAAAGAAAATTTGCTTTGGGCAAATGGGTTATATGGACAAGAGCCAGTAACATGGACTACCTCTAATGGGTCCAGCAGCTCCTAGGAGGCAGGACCTTAGAGCTCAGACCCTTTTCTCAGAGGTGGCAATTTCTATTTTCTCCCCATCATAACACTTTTGCTTCTTTACTGATTTTTATATTTATTTGGTTGTAAACTAAATCATAATGATTACCGTATCTGTTTACTTCATTACAAACTAGATTGTGAGGTCTCTAACAGCTGGAATTATGTTTATATTGGGTCTAGCAAAAAGTAGGTATTCAATAAATATTTGCATCAAAGAACAAAGTTACAATTAATTTAATTTCTGGGGCTCTGACATCAGAAATTCCCTTAAGAGGAGAGAGAGCCCATCAATAAGAAAGAAAAGTCTCAGAAACCCACAGTCTTGGAAAAGTCAAGGTAAGGGTACAAGTAAGCTAGAACCTTTGGAAAACGTTACTGGTCCTTGTGTGTGCTGATAGAGAAGGCAGGCCCTTCTGTTAGGCCTGCCTGAAGGGAAAGAGGGAAAGGAGAGACCAGAGATGCGGAGGCCAACCACTGTGCCTTTGTCAATCATCCTGCCTTACTCATCTTGGCATCAGTTTTTTTGCGATATTCTTAGGGAAAGTAGTGACCCAGAACTCAGAACTAACTTTTTTTTTTTTTTTTTTTTGAGACGGAGTCTCGCTCTGTCGCCCAGCCCAGGCTGGAGTGCAGTGGCGTGATCTCGGCTCACTGCAAGCTCCGCCTCCCGGGTTCACGCCATTCTCCTGCCTCAGCCTCCCGAGTAGCTGGGACTACAGGCGCCCACAACCGCGCCCGGCTAATTTTTTGTATTTTTAGTAGAGACGGGGTTTCACCGTGGTCTCGATCTCCTGACCTTGTGATCCGCCCGCCTCGGCCTCCCAAAGTGCTGGGATTACAGGCGTGAGCCACCGCGCCCGGCCAGAACTTTAAAATATGTATTCTTTAAAAACTTTTTTTTTTTTTTTTTTTTTTAAGATGGGGTCTTGCTCTGTCCCCCAGGCTGGAGTGCAGTGGCGCGATCTCGGCTCACTGCAAGTTCCACCTCCTGGGTTCATGCCATTCCTCAGCCTCCCGAGTAGCTGGGACTACAGGGGCCCACCACCACACCTGGCTAATTTTTTTGTATTTTTAGTAGAGACGGGGTTTCACCGTGTTAGCCAGGATGGTCTCGATCTCCTGACCTCATGATCCGCCCGCCTCTGCCTCCCAAAGTGCTGGGATTACAGGCTTGAGCCACCACGCTCGGCCTAAAAATTTTTTAAAATTATACTTTAAGTTCTGGGATACATGTGCAGAATGTGCAGGTTTGTTACACAGGTATACATGTGCCATGGTAGTTTGTTGCACCCATCAACCGGTCATCTATATTAGGTATTTCTCCTAATGCTATCCCTCCCCTAGCACCCCATCCCCTGACTGGCCCCAATGTGTGATGCTTCCCTCCCTGTGTTGATGTGTCTCATTGTTTAACTCCCACTTATGAGTGAAAACATGCAGTGTTTGGTTTTCTGTTCCTGTGTTACTTTACTGAGAATTATGGTTTCCAGTTTCGTCCATGTCCCTGTAAAGGACATGAACTCATCCTTTTTTATGGCTGCATAGTATTCCATGGTATATATGTGGCACATTTTCTCGATCCAGTCATTCATTGATAGACATTTGGATTGGTTCCAAGTCTTTGGTATTGTGAATAGTGTTGCAATAAACATACGTGTGCATGTGTCTTTAGAGTAGAATGATTTATAATCCTTTGGGTATATACCCAAATGGGATTGCTGGTGACCTAGAACTTTCTATATCCTGAGGGACAGAGGGGGAAAGCAATTCTTGAGAGTCAAAACAAATTTAAGGAGGAAACAGGAACCCAAATTTTACTTTTATCAAATTACCATCTTGGAGGGCTATTGAGAGCAACATTTCAAGGGCTTACCATGTAGCAGGCCATGGGCTATCTTCACATATAAGTCCTTACAACAATCCTGTGAGGTAGCACTCATCAGCCCCATTATACAGATATGAAGATCAGTCTTAGAACAATCAGTTACTTGCTCAAACGTACAAAGCTAGAGGTAGCAGAGCTGGGGACTGAGTCTAGGTTTATCTGATTTCTGAGTGTGTAATGGGTTTACACCAAGAATGTTGTGGGAAAATCTTGCATGTAACTGCAAGTATGTTTGACTTTGGCACCCTTATCTCTAAATAGCCCAAATTTGTAAAATCTTGATTTACAAAGCCCAAGATTTTACTCTCTCTCTCTCTCTCTCTCTCTCTCTATATATATATATACTTTTAAAATATATTTTTAAAACTTTTTATTTTCAAGTAATTTTAGATTTACAGAAGGGTTTCAAGGATAGTAGAGATTTCCTATATGCCTTAGTCGAGCTTTCCTCTGTATTAACATCTTTTTTTTTTCTTTTTTTAAATATGGAGTCTTGCTGTGTCGCCCAGGCTGGAATACAGTGGCGCAATCTTGGCTCACTGCAACCTCCACCTCCTGGGTTCACGCCATTCTCCTGCCTCAGTCTCCCAGGCAGCTGGGACTACAGGCATATGCCACTAAGCCCAGCTAATTTTTTTGTATTTTTAGTAGATATGGGGTTTCACCATATTGGCCAGACTGGTCTCGAACTCCTGACCTCAAGTGATCCACCCGCCTCAACCTCCCAAAGTGCTGGAATTACAGCGTGAGCCACCATGCCTGGCACATATTAACATCTTATATAACCATGGTATGTTTATCAAAACTAAGAAATTATATTGGTACTATTAACTAACCTACAGCCTTTATTTTGACTTTCTCAGTTTTTCTATTGATGTCCTCCTTTTTCTGTTCCAGGATTGAATCTAGCATACCACATTGCATTTAGCTTAATAGTATTTTAAAGATAAGTAAAGTTACTTTTAGGATTAGAGGAGGGATCCTGAGCTTTCTTATATTAGCTTTCACTAGCAGCCTAAAAAAAAATCTTGAAGTAATCCAGACTCAAAGAATGTAAAGGAATGTTAAGTTTGACTATCACAAGTAAATAAAAAAGGAAATGAAAGAGCTAACTAGATTCTAAGGGACTGAAATATGAGTAGTTCTTTTAACCAGCGGTGCAGTTCTTGAGATTGGCAGGAAATGGGAAGAAATGTGCACACAGCAGGAGGGAAGCAGGCCTTGGGCAAGGCGGGAAGAAATGTGGGAAAATGTGGGACAAGGGTTAGAAGAGACTCCAGGTGGCCCAAGATGGGCTCCCTGCAGCTCAAGCTCCAACTGGCCTTCAATAGTTCCTCAGCCAGGGCATCTTTCAAAACACCTTCCTTCCTGGATATCAGAACTGGAGCTCATCTCTGCAGGCTCTGCTTCCAACTTCAGCACAGATACTGCTTCACAGTCTTTATAGTAAGCCTTTTCCACTTGTGCTATGATAAGGTATTCATTGCAATATATATTTTTTTCTTTCCAAGAAGCAGCTGGGGTAAAAGTCTTTAGATGAGGCACAAGGAAAGTCAAGCACAGCTAATTTTAGAGATGATCCTATTAGAAGCACCGGGTCTGCTTAATTTAGTCTAAAGGAAACGAAGGGAAGGAAACAGCTAGTGATAGGCAGGGTCAGGGTTTTCTCAGATGGGTTATCTGGAGCCTGCTTTCTGGTTTAGACCCTCCTGTTCTCTAGCACCTAAAAGGTTTATGGGAGAAATATAGGAGGCAAAAACATTGCAAAATGTGTTCCTATCAGACTATCTGACACAAAATGTAGTGCAGCAAGGAAGAAGGTAAAGATGAACAGCCCTTCAGCATGGGGACTTCAAGGTACCCACGTTAATCTATACTTTGGTCATGGATGAACACTGTTTAACATTGTTGAGCTTCTGTTCTCCATCATAATGTCACAAATAATACCTTCTTATGTGGAGAACAGTGTGAAAACTTTTTTCAGAATATCTGCTAGTGAGAATAAGACCTTTACTAAAGGCGAACTGAAACATTTAAAAGGCTGCTCATTTAAGGCAAACAAAACTCACAGGAGTTGTTAAGCCTGGAGGACACCCGACCATTAAATAATTTTATGAAAAGGCAAACATAAAATCCCTTCCTATTCACAAGGAGCACTTTTAAGTTCATTTGAAGAGAAATGTGATGATCAATTTATATTTACACAATGCTTTTAATCTGAAATTTAAAATACACTTAGCTTTAAGTCAGCAGGCAAGTTTATATCCTCACTACATGGGCAAGTGATCATATAGAAAATGTAAAGATCCTTAAAAAACTATACCTTTGAAAATATTATTTGTAAATATTAAATGGCATACAACATCAGGAGGCCTTTTTAGCAGGGAAAGGGGGAAGTAGGGATCTGAGAAAGATAGGCAGAAATGATATATTTTATCAGGGGAATCAGGCAGAAAGACCATTTAGGGTTGTTAACTTTGTGATATAAGTGATTTCAAAATAAGTCTTGTCCTAGCAGGTACAGTCCAGAACAATACTGTCCTCTAGACTATGAGCTCCTTATGGGCATGGACTGTGTATCCACTGTTCAGAGGCTACAACAACAGTGGCTAAGAGCATGGCCTATGAAATAATTCTGCCAGAGTTTGGATGTTAACTCCTTCTCTTACTAGCCACATAACATCAGGCAAACTGCTTATCCTCTTGATGCCTCGGTGTTCTTATTCATATAACAGGGCTAATACTTCCTATCTCAAGTGCTTGTTTAGATGACTGAATAATCTGCATAAATGTTAGTGATGATCATATTTAAATTCTGCCCCCTAAACTCCTCTTCTCTAGCTAAATATGTGTCTAATAAATTTTTATGAAACAAATGTTAGTTCCTATTCTAGAGAGATCTTGCTTTTTCTAAGGCTTCACATTTCATTTCTGTTTCATTCAATGCTAAGTGATACTCATAATAGTAGACCCTTAATGTTCTTGATGGACATATCCAGGGATCTTTGTAATATCTTAAAATTGTACTACAGTATAGTTTCTCTCATAAAACCTATATTTTGGCTAAGAGTCTAACTACTCACTCATGTTACTTCCTCAAAGGGGCCTTCCGTAACCTCTAGATTGTGTTTAGTCTTCCTACTATATCCATGAACTGTGTATTTCCTCAGTTATAATAGTCATCACTCTTTAATGTAATTATTTGTTTGTCTAGAAGGACAGAGCCTGTAACTATCTTTTTTTTTTTTTTTTTTTTTTTGAGACAAAGTCTCACTCTGTCACCCAGGCTGGAGTGCAGTGGTGTGATCATAGATCACTGCAGCCTCCACCTCCTGGACTTAAGAGACCCTCCCACTTCAGCCTCTTGAGTAGCTGGGACTACAGGCATGCACCACCACACTTGGCTAGTTTTTGTATTTTTAGTAGAGACGGGGTTTTGCCATATTGCTCAGGCTGGGCTCGAACTCCTGGGCTTAAGTGACCCAACCACCTTGACCTCCCAAAGTCCTGGGATGACAGGCAGGAGCCACTGTAGCCAGCCTATAGCTGTCTTATCACTGGTGTTTTCCATGTGCTTGGTACATTTTAAAAAAATCACTAACATTTGTTGAACTCATACACCCAATCACCCCCACACACAAACACACCCACGCCCACCAAGTACTCTCCTAAGTGCTGCCTTGCAAGAACTGTCTCATATCACAACAGCATGAGGTTCATACAATTACTATTCCCATTTACATGGGGAAACTAAAGCTCAGAGAAAATAAGTAGTTGGCTTATGATTATATAAATAGTAAGTGCTGATCAGGAAGTCAAACCCAGATATGTCTGACTCTAGAATCTGAGCTTTCAAACACCATAGTATATTGCCTACCTGCATGGTATACACTGAAAAACAAAATTGTTTAATTGAACGAAAATGTCTATAAAGTGAATGCAATTACATACAGGGTCAGTGTTGGGAAGTTTTCCTAGACAGATTATAGCACTACAGACATGATGAACTAGAAACTTTTAGATTAGAGATGACTCTATGCTACTCCTGAGAGAAAGGTTACTGAAGCTTTGAAAAGGGTCGTTATTCAAGTAGCTAAGAATAAATGGTAAAAGACAGAAAATAAGTTCAGAATTCAGGAATTTTAGATTAGGAAGGAACGTGAAAATTATCTCATTTCTTTATGAAAATTAAATCCTATTAGATGAGACAAAGATATGCCTTGGAATATATTAAGATGGTCATTCTGGTTATCTGTATACTTACTAGCTTTTTATGGTACATTTAATAACTCACTGTCTTGGATTCATATATAAACAGGTTTTGTTAATATATCAATTCAGCAAACTAGTATCTAGCATATATAAGGAATGTGTAGTTGGTGCTTTAGAAGACCAAATCTAAGGTCAGGAAAACAAACAAACAAACAAACAAACAAATAATTAGGCTCATGACTGTAATCCCAGCACTTTGTGAGGCTGGGGAGAGAGGATCTCTTGAGGCCAGGAGTTCGAGACCAATTTTCATTAGTTAATAAACTGAAGTGATAAGAACAGTTAGCCCTTCATAGCTGTACTTAGGTTATCCATTTGTGTCCCTGATGTTACCATTAGGTATCACAATAATACATAAATGATATACCTTATATAAAGTGTATACAAAGCTGTTAAAAATATTAACAAAATGTCTAATTAAAAAACACAACTTGTTGAAATACTGGCTTCTATATATTCCTCCCATAATTCCAAAATAGGGTAACTTAACTCTCATGAAGTACTAATGTCTCTAATAAAAGTGGCACACTGCTTTAAATAAATCTATTAAATTTGTTTTAAAAATCTATTAGATTTGTTTCTATGGCAATAGATGCAAAGATAGTAGACGAGTCTCTAAAAGCTTCCATCAGATGAACTCAGCAGTCCTATAGCACTGTGTCCCCACATACTAGGGTACCAGTTTGTTTATCACTGATCTTGAATATAAGGATGTTAATGCATTATTCAGAAATGCATTATACATTTTACTGCTTTTGTACAGAGAATTTAATTCAGAGAATGCTTTGTGCCAGCAAGAATTTAGTGTAAATTACACATAAAAAAGCACGTAATGTTTCTGCCAAGTGATTTATACATTCCCATTCATCAAAATAGACTTAGTGCATAATGTTATTTCTCATTTACGTGGGGAATTCTATTCTGAAAAATCCAAAATGCATTGTTACTAACTTTAGTTTTCCAAAAATTGTAAAAACCTATGAATAATAATTTAGGTCAAATTATGAGACAGAGACAGAGAGAGAGCAAGTATCCCAGTATAATTTATTCCAATTTGAATTTGGTGCAGAGATACTTCTTCAATCACTATACAATGACCAATTCACCAGTAGGAAGTCAGTTACAAGATTGCTGATTTCAATTCTATCAATAAAGCAATGGTTCATCTTCAAATAATAAACTAGTTTTAAAGTTTTATATTTTGAGGAAAAAGTAAAACTATGATACTCAAATTCTAATTCCGAAACTCATTTGCACATATAGCTGGTAGCAAGATGTGAAAAATATGGACTGTACAGAGATTGCTGAAATACATACATGCATGTGCAAAAGGCAAACTTAAGATTTTTACACTAAGACAGGGTAGGAAATAAGTATTTCAACCATAAAGTGTAAATTTTAACAAAACGTTACAGGATGGGGACAATAGAGGAGTGACGACTAAGAGGTGCAGAATTTCTTTTTAGGGTAATTAAATGTTCTAAAATTGATTGTGGTCATGGTTGCACAGCTGTGACTATACTAAACGTCACTGAATTGAACAGTTTAAATGGGTGAATTGTATGGCATAAAATTATATCTAAATAAGAGCTGTTAAAAATATTAACAAAATGGTCTAAATTAAAAATACAACTTGTTGAAATACTGGTTTCCTACATATTCCTCCCATAATTCCAAAATAGATTAGCTTAATTCTCATGAAGTATTCATGTCTTTAACAAAAGTGGCATATTGCTTTAACCAATCATGATTCATAAAATTCAAATTAGAAGACAATTTTATAAAAATATTTTTACCTCATAAAGGGGTTCATACTCATTTAAACTAATTGGAGTTATAAAGTTTTAAATAATAGATGAGAAATATATATTTGCATAAAATGAGGAAGACTTGAAATCAGACAAAACTCCATGATTCTAAGTTTGGATATAAACTGCCACATTTTTCTTTCTCAAAGCAGCTAACACATTTCCAATATTGTGGCCACAGAAGTACTGAGCTACTGGTTCCCAGGTCAGTCACTGATTGTCCTTTATGTAAATCTGATAGAACTGACTAATAATCAACAAAGAGATTCGAATCTATTTGCTTTAGAAAAATGAGTAATAATATAAATAAACTTGAGAATCCAAATTCCAAAGGCAATTAAATTACATCTAGGGAATCATTTATTCATTCAATAAACATTTTTGGGCATCTACCCAATGCCAAACACTGAGGTGGGTCTGCTTTAGGAAGACAGTTAAACAATTAACCATAATTGCATAGTACATGTTGTAACAGGAGTACAACCAGAGGGCTCAGAGAGCACAGAAGAGTAATAACAGTTTACTTTTTTTGAAGAAAATACATACTTTATATATGAAAAATAACTACTGCAGCATGTTTCCATGTATGCTTGGAGAAGATGATATGCTTTCCACTTCAGCGTCCCAGTCAGTAAAAAAATGTGCATAAATCAACAACCACAAATCCCAATTGTTGTAACTTTGGTGACTTCACTTAACCTTTCCTACCTTAGTTTTTTCCTGCACACCATGAATTCCTGACTTTCCTAAGACTGAAATAACAGTTAGTACTGAAATAAGACTCTTAAGTTAAACTATGATTTAAAGTTCCTTCAAAACACCAACACAATCAGCTTTACACAAATCTTCATTACCTTGATGGTCCAATTACTCAAATACTTTACTTACTTTACCAGCAAATTTGTAAAAATTCCATAGTTTTGCAAGACAACATGCAGCAGTAACATACTATAAAATGCTTTACTCTTACAGTGAAAACAAAACAAAAACAAAAATTCAGATATATGAATCAGCCATGCATGCAACATTTTAATGCTCTGTATAGATGGCACTAGTCTACCTGTGGAGAATGGGGAGCCACGGTAGAAGGCCTTGAGAAGACTAGTGTCTACATAATGAGACAAAAGTGATAAGTAGCTACAAGATAAGGCAAAATTTGGTAGGTGTCTGAAGAAAAGTGCAGACAAAGTGCTTCAGAGTTCAAAGAGAAGATCATCACTTCTTGGAAAATATTTTCATTTAAATTACTAGACATTTATGGATGATTCCATTGGAAACAAGATCAACATATATCTAAGTGAATATTTTTAAATATATTCACTTAATATTTACATCTTACTGCATATTTTTGTCTCTATATTTTTATGACACTCAGAAATAGAAAATAAGGACAGTCCCAAATTCTGCTCAGAAAAGTTCATTCTGTGCTTTAAGATGTTTAAGATAGCCATTACAGCTTCTGGAGCTGTGTTTTTTTGTTCTGTTTTTGTTGTTGTTGTTGTTTTGTTTTTTACCATTCATGTAAAGACTTACCAATACATCAGAGCGTATGCATGAAATGAAACAAGAGTTGAAACCTAATTTTGAAAGATCTAGGGAATAAATATGAATGGTAGGTTTACATACAGAAGATCTAAGTGACCTAACCATTCAAATAATCCATCATATGCCCCTTAAAATGTGAAAAATTAAACATAATTACTGACCATATTAAAACAGACTAAACTGATAATACATGATTGTTAGGCATAATTTATTTTTTGGTAAAGCTGGATTTTCTGTATGTATACTTAAAAAATATATAGGCATTCCTTTGTCTGGGTGCCTATTTTAATTACCACTGTTAGAATTTTATCCTGTTAAAGATTTTCACGGGTAGATCAAGTACTTTTATCTTTGCCTATTTAACTGATTTTGAATTCTTGGTCTAGAACACAAACTTTTAATTATGATGTTTTTACTGCATAGTAATTTTGATTCATAGGATTAGTAACCTATTGAAAATCTTCACTCTCCTAAACTCGTATCTGTCATAAGGCCCTTAGCATACTTTAACTCCCAATTATATGCCATCCTACTACGTTATTGTTGTGGACTACAGTGTAAATTTTTTTTCTTTTTAAAATACAAATAAAAAAGTAATTTTATTTTAAAAATTTCAAATTTTATTTTAGATACAGGGGGAACATGTGTGGGTTATATGGGAACACTGCATGATGCTGAGGTTGAGCCCATCACCCAGCTAGTGAGCTCACTACCCAATAGGTAGTTTTTCAACTTTCTCCCCCTCCCTCACCTTCTAGTAGTTCCCATTGTCCACTGCTTCCATCATTATGTCCATGCGTGCTCAATGCTTAGCTTTCACTTATCAGTGAGAACATGTGGTATTTGGTTTTCTGTTCCTGCATTAGTTTGCTCAGGATTATGGCCTTCATGTTGTTGCAAAGGACATGATTTCATTCTTTTTTATGACTGTGCAGTATTCAATAGTGTATATTGTATACCACATTTTCTTTATTCAGTCTACCATGCGTAGGCACCTGGGTTGATTCCATGTCTTCACTATTGTGAATAGCACAGTGATGAATATAAGAGTGCATGTGTCTTTTTGGTATAATGATTTATTTTATTTTGGATATACACCCAAGTAATGGGATTGTTGGGTCAAATGGTAGATCTGTTTTAAGTTCTTCAAGAAATCTCCAGACTGCTTTCCACAGTGGCTGGACGAATTTACATTTCCACCAACAGAGTAGACCCTAGCATTCCCTTTTCTCTCAGCCTTGCCAGCATCTGTGGTTTTTTGACTTAAAAAAGTAGTTGAACATTGTCAATAATTAATAAAATACACTCATGTATTTTTACAATTTCTAGGCTCATCATTTTTATATATCCCATTCCTTCCCTCTGAGCTCATTTTCTTCTTTTTGAAGTATACCTTTTAATTACTTTTAGTGATGACCTGTGGTACTTAGATTTCCTTATCTTTGAATATCTGAAAATAGCTTCATTTTGCCTTCACTCTTGAGTGTTTTACTGTGCATAAAATTCTACACTATAGTTATGCATTTTGAACCTATTGCTGTACTGGTTTTTGGCAGCTCTTAATGCTAAGATGAAGTTTGTTACCAGTCTAACTGTACTTTTTACATAATCTGTCTCTACTCTTGTAGTTTGAAGTATTTTGTCTTCTCTTTGATCTTTTGCAGTTTAACTGTGATGTAAATTCATGCCTTTATTCAATTCTTGAAAATTATCAGGCGTTTCATGTCAAATAGTGCTAATTCTTTTCTTTCCATTCCCTTCATCCAGAACTCCAAATAAACATCAGTGGAGCCCCACAGTTTATACTCTATCATTCTGAACCATTCTTTCACACATTTTATCGGTTCTTCTGCTATTTTTAAGATATATTCCTTAATATTAATACTATGACCCAAGCTATTAATTCTATTTCCAGTCTAGGTTTTTTTCCCTGTCGTTTATTTTTAATTTCAAAGCTATATTTTTACTTCCTAGATTTCAGTTTTTAAATCACCTATGATTTCATTTTTGCCTCTTTTTTCATATTGGCCTGTTGTTTTCATTTATCTCTTTGAGAATACTAAATATATTTCCTGGAAAATCTTTTTCAAATAGCTTTTTTTTTTTTTGAGATGGAGTTTTCTGCTCTTGTCACCCAGGCTGGAGTGCAGTCACGCGATCTCGACTCACTGCAACCTCTACCTCCCATGTTCAAGTGATTCTCCTGCCTCAGCCTCCCAAGTAGCTGGGATTACAGGTGCCCACCACCATGCCCAGTTAAATTTTTTTTGTATTTTTAGTAGAGACGGGGTTTCACCATGTTGGCCAGGCTGGACTCAAACTCCTGACCTCAGATGATCCACCTGCCTCAACCTCCCAAACTGGTGGGATTACAGGCAGAAGTCACCATGCCCAGCCCAGATAGTTTTATAAAATTAATTTCACTTGTAATTTTATCTGTTATAAATTCTTGTTCCATTTTTGAAAGTTATGTCATGGCTTTCTTAATATTTGACTTATACATGTTTGTAGTTTTGGTTTGCAGATGCATTTTGGGTGAGAGGCTTTTCGTTTCATTCTGTCTTTTCCTTCCTCTATTATTTAGCAGCTTCACAGTTGCTTTCCCTGGGCATCTAGGGCTCCAGGTCATATAAACGGCAATTCAGTTGTTGGAGTTCCAGCACTGACAATGAAGATATTGCAGAGGTAGTTACTGAGCTGGCAGGTGGCTTGGTTCAATTCTTGGTCGTGAAACTGGGTGCTCTCTCTTCTTCCCTAGGCTTAAAGCTTCCTACTAAGCTGCTGTAATCAGCAGCAGTTTTTATTCCACCTCCTTTTAGGAGAAGAAAAGACCCAAGCTCTGACTGTAGGTTGTGAATATAGCTGCTGTATGTGGCATTTAGCCCCCATTTAGTCCAATCCTAGTCACAACAGTCTGCCTCTGGACCAGGAGCACAACAGAATTATGAATGGCTTCTGCTAATTTTACTATTTTGTGTTTATATTCACTCTATTTCTAGTCCATAGAAATCCCAGTTTTGTTTCTGACAGCCTATGTCCTCTTAGTTCTGTTTACAATTTTTTATTTTTTATGTATTTGGAGCAGAAGGATGTGTCAATGTATAAACTTACTGTGTCAAGACAACCCAAAACTTTCCCCAACTATCTGGAAACCTCGTCTTTCCCATTGGCTTACACAACACTTCACTCTGATTTTCCCCACCACTCTAACATTTATCTTTGTCTTTGGAGGCTCTTCTCTTTTTGCCTTTAAATCAGGGGTCAACGAACTTTTTCTTAAAGAACTGGATAGTTAATAGTACAAGTTTTGCAGGCCAAGAAACAAAATCAAGGACTTTAGATAAAATGGAATCATTAATAAATGTAAAAGCCATTCTTAGTTGGTGGGCAACTGAAAACAGGCAGTGGGCCAGATTTGGTCCATGGGCTATAGTTTGCCAATCTCCACCTTAAATAGTAATATTCCTTATGTTTTTCTTTTTTGTCCTATCTTCTTCATTCTACAGATTATCACCTATTTCTACTGTTTCCTTTACTGTATCTAAGCTGATGACCCCCAAGCCTGTATCTCGAGTCTAGATCCCTCTTCTCAACCCCATACTTTTACAGATAACTTTCTACTAGGTATTTGGATGTCCCATAAGCACATCAACGTGTCCAGAGAGGAATTTGTTATTTTTCTTATAAGAAATTAAACTTGATCCTGAATGGCACCACCATCCATAGTCCATTTTTAGCTTCTTCCTTTTCCTCACTCTTCACAGCCAGTATTGATTTAGTCTCTTAAACACTTTTCAAATGCGTTTCTCCAGGTTCAAACAATCCCTATCATTGTCAGCTTACTTCGGGCTGCCATCATTTCACTAGAATATCCAAAATAGCTCCTTAGAGGCTTTTCTGCTATAGGTTTGCCTTCCTCCAATCTACTCACCACATTGCAGCCTGAAAGATCTTTCCAAAATGCAAATTTAATCACTTAATTCTTCCTTCAGTGGCTCCCACTGTCTTTATCTGACTCATCACTAACCAGTCCCTGATTATCTCTCTAGTCTCATCATTTACCATTCCCAACCTGGCTATGCTCTAGCCATTATGAATGACTGAAGTACCACACTTTCTTCTGTGCTTCTCTGGGTCTTAGCAAGTGCCATTCTCTGATTGAAACACTGTTAAAAACGTCCTACTCGTATCTGCCAAATCTTACCTTCATTGTAACTTAAAAGTCATCTTTGATATTCGTTACTGGATTTATGTGCCCTTATAGAACTTTGTTGTTGTTTGAGACAGGGTCTTGCTCTGCTGCCCACGCGGGAGTGCAGTGGCACGATCTGAGCTCACTGCAACCTCTGCCTCTCAGGTTCAAACAATACTTGTGCCTCAGCCTCCCAAGTAGGATTACAAGCCTGTACCCTCACACCTGGCTAATTTTTTGATATGTTTAGGAGACACAGGGTTTTGCCCAGGCTGATCTCCAACTTCTGGCCTCAAGTGATCCGCCCGCCTTAGCCTCCCAAAGTGATGGAAGCATAGGTGTGAGCCACCATTCCCTGCCAGAACTTTGCATTTAACTTTTATTCACTGATTGATTCAACAAATGTTTAAGAACAGACAAAAATCTCTACTTTTACTTCTAGGAATATTCTAGTTGGGGGAGAAAGTCATTAGCAATATGGTAGTATGTTAGATAGTCAGATGTAGTCCTTATCATCCATTAGGACGACAAAGAAAAACAAGAGAAGGGGGCCTCTGGGCTGTGGAGGTAGAGGGAGATACAATTTTAAATAGCATGGTAAGAGAAGGCCTTCTGAGAAGTTGACATTTGAGTAAAGACCTGAAGGAAGTTAGGAAAAAGCCATGCAACTATCTTGAGAAAGAACTTTCAGGCAGAGAGAAGAGTAAGTGACAAGAGCCTAAGGCAGAAGAAAGCTGACATATCCGAAGAATGGCAAGGGCCATGAGGCTGGAGCTGTTAATGACGAGAGAAAGTAGTGAGAGAACAGGTCAGACATGCAAAGAGTGGGGCAAATCTAGAGCTTTCTAGGTGATCATAAGTACTTTAGCTTTACTCTGAGTATGATGAGGAGTCACTGGAGCGTACTGAGTAGGGAAGTGATGTGATCTGACTTATGGATTACTCTGGAGGTTGTATAAAGAGCAGAATCAAAGTACCAAGGATGGAAGCAAGAAGACCTGTCATTGTACAGCTTATTATATTTTAACCACCTCTTCACTTGACTGAAGCCAGATATTAGATTGAAGTGTCTTATAAGCAGGGTCTGACACATAGTTTAGGCATTCATATTGCTGGAAGAATGATCTACTTCCTAAGTTATATTTTGAACATGGTTTTTTGGAATGCAGGAATGTGCTCTAATAAGAACACACTGCATAATAGTGTTATGCCTTTTAGTGGAGAGATGAGATATCCTTCCAAAGTATTAATAACAGGCAGAATACATCACAATAAAATATTCATCCATCAACTAAATTATCTGTTTGTTATAACTTAGCCTTATCTTTTAATGACCACATGACTCCTTGGTTTTCAATGAACAGATGAATCCAGCTCTCAGGCATCCAATTTACTTTTTGATTACTGTACCCTTTTGAAAGAACAGTGTGCACAGTCACCCTGTAAACCATGTTCTGAACCTTTCAAGCCTAAATTATCTAAAATGTGGTCTGAAAATGAGAAAAACTTAAAGGCATCATATACTGGCCTCCACTGTCCCAAACATCTGTTCCAGAGGCACTATGGGAAATTTATTAACCTCTTTGTGGTCCTACTTCGGAGGGTCTTGTTCTTCCTACGGTTTTTCCAAACAACTGAATTTGATGAGTGTGTGTCTGCACATGGTTTCTGAGTTTGCACCAGGGAAATGAGAGAACATCTGTTTCCTGTGAATGAGCTATGTCTCTGGAAATTATCACCATCATATATTAATTATGTACAGCACCATGGTTCACAAAACAATTTACAGTGCTGAGGAAGGAAAAAGGAAAGGGAAAGGAAAGGTAGAAAGGGAGAGACAGAGGGAGGGACGTATGTAGAGATTTTTAAAAATCCCCAAGACATATTTCTTATAATCAAAGAACTTTAAAGTTATATTTGTGTGTCTGTCTGTATATGTATATATATGTGTGTATATACATATATATGTATACATGTATATATGCATGTATATGTATATATTTAATCCAAACCACAAAGAGATTAAAAATAAGTTTAAAAAGCAGTTCTTAATTATGTCGATAAAAAAATTATTTAATTGAATATAACAAAAATTTAGGGCAGAAGCTTATGAATCTCGAATAAAAAAGTTGATTATAAATCAGTTAACCTCCAAGAATACTGGTACTTCTTATGAATATGTATTAGCAAAAGTTGAGGACATAAAGGTCCTGAAGTAAAACCTGCTACAAGAATCTACTAAAGCTGGAAAACGAAATCAGAAAATCAAACCACTTGGGAAGAGATGCTTGTTTTCTTTACTGGTCTGGAAAAACACTCCCTACAAAAAGATATCTGAGACTGCAACATGACTCCTGGTTGTGGCTTCTGAGTATGTGTGAAGACAGTCTCAGTGCTCTCTCCTGAGGAAACTGGGGACAGTTACATCCTGACGGCTGCTCAAGCAAGAGGCAGCAAGATAGAATACCAACTTGCTTTAGTCGGTACATCATAGTAATTAACTGGTGACAAGCTATCTGTTTTCAAATCATGGTTTACCCCTTATTTGCTGTGGGAGTGTGGACATGTGCCTCAGTTTCTTCATTTGTAAAATGAGCATAAGAAAAACCAAAGGGATGATGTGAGGATTAAATGTGTAAATATATGTTAAAAAAAAGAATGGTAACTGGCACAGTGTTAAGTATGATTATTAGCCTGCACTTATTTAATGAAATTGCCCAGAGATATTTTATTTCCCAGTGTCTTCTGACTCTGAGTAAAGGCGGCCTTGAGTATCCCACAGAGAGCTAGTGGTCTACTGACCAGGCTTCAGTAAAGTCAATGAGTTGTGTGATTGGGTTGTGTCCATTCTTTCACTCAGCAGGTTCCTTGTCCCTTAGGCACCAGGGATTGGCAAAGAAGCACAGATCATCAAAATCCTGCTCTAGCAACAATACAGGTCTTCTCTGATAGAGATGATTAGAATATAAAGTCTCTCCTACTACCCACCAGGTATCCTTGCCCTCATGTCAACTTTTTTTTTAAGATTTTAAAATAGTAGACTTTATATATTTTTCCCCTTCTTTTCACAGGTGTTGATCATCTCAATGCTTACTGGCCCATGGAAAAACCCTAAAACCTACTGCTTCACAGATAATGAAATTGAGGCTGAATAGTTTTGTCATTCATCCAGGCACATCTGGGGCAAGAAGCTGAGGCTTATCATTTCTGTGGCAATGCTCTCCCTCATCATAGAGATGACTATGCTAATGGTAAGAATAAATATATAACTAATATTCAAACTCCTTTAACATTATCCTTCCCCTCTCTTTCCCTCTCTTCCCCTTCCCTTCCCTTCCTTTCCTTTCATTAGCTCTTTCTTGAGACAGAGTCTCGATACGTTGCCCAGGCTGGTCTGAAACTCCTGAGCACAGATGACCCTCCTGCCTCGGCCTCCCAAAGTGCTGGGATTATAGGAATGAACCACCATGCCAGGGCTACTTTCCTCTTTCTTTACCATACTTTCTCTCTTTCAAGACTGCATGCTAATGCTGACTTTTCACTTATCAATTTTTCTATCAGCATTAATTTTTTCAGAAAGTAATCTGAGGGCCTATATTTCTCACTGCAATCTTTACGGCATTAAGGATTAAATTCATCATAAATTTTTTGAAGAAAATTCACCTTAAATATGGTCTTGAAAAGAGCATGCACAGATAAGCAGAGGAAATGAGGGAGTATTACAGAGGTAACATCACAGGGAAATATAGAAAAGATAGATGGTGCAGGCACAATGCAGATGTCGCTTTGATTAACAAATGATGATGCCTTTTGGAGGTGGGAAGTGAAAGTAACAGCAAGGGAGGGCCATGAATGCTAGGGTTCTACAGCAGGAGAAAGACGTCCTCAAATAATTTAACACTTATTTAGCCCTACTATATGCAGAACACTCTGCTTTGCACTAGTGACACAGGGTTAAATAATTACCTTTTAGAAACTACACTTTTGTAGGCAAAACAATCAGGAAAATAAGTAACTATATTATGCAGTACAAATGATCAATTATTATGCAGCAATGATGTAGCTGGGCAAGGATGTTAAACAGTGAACTGGGGAAAGGCTTCCTAAAGGTAGAGATTACTGAGATTGAAGAGTAAGTAGGGGCTGGCTTTGGGGAGTATTTCAGAAAAGGAAATGGCATGTAGGCAGTAAAGAAGGAAGAGCATCGTTAAAAATCAATATGTCAATATTTACATATACTCATGTGCCACATAATGATGTTTCGGTCAACAATTGGCAGCATATACAACTGTGGTCCCATAAAATTATAACAGTGTATTTTTACTGTATCTTTTCTACGTTTAGATACGTTTAAATACATGAATACTTACCATTGTGTTACGAATGTCTGTAGTATTCAGTACAGTATTCAGTACAGTAACATGCCGTACAGGTTCGTACCCTAGGAGCAATAGGGTATACCATATAGCCTATGTGTGTAGCAGGCTATGCCATCGAGGTCTGTGTAAGTATACTCTATGATGTTTGCACAATGATGACACTGCCTAAGGACACACTTCTCAGAATGTCTCCCTATTGTTAAGCAATGCATGAGTGTACATATGTATGATCTATGGACATATCTTAAGCAATATTAAAATTATTACACATTTCCTTCACTCTTGCTCAGTAAATAATTGAGTAAATGCCTGAAATTGAAACAGTCTTTAACTGGGTGTAAACCAGTCGACATGACCACTGTGCAAGTAAAGGGTTACTCCTCCTCTGTTTATCTGTCAGCACACTGTTCTGACCTAACTTGGTCAGATGATGCTAGGAAAGAATACCACCACAGAAAACACATTCTACATGTGAGTTTCCACATTTCACTATCAGAAGAGGATTATTAACCAAATTAGTAATATTACCATTTCCATTGCTGGAATGGTTTCTTCTCACCCTTCAGCCACTATGATTGTAATATATATATTTTTTGAAAAGATTAATTCAGAGTAATATATAGCAACTAGTATAAAAATTCTATGCTATTCATCTTCTCATGCTGCAATTGGTCACTATAGTGAGCAGGCCTGACAGTTTGCAGATTAAAATGTAAACACTGGGCTTGACTCAGTTCTGTTGAGGCCAGCCATTTCTGACAGTCTCTACAACGTGATAAACACCGTCTGTCTACAGTTCCCCTGTATTTGAAAGTTACGACAAACATTGTGCTGAAATGTAAACAACTGACATCATGACTAGTGAAGCAGTGGGCTGCAAATTTATCTAAAATCAAGAAAACAAAGATCTTGTTTGACACTAGATAAACCATTAGTGGTCACCAAGGGAGCAGCTTGGGGAGGTCATAAGTGTTGTCATCAGTCATCAAAAAATATGCACCAAAGATACTGTCACAATTTAGTTGAGGCAAGAGTAAGTAATATGAGAGGCAAAAGGATTGGAAGCCAGTAGAAAAAGGGTAACATTTTCTCTCTAAAGGACAGTTTTAAATTAGAGCACAAATAAAAATCTGTTAAATTTAGTTTCTGGTTTTTCAGTGATTTTACATGAAAGGGCATGGAATACAATTTGTAATTCTAATTTTCTATAAAATGTAATTAATCCCATTCTTTCATTTCCTCTATTCTATGGGAGAAAATTGTTATTACTCCTTTGTAGAGCTTTCCTGAAAAGTTATAAAAGTCCAATAGGATGAATAGTTCTCTTGAAAACGTCAAGATATCTTTTAAATTAAGATGACACTGCAAATCAAACTATTATAATTACAAATTATAAGGTTAAATTAAATTATATTTATAAATTACAAGGTTATAATATTGCTGATTTTTTATGTTAGTCTATAAATGTTTATAATTCCTACATCTTTATTCCTGGGCTAACTATACTTAGAGCTTAAGATGACTTTTAACATAAAGAACAAATATATTTTTATTTCTAAACATATTAAAAATGTTTAAAAATGGAATGGAGGTCACTGCAACACATGGCAATAAATCTATTAAAAGTCAGAGTCCAAAACAAATGTATAGCTTAATGTATAGAGAAACATAGGTCTTAACTTGGGCCACAAAAACATGCTGGAGTTAGACACACTCAGTGGGTCTGTAAAAATGAATTTAACATTTATGATTACAGACTGACAATTTTTCATGCCCATGACACAATTTCATGCCCATGACACATTATCATCCTCTGCTAAGAATATAAGAAATTCTAATTTTGGCCAGGCACGGTGGCTCGAGCCCGTAATCCCAGCACTTTGGGAGGTCGAGTCGGGTGGATCACGAGGTCAGGAGATGGAGACCATCCTGGCAACACGGTGAAACCCCGTTTCTACTAAAAAAATACAAAAAACTAGCCGGGCGAGGTGGCGAGCCCCTATAGTCCCAGCTACTCGGGAGGCTGAGGCAGAAGAATGGAGTAAACCCGGGAGGCGGAGCTTGCAGTGAGCTGAGATCCGGTCACTGCACTCCAGCCTGGGTGACAGAGCGAGACTCCGTCTCAAAAAAAAAAAAAAAATTCTAATTTTAATCTTTACCGTAAAGGCCCTTGCAAACATGAAGCATCAGCACAGTTCATTCACATATTCCACATTCATTCATGGAAAATTTATGTTGCCCGGATGAGTCTCTAACCTACAGGTATTGCTGGCCTACAGAAATGCACTAAGATTTCACTAATGAAATCTTCATTCAGGCTCTAGGTTCTGCATAGTCTATATGGGCTGAAGGAGTCTTGTTAAGGTAGATCAGTCACTTATAAAGTGGCCATGAGTTTATGAATCATCTCAATACAAGTATGACAGAAGACTCAAGAGACTTGGGTTCTGGTCTTAGTAGTCATAGTGTCTTAGGAAGGTCATCCAAATGGCCTGTATTATCCCATTTGCTTAAATGAGAGAGTTGGCTTAATAACTGTTCATGTTACTTAAATTTTAACATTCTACGGTTTTCTTCCAGTAATTTGTAGGGTTAACATATACTT
This sequence comes from Macaca mulatta, assembly GCF_049350105.2. Lineage (NCBI taxonomy): Eukaryota > Metazoa > Chordata > Mammalia > Primates > Cercopithecidae > Macaca > Macaca mulatta. Next base: position 54,663,195 of record NC_133412.1, read on the forward strand.
ACTGAGTAAAAATTTAAAACCATTCTGAAAGTATATGTCTTGAAAGGAAAATACATTTCATATATTACAGAGACTACTTCTATATTTTGCAAGAATGTTTTAACTTCTTGTGTAAATATATGATGCTGAAATACTCAATATCTCATTTATGCAATAAACTTATAATATCCAATAAAAATGTTTAAAACTATTTTTGGCCAAGTGCGGTGGTGTGTGCCACTCAGCTACTTAGGAGGCTGAGGCAGGAGGCTCACTTCAGCTCAGGAGTTCACATCCTGTCTGGGCAACATAGAGAGACCTTGTCTTTAAACAAAAACACCCCAGTATTAAAATAATAAAAATTGGGGAAAAAAAAAAAAACAAACTTTTGAATCTCAGCTCTGCCACTTGCGGTGTGACCTTGGTCAAATTAGTTAATCTCTGTGTGTCTCACTATTCTTATTTTAAAAATGAGGATAACATTATACAGTTAATGGTAATGAGTTAATGAGACAATATTACAAAGTGTTACAAGAGAATAAATGCTAGGGTTTTTTGGTTATTGTTCACTGACAAAACATTTTCCAGCTTTAAAATGCTTTATCGATCATGCCTAGTTTTAGCAAGGATATGTAGAAATGAAATCTGACAAATTATGATGGGTATATACAATGGTATAGACAGTTCTTTTAGCTGATCTCCACTTTAGCCAAAATGTTGGATTAAGGGACATTTTCCATTCCTCTGTAAAACATGAAGACTGATGCCTGCATCCTAGTGAATGGTCTTGCCTCTAGATGTTAACGCTAATCATGAGTAGGTCCTACCTGTTCCCAAACAAGTTTATATGAATCAACTCTACAATAATTATGTAACTTAACTAAATGCCACGTAAACTAATGTTGTAAGTAAAAAAAAAAGTTTCAACTAAAAAACTAAGCTGAATGTTTTTGAAAGATTCAATAATAGCAACTGCTATACAAAACTGGCAGCAAATTAGGTGTAGATAAAACAAGTAAAAGGACTAACGGGAAAATGTAAAATTCTAGAGGATTGATAACAAACTAGATTATTTTATGTGCTTGCTTCACTTACAAAAACCTCAAAGTGGAATTTGTAGACAATGTATTACAGGTACGTTTTGTGCAAGAAAATCTAAATGGAACTCCAAAGAAGAGAATCATTCACAAAGAAAAGCCTGGCTCCTACATCAGAATATTAGTGAAGAAATTTACACTTAAAATGTTTTAAGTTAAAACACTTTAAGGTATTTAGTTATCATTTGTTATGATTTACTTGGTTTGGGTTTTGGGATTAACCAACCAACTACTGATCCAAATTATTTTGGCTACTTTTTAACACATCTGAAGTTTCTTAAAATCAAAAGTTCAATTCCACATTCAGTAAACCTATCCTGGAAAATAAGTCCAAGTCCATAATGGTATATGTACAGGGATGTCTACTGAAACATTGTTTGAAACAGCAAAATCTCTAAAAACAATTCAAAGAAATGTCAATTAATGGGAAAACAGTTAAATAAGTTATCGGTACAAGTATTCCATGGAATACTATTTAGTCTTTAAAAATAATTCCCAGGGTAAAGTAAAAGAAGAATTTCTTTTTCACTGCATTCTCTTTTGGATGGTTTAATTTTTTAAAAACCACATGTGGCCATGTTTTTTAAATTAAAAAATAAATCATGAAGTGGGAGGATTGCTTGAAGCCAGGTGTTCAAGACCAGCCTAGGCAACACAGCAAGACCCTGTCTCTACAAAAAAATAAAAATATTAGATGGGTGTGGTGATACATGCCTGTAGTCCTAGCTACTCAGGAGGCTGAGGCAGGAGAATTGCTTGAGCCCAGGAGTTCAAGGCTGCAGAGAGGTATGATTGTGCCACTGTGCTCCATCCTGGGCAACAAACCAAGACCCTGTCTCTAAAATAATTTTCTTTTACAAATCCAGCTAATCAAAAAAGGATTAGGTAGATCTTCATGTGTTGACATGAGATGTTCATATATACTACTTAGTGAAAATAAAAAACTATATATACGTTTATATATATTTTTTAAATAAAAAATATGAGTGTATATGTATATTTACAGAAATACGCATAGAAAAAATCTGGAAGAATACATTCTAAACTTAAAATTGTTATGTCTGAGGAGAGAAAAATGAGTTTTTAACTTCTTCTAATTTATACATTTCTGTATTGTCTAGTTTTTTTTTGTTTTTTTACAATGAACATGTATTATAGTAATACTAATTATTCTTTTCAAAAGGCCTTGTAAACCTAAATGTAAACTACAGGATTAGTCCAATAAATTATAGTAGCCTTATATGATAAAATATCATGTGGTTTTTAAAATCATGTTTGTGGATAGGTGCGGTGGCTCACGCCTGTAATCCCAGCACTTTGGGAGGCTGAGGTGGGTGGATCACGAGGTCAGCAGTTCAAGACCAGCCTGGCCAAGACGGTGAAACCCCATCTCTACTAAAAATACAAAAATTAGCCGGGCGTGGTGACGGGCGCCTGTAATCCCAGCTACTCAGGCAGAGAATTCCTTGAACCCGGGAGGCAGAGGTTGCAGTGAGCCGAGATCATGCCACTGCATTCTAGCCTGGATGACAGAGCAAGACTACTTTTCAAAAAAAAAGAAAAAAAAATCATGTTTGTGAGGAATAATGAGGAAATGTTTATAAGTTATGCATGGTATAACACAAATTAATAGAAAAATAAATGTTTTATTTAAAAATTATATATATATAAATATACACATATACCTTTGAAATATTTGTAGTTGCAATTTAAAAAGTCTTAAGTGGAAATGAGCTGCTCTAATCAACTTTATATTTTCTGAGAACAATTTGGTATCTATCCTAGGCCATTAGCAGAGGAAAATCAATGCAACCAACTCATACATATTGGAGACCTGTATGGATTTGCTCCTTCTACCCTTCCCCCTACACGATGGTATATTTTTGCTCTCTTTAGGGAAATTCAATTAACAATATTAGTCTCTTACTCTGTCGGTGATGGTCACCATCAAGATTTTCCTCACCACCCAAAGACATGTAAGATGGGCTTACTGATTCCTTGACTTGCTAGTTAACAGGAGAATTACTGCCCACTTCTATAAATGACTCTATATGCTTCTTGTCATAAACACAGCGACAGCTCCTGAAATCAATCTTTCATGACCTTATTGATTAGGACACTTAGAAATAATGAGACTTCACTGGTGGCAGAGTAATGCCTAGAAAAAGAAAAAAATACTCCAATGAGGGCTTGCCTATTAACACTGCCAAATTTATCTTTCCATGGCCCTTTTGCTATTACAGACATTTACCTAGAAACATATATGATAAAAAGTTAATAATCAATTTTGTAGATCATCTGTTTATAAAAAATACTTGCTTGTAACATTTTTTTAAATTAACAAAATAAATTGATTTGAAAACAATTTTTGATCTTCCTAACCTGTCAGGTCAGAATGTAATTTCTAAATGAGGGGAACCCGAGTTTTTCTGAGAATAACTATAAGATAAAAGCTATTTTGGAAAAATCTGGACATTCTAAAAGGAGAAGCATTGAAAACTGTTCTACTCATCTGACTATTTTCTGCTTATATGACCGTATCAAATGATTTTAAAACTAGACAAAACTCTAGATCTAATTCAATCTACTTCTCATATTATAGATAAATTGTAGCCCAGAAAAGGGAAATGACTTGCCAAGTGTTATCAGGGCTGGGATTAGAATCCACAACTCTGGCTGGGTGCGGTGGCTCACACCTGTAATCTCAGTACTTTGGGAGGCCGAGGCGGGTGGATCATTTGAGGTCAGGAGCTCAAGACCAGCCTGACCAACATGGTGAAAGCCCATCTCTACCAAAAATACAAAAATTAGCTGGGTGTGGTGGTGGGCACCTGTAATCCCAGCTACTTGGAAGGCTGATGCTGGAGAATCGCTTGAGCCTGGGAGGCAGAGGTTGCAACGAGCCGAGATCACGCCACTGAACTCCAGCCTGGGCGACAAGAGTGAGACTCCATCTCCATCTCAAAAAAAAAACAAAAAATAAAAAATAAAGAATCCACAACCCCTACACAAGTTTTGGGATGAGATGATTTTACAACCTTCCTTAAAGAGAGAGGTGTAGGTACAGCTTAGCTGGTTAAAGAAAACGGAAGACTATATAAAAAAAATTTTGCTTCTTTTACTCTTTATATAAGTCTTGGGGTATCTAAGTCATGGTTATGAAACACAGCTGCGTTTTACTTGAAACACAGACTTATAGACATCATGTGCACCCTTTGTATGGTGCCAACTATGTCACAGGTGCTTGATTAATACAGGCATACCTCTGCAGAAAGTTTCCATGCTTAGTATTTTCCTCATAAAAATGCCTCTTGGTTTTTAATACCCAAACTTTACAGGACATACCTAGTCCTCAATACAAAGTTTTCCAGTTGTTTAGTATGCAGAAAAAAATATATATACCCCAAACTCAGTACATTATTTTAATTTTTAAAAATAATTATGATCCATAATAGTTGTATATCTCCATAGATTTTAAATAGTATGTATGTTGAATTACATTTCTAATACAGTTTGTAGAACGTCACAATCGCATGTAGACATTTTGAAAAAATGCACTGACTGTCAACAAAGGGGAGGTGTAATATGTTACTGCATACAAAGCAAACCATTCACAACTGTATGAATTATTTTGATGCTTTAAGCATTTTATATCCTCATATGTATGCTTATTACTTATATGTGCATTTTATCGTGTTTTGGTACAGTTTAGGAAATTGGCTGTAGGTTTAAGGTTGACATGTAATGCATTTTTTTCTTATTTAAAATAACATGAAGTAGACTCTCAATTAGAATTCTCACACAGAATGGATTCATTTCAGGAATGAATGAATGATGGTAAGAGATTTTCAGTGTACACTCTGCACTTGCAACTGCTGGGCAAAGCACTGTGGTTTGCACTGTGGACAGAAGCTGCATGTCACCCCTAACTCCTACCAATGCTGAAATCTGGAAACTAGATATATCTGCTACCCTTACCAAAATGGATTTTTTGCAGTGTTTTGCTTCTTTACCTCCCTAGACTCTGAAACAAAATCTGGCATGGATGCTTCAAAGTGGAGGAACCTATATCATATGCCTGTGCCACAGCTGCAAGATAGGTTGGAAATAAGGTAGGGAATTCCCTAATGCCATGAATGCTGTGACCTCCAGCTCACGACCATGGCTTAGGCAATGATTTCTTAGATATGACACCAAAACCATCAGCGAGCAAAATGAAAAACAGATAAACTGACCTTTATCACCATTAAAACTTATATGCTTCAAACATATCATCAAGAAGTGAAAAGTCAACCCAGACAATGGGAGGAAATATTTGCAGATAACATTTCTAAGGGAGTTATATATCCAGAACACAAAAAGGACACCTACAACTCAAATTTTTATAAAAACCAAGTTAAAAAATGGGTAATGGGTAAAAGATTTGAATAGATTTTTCCAAAGAAGATACATACATGGCTGAAATGTATATGAAAAGACATTCAATATCATTAGTCATTAGGGAAATGTAAATCAAAACTATGAGATACCATTTCACACCCACTAGGATGGCTGTATTTAAAAAGACAGTAACGAGGACGTAGAAAAATGGGAGTCTTCTTCATACACTGCTAATGAAAATGTAAAGTGATACAGGTGCTTAGGAAAAATCTGCCAGTTTCTTCAAAGTTTATACCATACAACTTGGCAATTCCATTCCTAGAAATGTACCCTGAAGAAGACATCTGTTCATATAAAAATTTGCACATGAGTATTTATGGCAGCATTATTAATAGCCAAAAGCATAAACAACTCAAATGTCTATCAACAAAATAAAATGTCTTATACAATGGAATACTACTGTCTATATACAGTGGACTATTATTCAGCAATAAAAAGTATCAGAATGCTGATACAAGCTATAATGTAGATGAGCCCTGAAATTTATCTAATGTGAAAGAAGCCAGTCACAAAAGACCACATATTGAATAACTTTATTCATATAAAATGTCCAGAATAGACAAATCTATACAGACCAAAAGTAGATTCATGGTTGCCCAGGATGGAGAGGTTAGTGGGAAATGGGGCATGACTGGCAATGGGTACAGGGTTTCTTTCTGGGGTGATGAAAATCTTCTAAAATTGATCGTGTTGATGGTTGCACAACTCTTTAAACATACCAAAAATCATAAATTGGATATTTTAAATAGTAACTTGTATGGTATATGAATTAGGTCTCTTTAAGGTTGATATATGGAAGATCCCAATTAGCCAAACACTCAGTGGTTTTAGTATACACTGATGGTTGTTACCTAGATTCATTACTTCATTGCAGAATTTACAATATAGTGGTTTCATATCTTTATCAGTCCTTCTGAACTGATTAACATCAATTACTTCGCTACCCTGAAATACAATTTATATAAGCAAGGCATGATAAATACTTGGTTTCTTCCCATAATTTACCAGTTTTTAGAATAACAACTTAGTATCCTAGTAACCTTCAATGGGGGCCAATGAGATTTTTTTCCTCTTAAATTATCATTATGAATTCATGAATTTTTATATCTTTAATGTGTTTGATGTAAAACTATAGTCATTATTCTTAATGCTCCAATGGTTATTGTGGGCAAATGCAACAACCCCTTTAGGGTAGCTCTTGTGTTCTTTTGACAATAACTCAGCACTTCATAACTTCCTTGTTAACTGGCACAAGCAAATATCTCAGGCTCATCCTGAACATTCTATGCTAGAGATGCAACTGTTTCTCCAACGACATTGGTTCATTTTAAGAAGAATATTTAGGGACCACAATATTGCTACTGGATTGCCTTATAAAGGTTTCTTTGATGCTATTATAGTGTACATGGTTAGAAAACAGACATATTTTAGAAGAGAAAAATATATCATCAATTCCACTTCTGGCCACTGAGAGTAACTGGGACCAGGCTAAGCTTCCTGATGTCAATAATGAGAACCCTGGATAAAACATATGAAACAACTATTTTTAGACATTAAAATAATAGGTATCTCAGGACTGTGATGCCTAGGAAAAGGGAAATAAATGATGGGAGCTTCATAATCACCCTGGCTTTTTGAAGACTACCGTGAAGGGAAGGAGATGCAAAGGACAATAGTCTCACTAAGTTGAGGAGACAGAAACAAGAGTTCAGGAAGGTGAAGTTAGATGGAGTACGTGGGACAGAATACCAGAAAAGATGGAGCAAAACAGAGAAATTAACTACAGAAATTTGCCTGGTGTTCTCTTTAACTCTATTGCTGATATTAAGTTATGCATGTGTGGATGAAACTCCATAAGACAAGGCAAAAAACTGACATAAAAAAAGACATCTCCCATGCCCTAAAAAAATATTCCCAGAGCTCACACAGAGCAGGGAGAAACTGGAGTCCTGATTAGCCAGGGTAAAGTCCTAGTTCAACATCCAGGACACACAGAAGAAACCCAAAAATATCTATGCCTTGATAGTAGGACTAAACTAGACCTAGATTAAAATTTCAAAACAAGTCCCTAAATGCTAGAGTACTGCTTACCAGCAGGTTTAGTACCCTTCCCAGGAAAAATCCACACAACAAGATACACCCCAGGGTAGTGGAAGTATGAAGTACAAATGTTGAAAATATAAGTCCAAGATGTTTTATGTTATTGACTATCAATCCTTTTTAAATTAAAAATATTATCAGATATTTCAAATATACGAAAAAGATAATATAACCAAAATCTATGTACCTACTGTCTACATCTAAAAATGTGTTTTCAACTGTGCTTTTTAAAAAAGTTTTTTGTTGCCCAGCTGGTCTCGAACTCCTAGGCTCGAGGAATCCTCCCACCTTGACCTCTCAAAGTGCTGACATTATATGCATTAGCCATCATGTCCGGCAATGCTTTATTATTTTTAAAAAAGAAATAAAACAGAATAGGATTAATACCCCTGCCCCCACCCAATTTCCTACTTTTCACGGGGGTAAGGACTATCCAAAATTGGTATTTTTTCTTTTTGATGCTTTTATACTTTTCTCTCTCTCTCTCTGTCACATACAAATGCATTCTTTCTCTGCTAAGAAGTACAGCATTTCCTTAAGTATTTGCAAGTGTTACATAATGGTAGCACACTGTACGCAGACTTCTAGAACTTAAGTTTTACAACTTAAAAGTATTTGTCTTGTTTATCATCATATCCTCAGTATCTAGAAAGGTATCTGGCATACAGTGGATAGCTCATTAATGTTTTTTAAATAAATGAGTCAGTGACCTGTTCGATGGTATTCTATTCTATGACAATGCTACAAACTTACCCCCTTCCCTTCTGTCATTTTTCCACTGATGAACATTTAGGTTGTTTTCAGATTTCCGCTATTAAAATGATGATGCAACACACATCCTTGTACAGATCCCACTACATTCAACTACAAAATTTTCTCCAAAGTATAAGCCTAGAAATGGAAATTTTAGGGTCAAATAGGGAATGCACAGCTTCAACTTTACTAGAACTTGCTCTTCAAAGTGGGTTTTGATTTACACTCTCACCAGCAGTGCACAGGGTTCCCTTTCCCCATATGCTTTCCCATATTTAGTATTTTGAACTTTCAATTTTTGCCAAAGAAGTGGGAGTAAAATGTTCTTTTATTTAAATTCATAGATCTCCAATTATTAATGAGATTAAGTATCTATTGAAATATTTATTAGCCATGTGGATTTATTTTTCTATGGCTTTTCCAGTTTTCTAATGAGCTGACTTAAAGATTTGTAGGATACTTTTGAATATATTTGTACGAACTCATTTGCCAGTTATATATGTTGTAAATATCTTCTTTATATTCTTTGGTATACAACTTTGTTTATGCTGCATTGCTTCCTGAAGAATTTTTTTAGTTTAATATGATCAATTACATTACCTTAATTAATAGTGATTTCGAGATCTTAAATTCTTTTCTACCTGGTATCATAAAATTTATTTCTTCTAAATTTTAAAAGTTCTGCTTTTTCACTTATAGGTATTTAACTCACTCTGGAGTTAATTTTTGTGTATGGTGTGGTTATTCATTTGCTCACTTACTCTATCCATACATCCACTCATTGATTGACGAGAAGGGTCATATATGTTGTATATAAATATATATATATATGCGTACATAGGTCAAATCATTTGTGGGCTAATATTTTCTACTAATTGATCTATTTGTACTAATAAGAAACTTTTAATTACCAAAGCTTTAAAAAGTCTTGTTTATTTCTTCTTTAAAATTGGTTTGGTTATTCTCACTCACTTATTTTTTTGAACTTTTAGAATCATTTTGTAATATTCCATGAAAATGTCTATTGCTGTTTTGATTGGATTTTATTTATGATTTAATTTAATTTATGGGGACTTGACAGCTTTATTGTATTGAGTTTACCAAACTATGAGCATCCTGGATCTCCATTTCGTTAAATATTCTCTCAACAGAATTTTATAATTTTATTCATAAGATCTTATTTCTTTTAGCCCTTTTCCCATTTAGGAAAAAAAAAGTGCAGCTTGCTGCTAGCGCTCATTTAATTTTACATAAACAAGCTCTTTGAGGCTGAAGCAAATCAAACTGATTTTCAATGTGAAAATAAAATATAGAAACTGTTCATGGAGTTATTTCTTAACAGAACATTAGAATTGAATAATCAGAATTGCCTATTTTGAAAAAATCAGCTTCATCAAATGAATCTTGGGCCAACAACTGTTCAAGAATGATGTTACCATCACAAAAAAATAGAAATGCTACATTTTCTAGGATTTGACATTTTCAGCGATTAAGAATTACTATATTTGGTAGATGGAAATACCACTATGAAAAGGAGAATGCTGTAAATAGAATGATGTCTTGTTTCCAAAGTTGATATATTAGAGCAACGTGAAAATAATAATAAAAGCAAGCTATTTCATGGCAAAGTTATCTTGGGGTAAATGCTACATCTGTGAGTGCCACTGGTGAGTATTCTCAAGGCAAATGGGAAAAGGGTTAAAAGAATTATTCTTAAGCATAGTTTTTGTTGCTATTAAGGATGACATTAAGGAAACTAGAACCCTATCTCTCATCATATACAAAAATCAACTCAAAATGGATGAAAGATTTAAATACAAGATCTGAAATTATAAAACTACTAGAAAACATACGGGAAATACCTCATGACATTAATGTAAGTAAGGATTTTTTGAAGAATATCTCAAAAACACAAGTAACAAAAGCAAAATCAGACAAAAAGACAACAAGCTAAAAAACTTCTGCATAACAAAAGAAACAGTTAATAGAGGAAGTGACAACCTAGAAAATGAAAGAAAATAGTTGCCAACTTTGCTTCTGACATGGGGTTAATAACCAGAATGTATAAGGAACTCAAATAACCCAACAGCTTAAAAAAAAAAAAAGAAAAAAAAAAACCAAATAACCCAATTTAAAAATGGACAAAAGACTTGAACAGACATTTCTTTTTTAACAAAAATTTATTTTAAGTTTCAGGGTACATGTGCAGGATATAGAAGTCTGTTACATAGGTAAGCGTGTGCCATGGTGGTTTGCTGCACCTATCAATGCATCAACTAGGCATTAAGCCCAGCATGCATTAGCTATTTATCATGATGCTCTCCCTCCCCCTGACCCCTGACACGCTCCACTGTATACTGTTCCCCTTCATGTGTCCATGTGTTCTCATTGTTCAGCTTCCACTTATAACTGAGAACATGCGGTGTTTGGTTTTCTGTGCCTGTGTTAGTTTGCTGACGATGATGGCTTCCAGTTCCATCCATGTCCCTGCAAAGACATGATCTCGTTCCTTTTTACGGCTGCATAGTATTCCATGGTGTATAGGTACCACATTTTCTTTATCCAGTCTATCACTGATGGACATTTGGGTTGATTCCATGTCTTTTTTATTGCAAATAATGCTGCAATAAACATATGTGTGCATGTATCTTTGTAACAGAATGATTCATATTCCTTTGGGTATATTCCCAGTAATGGGATTGCTGGGTCAAAGGGTATTTCTGGTTCTAGATCTCTAACGAATTTCCACACTGTCTTCCACAATGGTTGAGCTAATTTACATTTCCACCAACAGTATAAAAGCACTCCTGTTTCTCTATAGCCTCACCAGCATCTATTGTTTCTTGACTTTTTAATAATTGCCATTCTGACTGGTGTGAGATGTGACATTTCTCAAAAGATGACATACAATTGGCCAACAGGTATATAAAAAAAATTCTCAACATCACTAATCATCAGGGAAACGCAAGTCAAAACTACAAATAGATACATCCTCTGACCCCATCTAGAATGGCTATTATCAGAAATGCAAAAAATAACAAATGCTAACACAGATGTACAGAAATGGGAACACTTTTACACTGTTGGTAGGAATGTAAATTAGTACAGCCATTATGAAAATCAGTACGGAGGTTCTTCAAAAAATTAAAAATAGAACTACTGTAAGGCCCAGCAATCCTGCTAGTGGCTATTCATCCAAAGGAAATGAAATCAGTATGTAAAGAAATATTTTCACTCCTATGTTTATTGCAGTACTATTCAAAATGGCCAAGATATGGAATCAACCTAAGGGTCCATCAATGAATGGATGGATAAAAAAATGAGATGTATATACATAATGGAATACTATTCAGCCATAAAAAAGAATGAAATCTTGTCATTTATGGCATCATGGATACACTTGGAGGACATTATGTTAAGTGAAATATGCCAGGCACAGAAAGACAAATACTGTATGACCTCACCATTTGTGGAATCTAAAAAAAAAAAAACAGATTTCACAGATGTACAGGGTAGAATACAGGTTACTGGGGAGGGTAGCAGAGAGGAGGGGATGAGAAGAGACTGGTCAATGGTTACAAAATTACAGTTAGATAGGAGGAATAAGTTCTGGTGTTCTATTGCACAGGAGGATGACTATAGTTAACAATACTCTGTATATAAAAATTAGAAGATTTTGATTGTTCTCATCACAAAGAAACAAGAAATGTTTGAGGTGATGGATATGCTAACTACACTGATTTCATCAGTACACAATATATACATGTATTAAAATATCACACTGTACCCCCATAAAATGTGCAATTATTATGAGTCAATTATATAGAAAATACAACTTCAGCTAGACTTTGTCTCTCATGCCTACATGTCTGTTTCTTGGTCAGTTTCCACTGCTCCTCTTTCTTTGGTCTGGGAGGCCAAGATGGTTCTCCTGTAGCCTCCATAGCCCTGTGACCTGCAGGTTGTAAAGAACAGGAGAGGGAAGCTGGGCGCGGTGACTCATGCCTGTAACCCTAGCAGTTTGGGAGGCTGAGGTAAGAAAACTGTTTGAGATCAGGAGTTCAGGATCAGCCTGGGCAACAAAAAAAGACCCTGTTTCTACAAATGTAAAAATGAACCGAGCATGGTAGCACATGCCTGTGGTCCCAGCTATTAGGTGGGCTGAGGCAGGAGGATCCCTTGAGCTCCAGAGTTTGAGGTTGCAGTAAGCTGATTGTGTCACTGCACTTCCACCTGGGCAAGAGAATGAGACCCTATCTCAAAACAAACAAAACAAAACAAGAGAGGAATTCAAGATGGACAACTAGACACACCCGGAAGGATAATTTTCCACTAAAGGAATGGACATCTGCAAGACTTGCACACTCCAAGCAGATCATCAGAGGGAAGGCATTGAGAGTGGATGGATGAAGGATGTGGACACTGGACTGAAGGGGGATAAGCTGAGAACCCTATGCAGGGTTGGCCAAACACTGGGACAGGCTCCTGGACCCCGCTGACTCCAGGGAAAAGGTGAGTTGAATAGGTGAGCACTGGCCCCCTCTTGCCATGGACCTTCAGAATCCTAGCTGCAGAAGAACTCATAACCCCCATGGACACCTGAGTTGGCAGGGACAGCTGCATAGAAAAGAAGCAGAGCAGGACTCCAGCCCATACGCAGCCTAGGGGTTTGGTGCAGGAACTGATGCAGTGCAGCATGGCCAGGGATGCCCATGCCTGCCCCCACCCCCACCCCCACCCCCAACCAGGAATGTCAAGCACTGCTAGATGGCTTTAGCCTCTGAGAGACTGTTTAACCTGAACAGAGCAGGGCAGACTTGCCCATGGTTAGTCCGATCACAGCGCTCCCACTACTTGCTAGCCTCTCCAGGGACCCCAGTCTGGCCATGCCTGCTTACTGGGCAAGCTTCCAATGCTCAACCAGAGTGCTTCCCATGGACCCTTATCATAGCTCCTTTGCTGGCAGACCACGTTTACCTGTTGGAGAGCTCTAGCAGATAGGTCCCCAGTCCACTGACAGTTTCCCTCCCATTGAAACTTCCCCTCTGCCACTTTGCTGGCATGTACTTACCCACAGCACTCCCCACCCCCCACTGCTTTGATGGCTATGGACACGGGTGGACCCTGTCTCCCCTCCCTGGATGGTGAACATATGTGCACACTCCTCCCCTGTCCAACCCAGCTGAGGCACGGGCAGTCCACCATGTAGAGCATGCTGCTGCATTGCAAGTACCTGTACAGATGCCAGAACCCAGCCCCTGCTGGCGCTCCACCTGTGCCGCCTTAGTGTGTATACGGTGCCCCTGCCCCTACCAGCACAAGTACATACATAGATGCCAGCACCTGTCACCACATGGCCAACATGTGGACACCCGGCAATGTCACCACAGATGGCGGGAATGTATGCGTGGATGTTTCTGCCCTAGTCCCGCAGGTGTCCCCTATAGCTGATGCACGTGCATCTTGCTGTGCCACCACAGTTGCTGGCACACATGAATGAGCACAGATCTCGCTGATACTGCCCCTACAAAGCACTTTGGCACAACTCGATGGAGTACTGGGGCCAGAAGACTAGGGAATACCTAGGCCCCTCCAGCACAGCAGGTTCCTAACCTCAAGGGGATAGAGAACAAAGCCAAGGGCTTGGTCCCAGCCCCCAAGAGTAAGAGCACACAGCCATGGAGTTCTGAGCTAAGCCTTGGCCCTCTGAAATCTTCCAGAATCAAAGCTAGTTAACAGAACCCACATTATACCACAGTCAAATCCAAAGATCATCAAAAAAGATAAAAAAGATAAAAACAAAAAAACCTCATTCAAAGGAGCAACTTCAAAGATTAAAGGAACATCAGCCCACAGAGATTAGAAAGAACTAGTGCAAGAATTCTGGCAACTCAGGCAGGGCGCGGTGGCTCACGCCTGTAATCCCAGCACTTTGGGAGGCCGAGGCGGGCGGATCACAAGGTCAGGAGATTGAGACCACGGTGAAACCCCGTCTCTCCTAAAAATACAAAAAATTAGCTGGGCGCGGTGGCGGACGCCTGTAGTCCCAGCTACTCGGGAGGCTAAGGCAGGAGAATGGCGTGAACCCGGGAGGCGGAGCTTGCAGTGAGCCGAGATCGCGCCAATGCACTCCAGCCTGGGTGACAGAGCGAGACTCCGTCTCAAAAAAAAAAAAAAAAAAAAAAAAAAGAATTCTGGCAACTCAAAAAGCCAGAGTGACTTCTTAACTACAAATGACTATACCAGTTACCTAGCAATGTTTTTTGACCAGGCTCAAATGGCTGAAATCACAGACATGGAATTCAGAATGTAGACAAGAATGAAGATCAAGATTTAGAAAAAAGTCAAAATCCAATCCAAGGAATCTAAGGAATATAATGAAACAATACAGGAGTTAAAAGATGAAATGGCCATTTTAAGAAAGAACCAAACTGATCTGATAGAGCTGAAAAACACACTACAAGAATTTCATAAGATAACCACCAAGTATTAACAGTACAATCGACCAAGCTGAGGAAACAATCTCAGAGCTTGGAGACAGGTTCTCCAAAATAACTCAATGAAACAAAAATAAAGAAAAACCATTAGAGAATGAACAAAACCTCTGAGAAATATGGGATTACCTGAAGAGACTAAGTCTACAACTCGGTGACGTCCTTGAAAGAGAAGGAGAGAAAGCAAGCAACCTGGAAAACATACATTTGAGAATATCATCCATGAAAATTTCCCCAAACTCTCTAGATAGGAATAAAATTGGAGGGGCGGAGCAAGATGGCCGAATAGGAACAGCTCCAGTCTCCAACTCCCAGCGCGAGCGACACAGAAGACTGGTGATTTCTGCATTTTCAACTGAGGTACTGGGTTCATCTCACTGGGGAGTGCCGGACGATCGGTGCTGGTCAGCTGCTGCAGCCCGACCAGCGAGAGCTGAAGCAGGGCGAGGCATTGCCTCACCTGGGAAGCGCAAGGGGGAAGGGAATCCCTTTTCCTAGCCAGGGGAACTGAGACATACAACACCTGGAAAATCGGGTAACTCCCACACCAATACTGCGCTTTAAGCAAACAGGCACACCAGGAGATCATATCCCACACCTGGCCGGGAGGGTCCCACACCCACGGAGCCTCCCTCATTGCTAGCAAAGGCAGCAGCGAGGCTGGGGGAGGGGCGCCCGCCATTGCTGAGGCTTATGTAGGTAAACAAAGCTGCTGGGAAGCTCCAACTGGGTGGAGCTCACAGCAGCTCAAGGAAACCTGCCTGTCTCTGTAGACTCCACCTCTGGGGACAGGGCAATAACAAACACAGCCGAAACCTCTGCAGACGCAAACGACTCTGTCTGACAGCTTTGAAGAGAGCAGTGGATCTCCTAACACGGAGGTTGAGATCTGAGAAGGGACAGACTCCCTGCTCAAGTGGGTCCCTGACCCCTGAGTAGCCTAACTGGGAGACATCCCCCACTAGGGGCAGTCTGACACCCCACACCTCACAGGGTGGAGTACACCCCTGAGAGGAAGCTTCCAAAGCAAGAATCAGACAGGTACACTCGCTGTTCAGAAATATTCTATCTTCTGCAGCCTCTGCTGCTGATACCCAGGCAAACAGGGTCTGGAGTGGACCTCAAGCAATCTCCAACAGACCTACAGCTGAGGGTCCTGACACTTAGAAGGAAAACTATCAAACAGGAAGGACACCTACACCAAAACCCCATCAGTACATCACCATCATCAAGACCAGAGGCAGATAAAACCACAAAGATGGGGAAAAAGCAGGGCAGAAAAGCTGGAAATTCAAAAAATAAGAGCGCATCTCCCCCGGCAAAGGAGCGCAGCTCATCGCCAGCAACGGATCAAAGCTGGACGGAGAATGACTTTGACGAGATGAGAGAAGAAGGCTTCAGTCCATCAAATTTCTCAGAGCTAAAGGAGGAATTACGTACCCAGCGCAAAGAAACTAAAAATCTTGAAAAAAAAGTGGAAGAATTGATGGCTAGAGTAATTAATGCAGAGAAGGTCATAAACGAAATGAAAGAGATGAAAACCATGACACGAGAAATACGTGACAAATGCACAAGCTTCAGTAACCGACTCGATCAACTGGAAGAAAGAGTATCTGCGATTGAGGATCAAATGAATGAAATGAAGCGAGAAGAGAAACCAAAAGAAAAGAGAAGAAAAAGAAATGAACAAAGCCTGCAAGAAGTATGGGATTATGTAAAAAGACCAAATCTACGTCTGATTGGGGTGCCTGAAAGTGAGGGGGAAAATGGAACCAAGTTGGAAAACACTCTTCAGGATATCATCCAGGAGAACTTCCCCAACCTAGTAGGGCAGGCCAACATTCACATCCAGGAAATACAGAGAACGCCACAAAGATACTCCTCGAGAAGAGCAACTCCAAGACACATAATTGCCAGATTCACCAAAGTTGAAATGAAGGAAAAAATCTTAAGGGCAGCCAGAGAGAAAGGTCAGGTTACCCACAAAGGGAAGCCCATCAGACTAACAGCAGATCTCTCGGCAGAAACTCTACAAGCCAGAAGAGAGTGGGGGCCAATATTCAACATTCTTAAAGAAAAGAATTCTCAACCCAGAATTTCATATCCAGCCAAACTAAGTTTCATAAGTGAAGGAGAAATAAAATCCTTTACAGATAAGCAAATGCTTAGAGATTTTGTCACCACTAGGCCTGCCTTACAAGAGACCCTGAAGGAAGCACTAAACATGGAAAGGAACAACCGGTACCAGCCATTGCAAAAACATGCCAAAATGTAAAGACCATCGAGGCTAGGAAGAAACTGCATCAACTAACGAGCAAAATAACCAGTCAATATCATAATGGCAGGATCAAGTTCACACATAACAATCTTAACCTTAAATGTAAATGGACTAAATGCTCCAATTAAAAGACACAGACTGGCAAACTGGATAAAGAGTCAAGACCCATCAGTCTGCTGTATTCAGGAGACCCATCTCACACGCAGAGACATACATAGGCTCAAAATAAAGGGATGGAGGAAGATTTACCAAGCAAATGGAGAACAAAAAAAAGCGGGGGTTGCAATACTAGTCTCTGATAAAACAGACTTTAAACCATCAAAGATCAAAAGAGACAAAGAAGGCCATTACATAATGGTAAAGGGATCAATTCAACAGGAAGAGCTAACTATCCTAAATATATATGCACCCAATACAGGAGCACCCAGATTCATCAAGCAAGTCCTTAGAGACTTACAAAGAGACTTAGACTCCCATACAATAATAATGGGAGACTTCAACACTCCACTGTCAACATTAGACAGATCAACGAGACAGAAAGTTAACAAGGATATCCAGGAATTGAACTCATCTCTGCAGCAAGCAGACCTAATAGACATCTATAGAACTCTCCACCCCAAATCAACAGAATATACATTCTTCTCAGCACCACATCGTACTTACTCCAAAATCGACCACGTAATTGGAAGTAAAGCACTCCTCAGCAAATGTACAAGAACAGAAATTATAACAAACTGTCTCTCAGACCACAGTGCAATCAAACTAGAACTCAGGACTAAGAAACTCAATCAAAACCGCTCAACTACATGGAAACTGAACAACCTGCTCCTGAATGACTACTGGGTACGAAATGAAGGCAGAAATAAAGATGTTCTTTGAAACCAATGAGAACAAAGATACAACATACCAGAATCTCTGGGACACATTTAAAGCAGTGTGTAGAGGGAAATTTATAGCACTAAATGCCCACAAGAGAAAGCAGGAAAGATCTAAAATTGACACTCTAACATCGCAATTAAAAGAACTAGAGAAGCAAGAGCAAACACATTCGAAAGCTAGCAGAAGGCAAGAAATCACTAAGATCAGAGCAGAACTGAAGGAGATAGAGACACAAAAAACTCTCCAAAAAATCAATGAATCCAGGAGTTGGTTTTTTGAAAAGATCAACAAAATTGACAGACCACTAGCAAGACTAATAAAGAAGAAAAGAGAGAAGAATCAAATCGACGCAATTAAAAATGATAAAGGGGATATCACCACCGACCCCACAGAAATACAAACTACCATCAGAGAATACTATAAACACCTCTACGCAAATAAACTGGAAAATCTAGAAGAAATGGATAATTTCCTGGACACTTACACTCTTCCAAGACTAAACCAGGAAGAAGTTGAATCCCTGAATAGACCAATAGTAGGCTCTGAAATTGAGGCAATAATTAATAGCCTACCAACCAAAAAAAGTCCAGGACCAGATGGATTCACAGCTGAATTCTACCAGAGGTACAAGGAGGAGTTGGTACCATTCCTTCTGAAACTATTCCAATCAATAGAAAAAGAGGGAATCCTCCCTAACTCATTTTATGAGGCCAACATCATCCTGATACCAAAGCCTGGCAGAGACACAACAAAAAAAGAGAATTTTAGACCAATATCCCTGATGAACATCGGTGCAAAAATCCTCAATAAAATACTGGCAAACCGGATTCAGCAACACATCAAAAAGCTTATCCACCATGATCAAGTGGGCTTCATCCCTGGGATGCAAGGCTGGTTCAACATTCGCAAATCAATAAACATAATCCAGCATATAAACAGAACCAAAGACAAGAACCACATGATTATCTCAATAGATGCAGAAAAGGCTTTTGACAAAATTCAACAGCCCTTCATGCTAAAAACGCTCAATAAATTCGGTATTGATGGAACGTACCTCAAAATAATAAGAGCTATTTATGACAAACCCACAGCCAATATCATACTGAATGGGCAAAAACTGGAAAAATTCCCTTTGAAAACTGGCACAAGACAGGGATGCCCTCTCTCACCACTCCTATTCAACATAGTGCTGGAAGTTCTGGCTAGGGCAATTAGGCAAGAGAAAGAAATCAAGGGTATTCAGTTAGGAAAAGAAGAAGTCAAACTGTCCCTGTTTGCAGATGACATGATTGTATATTTAGAAAACCCCATTGTCTCAGCCCAAAATCTCCTTAAGCTGATAAGCAACTTCAGCAAAGTCTCAGGATACAAAATTAATGTGCAAAAATCACAAGCATTCTTATACATCAGTAACAGACAAACAGAGAGCCAAATCAGGAATGAACTTCCATTCACAATTGCTTCAAAGAGAATCAAATACCTAGGAATCCAACTTACAAGGGATGTAAAGGACCTCTTCAAGGAGAACTACAAACCACTGCTCAGTGAAATCAAAGAGGACACAAACAAATGGAAGAACATACCATGCTCATGGATAGGAAGAATCAATATCGTGAAAATGGCCATACTGCCCAAGGTAATTTATAGATTCAATGCCATCCCCATCAAGCTACCAATGAGTTTCTTCACAGAATTGGAAAAAACTGCTTTAAAGTTCATATGGAACCAAAAAAGACCCCGCATCTCCAAGACAATCCTAAGTCAAAAGAACAAAGCTGGAGGCATCACGCTGCCTGACTTCAAACTATACTACAAGGCTACAGTAACCAAAACAGCATGGTACTGGTACCAAAACAGAGATATAGACCAATGGAACAGAACAGAGTCCTCAGAAATAATACCACACATCTACAGCCATCTGATCTTTGACAAACCTGACAAAAACAAGAAATGGGGAAAGGATTCCCTATTTAATAAATGGTGCTGGGAAAATTGGCTAGCCATAAGTAGAAAGCTGAAACTGGATCCTTTCCTTACTCCTTATACGAAAATTAATTCAAGATGGATTACAGACTTAAATGTTAGACCTAATACCATAAAAACCCTAGAGGAAAACCTAGGTAGTACCATTGAGGACATAGGCATCGGCAAAGACTTCATGTCTAAAACACCAAAAGCAATGGCAGCAAAAGCCAAAATTGACAAATGGGATCTCATTAAACTAAAGAGCTTCTGCACAGCAAAAGAAACTACCATCAGAGTGAACAGGCAACCTACAGAATGGGAGAAAATTTTTGCAATCTACTCATCTGACAAAGGGCTAATATCCAGAACCTACAAAGAACTCAAACAAATTTACAAGGAAAAAACAAACAACCCCATCAAAAAGTGGGCAAAGGATATGAACAGACATTTCTCAAAAGAAGACATTCATACAGCCAACAGACACATGAAAAAATGCTCATCAGAGAGCACTGGCCATCAGAGAAATGCAAATCAAAACCACAATGAGATACCATCTCACACCAGTTAGAATGGCGATCATTAAAAAGTCAGGAAACAACAGGTGCTGGAGAGGATGTGGAGAAATAGGAACACTTTTACACTGTTGGTGGGATTGTAAACTAGTTCAGCCATTATGGAAAACAGTATGGCGATTCCTCAAGGATCTAGAACTAGATGTACCATATGACCCAGCCATCCCATTACTGGGTATATACCCAAAGGATTATAAATTATGCTGCTATAAAGACACATGCACACGTATGTTTATTGCAGCACTATTCACAATAGCAAAGACTTGGAATCAACCCAAATGTCCATCAGTGACAGATTGGATTAAGAAAATGTGGCACATATACACCATGGAATACTATGCAGCCATCAAAAAGGATGAGTTTGTGTCCTTTGTAGGGACATGGACGCAGCTGGAAACCATCATTCTTAGCAAACTATCACAAGAACAGAAAACCAAACACCGCATGTTCTCACTCATAGGTGGGAACTGAACAATGAGAACATTTGGACTCAGGAAGGGGAACATCACACACAGGGGCCTATCATGGGGAGGGGGGAGGGAGGAGGGATTGCATTGGGAGTTATACCTGATGTAAATGACGAGTTGATGGGTGCAGCACACCAACATGGCACAAGTATACATATGTAACAAACCTGCACGTTATGCACATGTACCCTACAACTTAAAGTATAATAATAATAAATTAAGTAAAAAAAAAAGGAATAAAATTAAAATTCAGGAAATGCTGAGAACCACTATGAGACAGTATACAAGATGGCCATCCCTCACGTCACACAGTCATCAGATTCTCCAAGTGTAGTATAGTTTGAAGTTGGGTAGTATGATACCTCCAGCTTAAGTTCTTTCTACTTATCATTGCTTTGGCTATTTTTCATGTCTCCAAGGTAGGCATAAAGAAAAAAGAAACAGAAAAGGCAGCTAGAGAAAAGGGGTAGGCCACTTACAAAGGGAATTACATCAGGGTAACAGTGAACCTTTCAGCAGAAATCCTACAAGGCAGAAGACATTGGAGGCCTATATTCAGCATTCCTTTTTTTTTTTTTTTTTTTTGAGACAGAGTCACCAGGCTGGAGTGCAGTGGTAGTGACATGATCTCGGCTCACTGCAACCTCTGCCTACCGGGTTCAAGTGATTCTCCTGCCTCACCCTCCTGATAGGTGGGATTACAGGCACATGCCAATATGCCCAGCTAATTTTTATATTTTTAGCAGAGACAGGGTTTGCCATGTTGGCCAGGTTGGTCTTGAACTCCTGACCTCAAGTGATCTGCCCGCCTTGGCCTCCCAAAGTGCTAGGATTACAGGTGTGAGCCACTGCACCCAGCCATATATTCAACATTCTTTAAAAAAACTACAGTGAAGAATTTCATATCCAGCCAAACTAAACTTCATAAGCCAAAGAGAAATAACATCCTTTTCAGACAAGCAAATTCTAAGGGAATTCGTTACCAGCAGAACTCCCCTACAAAAGGCCCTTACAGGAGTGCTAAATATAGAAAGGCCATTACCAGCCACCACAAAAACACACTTAAGTACACAGACATTAACACTACAAAGCAACTCCACAATTGAGTATGCATAATAACTATCTAACAACAAGATGACAGGATCAAATCTGCCCATATCAATATTAACTTTGAATGGAAATAGGCTACATGCCCCAATTAAAAGGCACAGAGGGGTAAGTTGGATAAAGAAGCATGACCCAACTGTATGCTGTCTTCAAGAGACTCATCTCACATGCAGTGACACTCGTAGCCTCAAAGAAAAAAGATGGAGAAAAATCTACCAACCAAGCAAACAGAAAACAGAAAAAAGCAGGGGTTGCTTTCTAATTTCAGACAAAGCAGAGTTTAAAGCAACAATGAAAAAAAAAAAAAGACAAAGAAGGGCACACATAATAGTAAAGGAATCAATTCAACAAGAAGACTTAACTATCCTAAATATATATGCACCCAGATTCATGAAACAAATTCTTAGGAACCTAGAAAGAAACTTACATAATAATGGTGGGAGACTTCAACACACTGCACCACCAGTATTAGACAGATCATTGAGACAAAGAACTAACCAAGATGTTTGGGACTTGAATTCAACATTTGACCAAATGACCCTAATAGATATGAACAGAACTCTCCTCCCCCAAATAACAGAATATACATTCTTCTCATTTGCACATGGTACATACTAGAAAATCGACCACACAATCAGCCATGAAACAATTCTCAGCAAATTAAAAAATCCCAAAATCATACTGACCATACTCTCAGACCACAGTGCAATAAAAAGAGAAACGAATACTAGGAAGGTCACTGAAAACCATATACATAGTATATGTGCTGCTGAAGAGACCACAGAAAACCATATAATCACAAGGAAATTAAACAACCTGTTCCTGAACAACTTCTGGCTAAACAATGAAAATAAGGTAGAAATGAAATTCTTTGAAACTAATGAGAACAAAGATATAACATACCAGAATCTGTGCAACACAGTTAAAGCAGTGTAAGAGGGAAGTTTATAGCATTAACCTACCACCACACCAGAATGAACTAGAAAAACAACAGCAAATCAACCCAAAAGCTAGGAGAAGACAAGAAATAACAAAATCAAAGCTGAACTGAATGGAATTGAAATGTGAAAAATCATACACAAGATCAGTAAATTCAGAAGTGGGTTCTTTAAAAGAAAAAATACAATTGATAGATCGCTACCTAGACTAATGAACAAAAAAAGAGATGATCCAAATAAATGCAATCTGAAATTGCAATGGGGACATTATCACTAACCCACAGATGTAAAAAAAACCCTCAGAAATTATTATGAACACCTCTATGCACTCAAACTAGGAAACCTAGAAGAAACCGATAAATTCCTGGAAACATACAACCTCCAAAGATGAACCAGGAAGAAACTGAAAGACTGAACAGACCAATAATGAGTTCTGAATCAGTAATAAGCCAAACCAAAAAAAGCCACAGCAATCAGGTGTGAGAAAGAAATAAAAGGCATCCAAATAGGAAGAGAGTAAGTCAAATTATCTCTGTTTGTAGACAATATGCTTCTATACCTAGAAAATACCACAGTCTCTGCCCAAAAGCTCCTATGTCTAATAACACCTTCAAGGAAGTGTCAGGATAAAAAAATCAATGTATAAAAACCAGAGGCATTTTTATACATCAACAACCAAGATGTAGAGCCAAATCAAGAGTGTAATCCATTCACAATAGCCACAAAAAATATAAAGAATCTAGGAGTATAGCTAAATAGGGAGGTGAAAAATTTCCACAAAGAAATTTATAAAACACTGCTGAAAGAAATCAGAAATGACACAAACAATGGAAAAACATTCCATGCTCATCCACAGGATGAATCAACATTAACATGGCCATAATGCCCAAAGAAGTTTACAGATTCAATGCTATTCCTATCGAAGTACCAATGACATTCTTCTCAGAATTAGAAAAAAACTATTTTAAAATTCATATGGAACCAAAAAAGAGCCCCAGTAGCCAAAGCAATGCTAAGCAAAAAGAACTAAGCTGGAGATATCACATTGCCCAACTTCAATCTACACTACAAGGCTATAGTAACTGATATAGTTTGGCTCTGTGTCCCCACCAAATCTCGTGTTGAATTGTAATCCCCAATGTTGGAGGTGTGGCCTTGTAGGAGGTGACTGGATCATGTGGGCTTCTTATGAATGGTTTGGCCCCAACCCTCTTGGTGCTGTCCTTGAGATAGTGAGTTCTTGTGAGATCTGGTTGTTTAAAAGTGTGTGGCACTCTCTCTCTCGGCTCCTGCTCTGGTCATGTGAAATGCCTGCTCCCCATTTGCCTTCCACCATGAATATAAGTTTCCTGAGGCCTCCCCAGAAGCTGAGCAGATGACAGACTCATGCTTCCAATTAAACCTCTTTTCTTTATCAGTTACCCAGTCTCAGGTATTTCTTTATAGCAATGTGAGAACAGACTAATATCATAACCAAAACAGCATGATACTGGTACAAAAACAGATACATAGACCAATTGAACAGAATAGAGAGCCCAGAAATAAAGCTGCTCACCTACAGCCATCTAATCTTTGACGAAGTCGATAATATCAAGCAATGGGTAAAGGATTCCTGTGCAATAAATGGTGCTGTGACAACTGGCTAGCCATATGCAGAAGATTGAAACTGGACGCCTTTCTTACCCCATATAAAAAAATCAACTCAAAATGGATTAAAGACTCAAATATGCCATCTCAAACTATAAAAACCCTAGTAGAAAACCTAGGACATACCCTTCTGGACACAGACCCTGGCAAAGATTTCATGGCTAAGACCACAAAATCAGTTGTAATAAAAACAAAAACTGACAAATGGGATCTAATTAAACTAAAGAACTTCTGCACAGCAAAAGAAACTATGAACAGAGTAAAAAGACCACCCACAGAATGGGAGATAATATTTGCAAACTATGCATCTAACAAAAGTATAATATCCAGGATCTATAAGGAACTTAATAAATTAACAAAGAAAAAACAAAGAAAAAGTGGGCAAAGGACATGGACAGACACCTCTAAAAAGACAACATGTGGACAAGAAGCATGTGAAAAATGCTCAACACCACTAATCATTAGAGAAATCCAAAACAATGAGATACTATTGATCTCATTGATCCAAATCAATGAGTTACATGAGATACCATCTCATACTAGTCAGAATGGCTATTATTAAAAATTCAAAAATGAACCGATGCTGGTGAGGTTGTTGAGAAAAGCAAATGTTTATATACTGTTGGTGGGAAAGTAAGTTAGTTCAGTCACTGTGGAAAGCAGTTGTGATGCTTTCTCAAAGAACTTAAAACAGAACTACCATTTGACCCAGAAATCCCATTACTGGGTATATATCCAAAGGAATATAAATTGTTCTACCATAAAGACACATGCACATGTATGTTCATCACAGCACTATTCACAATAGCAAAGACATGGACTCAATCCAGGTGCCCATTCATGGTGGACTGGATAAAGAAAATGTGATATATATATACACATACACACATACACACACACACCATGGAATATTATACAGCCATAAAAAGAATGAGATCGTGTCTGATATGATTAGGCTTTGTGTCTCCACCCAAATCTCATCTTGAATTGTAATAACCATAATCTCCACATGTCAAGGAAGAGGCCAGGTGGAGGTAATTGTGGAGGTAATTGAACCATAGAGGTGGTTTCCTCCAAGCTGTTCTTGTGATAGTGAGTTCTCATGAGATCTGATTTGTTTTTTGGAGATGGAGATGCTCACATCTCAGCTCACTTCAACCTCCGCCTCCCAGGTTCAAGCAATTCTCCTGCCTTAGCCTCCTGAGTAGCTGGGACTATAGGTGCCCACCACCACACCCGGCTTTTTTTTTTTTTTTTTTTTTTTGGTATTTTTAGTAGAGACGGGGTTACACCACATTGGCCAGGCTGGTCTCAAACTCCTGACCTCAAGTGATCCACTGCCTTGGCTTCCCAAAGTGCTGGGATTACAGTTGTGAGCCACTGCACCCGGCTGAGATCTGATGGTTTTATAAGGGGCTCTTTCACCTTCGCTCAGCACTTCTCCTTCCTGCCGCCTTGCAAATAAGGTGCCTTGCTTCCCCCTTGCCTTCTGCCATGATTGTAAGTTTCCTGAGGTCTCCCCAGCCATGAGGAACTGTGAGTCGATTAAACTTTCCTTTATAAATTGACCAATATCAGGCAGTTCTTTGTAGCAGTATAAAACAGACTAATACAATGTCCTTTACAGGAACATGGATGGAACTGGAGGCCATTAACCTAAGTGAACAAATGCAGGAAAAGAAAACCAAATACCACATGTTGTCATTTGTAAATATAAGTAAACATGAACACAAAGAAGACAGCAAAAGGTATCAAGGCCCACCTGAGGGTGGACCTTGGTAGGAGGTTGAGGACTGAAAAATTACCTATTGGATACTACGCTTATTACTTGGGTGATGAAATAACCTGTACACCAAATCCCCATGACACACAACTTACCTAAGTAACAAACCTGCATATATGCCCCTAAAACTAAAAGTTAAAGAAAAACAACAACTTGTATATGCATGTGTGTGTATATGTGTGTGTGTATGTTTACTACTTTGTAAAGAAAGTTAAAATAGTTATACTATTTTGACAGAAACATCAAATTCCCACACATCAAATATTTATGGTGTCATTCCCATTGAGTTTTTTTTTTATTTTTTTCTCTTATTAGCTTTCTGCTATGGTCTTAATGTTTGTGTGCCCCTCTCCAAATTTATGTGTAGAAACTTAATCCCCAGTGTGACAGCACTGGGTGTGGGTCCTTTGGGGAAGTAATTTAGGAGGTCTCCAATCTTGGGAACAGAATTAGTACCCTTGTGAAGGAGGCTTAAGAGAGTAATCCTATCCTACTTTTCAAAGGCAGAAACTGAAGCTTACAAAGGTTAATAAAACCTTGGTGAACTCACAGAGCCACTACATGATCTATTTGGAATTTGAATTCAGGCCCGTAACTACAAAGCCTGTACTCTCAACAGATGCATTCATTACATTGTTTCAACACTTGCTGACTGCATACTCATTGCCAGGAGTTTAACATGCAATATTTCATTTAATAGCCACACAATTCTTTGGGATGTGTCAGAATCTTACATTTTACTGATAAGATAAGGAAACTGACACCCAAAGAAATTAATTAACTTGTCCAGGGTCACACAATAACAAAACAATAAGTTCTAGTCCATGCTTTCAATATTGCTCTTAACTGCTTCCCTAAATACCTTCCCAATGATGATCCAAACCCAACCCACATCATTACTTTCAACAATCCTGTTTCTTCATAGTTCCTGGGAACGGAATAGAAAATAAGCTAGATGATTTACTAGAGTACAGATCTCCAAGTATCCATTTATGACTCTGTAATATCAGAGAAAAGGGATGCAGGGCTGGGGGATATACACCTAGTACTAGAAAGAAATACCTTTAAGACTTCTCAATTTTTTCCATGTGGCCCATGTTTATCATAACTAGAAAATAATGTGTTATATTAAGGAGAAATGAGTTTTCTACCTGCATTAGTTAATACACAGGGTATCTGTCATGGAGTCTACTAATTTAAAAGAACTGAGCTGAACTGAAGACAGTTAGCATCAAGATCCATACATGGGCAATTTCTCTCTCATTTTTTTTAGTGTCGTTATTTCCGAGAACCTAGACTTACATAAATGTGGTTAAAAACAGTAAGTATTTACTCACTGCATGAGGCAATCAATCACTCAGGTGAGCTTAGAGTAGAATATAGCCAGAGAGTTAGCATGATGGAATACTACCAGGCTGTTATAAGCAGAAACTTCAATAAGCACATCTGCTTACTGAGAAATAAAATCACTCAATGTCACATGTTGGGCCCAAAGAGCCTCTTATAATGCATTTACTTAAAATTAAAATTAAATAATTAATGGTCCTACTTCTGGCTCTCAAATATCATTTTCATGATATTTCTTACCTATTGTAATAATTGACATGCCTGTCAATTATTTTACCACAGTATTTTATATACTACCTTTCTTCAAGAGATATTTTTAGTATCTTTTGCACAGGTATGGACAAAAACTTAGGAGTATAAACATTTCTACCTGCATTAGTTAATAGACAGGATATGTCATGGAGTCTACTAATTTAAAAGAACTGAGCTGAACTGAAGGCAGCTAGCATCAAGATCCATACTTGGACATGGATGTTTTTGTTCCCTGAAATGTTTGAATGAAACCGATACTTGAGGGAAGTGTGCTATTTTACCGCTTTGAGTAACTTTCCTTAGCACTGTTTTAGGGAGGGGTGGTTAATCACAGTGTGTAGGTACAATACAAGTATTAAAACTGGCCTTTTCAATAAGCAACACTCAAGAAATTATGCATCTACAAGGGCAAGAAAAACAAAATGAAGTCTCTACCTCACTTTTTTTTTTTTTTAAGACAGAGTTTTGCTCTTTTTGCCCAGGCTGGAGTGTAATGGCGTAATCTTGGCTCACTGAAACCTTTGCTTCCCTGCAAACTTCGCCTCCCAGTATTACTTTTTTTTTTTTTTTTTTTTTTAATATGAGGCAGAGGCCAGGTGTGGTGGCTCATGCCTGTAATCCCAGCACTTTGGGAGGCCAAGGCAGGTGGATCACCGAGGTCAGGAGTTCGAAACCCACCTGGCCAACATGGTGATCCCCATCTCTACCAAAAGTACAAAAAATTAGCCGGGTATGGTGGTGGATGCCTGTAATCCCCCAGATACTCTGGAGGCTGAGGCAGGAGAATCACTTGAACCCAGGAGGAGGAGGTTGCAGTGAGCTAAGATTGCACCATTGCACTATAGCCTGGGCAACAAGAGCAAAACTTCATCTCAAAAAAAAAAAAAAAAAAAAAAAATTAATACCAAATGGACAAGAGACTAAAAATACAAGAATATCTTCTTAACTTTGCGATGGGATATTTTAAAAGGAGAGCAAAAACAATCTTTATAAAAGACAATATTGATAAATCTGACACACTAATATTAAGAAATTTTGTTCAAAGGAACCAAAAGACAATAAAAACACAGCTCAATAACAGGAGTAGATGTGTTTAATATATTTGAACAATCTAGGACTAGTGTCCAGAACACAAAGGAAATTCTAACAATCAGTAGAAAAATGTGTAAAAGATTTGAACAGGCATGTCACAAAAGAAGAATCCCAAATGGCCAATAAATATGAAAAGGTGCCTGAACCTATCTGCCAAAAGACAACTGTATGTTAAAATCTCAGCAAGATCTCACTGTCTACATACAGGAGTAGCAAAAATCAAAATGTCTGATAATAACAAGTGCTGGAAAGAAAGGAAGCAACAAGACTTTTATATACTGCTGGCAGAAATGCAAATTGGTACAATTTCTTTGGAAAACTGTTTAGCATTATCAAGAAAAGATAAAGAGAGGCATATGTTATGACCCAGGAACTCTGCTTGCTAGAGAAATTTTTGCACGAATACCAGGATACATGCTTACAGGCACATTTTTCATAAAAATAATCCAAATGTCCATCAACAGTGGAATGGATAAATACCACTGTGACAAATTCATACAATGGCACACTATATAGTAATGGAAACAAAACTGTACAACATAAATTCTCAAAAACATAAGTTTGATAGAAGGAAGCCATCAAAATATAGACAGTAGGATTCCATTTACATGAAGTTCAAAACTAGACATGTTTAACTAACAGATGGTGTTTAGAAACAGATCCTTAAGTGATAAAACCATAAAGAAAAGGAAGCCGTTTCTAAAAAGTCAAATTAATACTTTATCATAAAATGCAGAGAAATGAGTGTGATTAGCAAAATAAACAGGAGCAGACAAAAGCGTTCTGGAATGCTGACAATGCCCTATTTCTCAATTAGTAGTCACTGAGGTTTTTGCCTTCCTAGTTTTCATTATTTTGTGCAAGTAAGTATCTGTGTACTGTATTACATAAGGCAAGGGGTTTCAAAGATACATTTTTAAATAGTCCAAAAATAGTTAGTTTACATAATCATAATAGAAAATACCACTGAACCCAGAGAAATACAAGCAACAATGGGAGAATATTATGAATACCTCTGTGCACATAAACTAGAAAATCTAGAAGAAGTGGATAAATTCTTGGACACATACACCCTCCCAAGACTGAACCAGGAAGACACTGAATTCCTGAACAGACCAATAATGAGCTCTGAAATGCAAGCAGTAATAAATAGCCAACCAACCAAAAAAAGCCCAGGATCAGAAGGATTCACAGTTGAAGTCTATCAGGTATACAAAGAAGAGCTGGTACTATTCCTACTGAAACTATTCCAAAAAATTGAGAAGGAGGGACTCCCCACTAACTCATTCTATGAGGTCAGCATTATCCTGATACCAAAACCTAGAAGAGATACAACAAAGATAACTTCAGGCCAATATCCTTGAAGAACATCAATGCAAAATTCTCAACAAAATACTAGCAATCCAAATCTAGCAGCACATCAAAAAGCTTACCCACCATAATGAAGTAGGTCTCATCTCTGGGAAGGAAGGTTGGTAACCTACAGAATGGGAGAAAACTTTTGCAAACTATGCATCCAACAAAGGCCTAATACCCAGCATCTATAAGGAGCTCAAACAAATTTACAAGATAAAAACCAATAACCCCATTAAAAAGTGGGCAAAGGCCATGAACAGACACTTCTCTAAAGAAGACATACAGGTAGCCAACAATCATTTTTAAAAAGTTCCACATCACTGATCATTAGAGAAATGCAAATCAAAACCACAATAAGATATCATCTCACACAGTCAGAATGGCTATGATTAAAATGTTAAAAAATAACAGATGCTGGTGAGGTTGTGGAGAAAAAGGAATGCTTATACACTCAGTTTGATGAAGTTTGACTGCTGCACACAACTATCTAACCACCACCTAAAACAAAATACAGAACACTTTTTAATCACCCTAGAAATTTCCTTATGCCCCTTTCCAGTAAGTTATCCTTCTCTCAACACCTGCTTTTTGTTGTTTCTTTTTTAAAAATACAAACCATTTATAAGTTAAATCTGTCCTATTCATGAAATAACAATTCAATTTTTCTTTATAGTAGTCTTCCAAGGGAGGCTAGCTGAAAAACGTCTGAAAAACGTCTTCATTTTACTTTGGGCTATATACTTGTCACCTTCTGACAAAACATGGGTGTCACGCCAGCTATATTCAGTTATGTATCAGTTGCAATGAGGAAACAACCATGTAAGCTGAGAACATAGTGAAGGGATCAAAATAAGAGATTCCTAGTATTGAATGCTTCCCATTTCTTCAGCTGAAGAATTCCAGCTGAAAATACAAGAAGCAGAACCATGGGGTTTGGAAGATGGGCAGTGTCTAGCAGGACCTGAACACAGTTTTCTGAATATAATTAGGTTGAAAAAGCTCTTAAGGCTTACTCATTTATCTCTCTGAGCCTAGACTATGTAACTATATGTTACACAGTCACAACAGTTGGCAAAAAGAGGAAAATGGTAGGGAAGAGTTTCTACCTTTCTACCTTATACAGGTATCTGTGAATGGAATTTTACAAGATAAGTTTTGAAAATACCAAAGCATGGCATGGTTTGCTATAGGTATTACAATGTAAATTGTGATTTCACATATCGCAATTCACTTCAAATCATCAATGCTGCCAGCTATGTTGTTTGCTTATTCAGATTCAAAAGAATCACAGCTGAATCTCTATTTAAATTTGGCAGGATTCTATAAAGTCAGGAAAGGCAATTGGACAAACTCCATGTCCAATCCATCTGCTTAAACTGTTTACTTATAGTAACAGCATACACATGTCTCATGTTACTGATAAACCACAGAAAAGCTTCTGGGATGCTGTTACTATCCAAACTTAAATGTAATGTTTATCATCACAAAGTAATGAGAAAAGTCAATGCAAATACAGATCACATTGACTTGGACCAAATTTAACACAATGGTAAGAATAAGGAAAATGCTTTTGCATATGTAAGACTATTTTTTTAAACTCTTTTTTGAAATAATTGAATATTTCGTCAATAAAAGGGTCTTTTATTTGGAGCAATTTATTTTACCTTAAATTCTGAAAATTAATTTTATTGTTAAACATAAACATACAGAAAAGTCAGAAAAAATAGCAAACCTGTATTTT
Organism: Macaca mulatta; assembly: GCF_049350105.2. NCBI lineage: Eukaryota > Metazoa > Chordata > Mammalia > Primates > Cercopithecidae > Macaca > Macaca mulatta. The sequence continues at coordinate 54,695,482 of NC_133412.1, forward strand.
AATTTTACAGAATTTTAAGAATAATTTTAATTTGAACAATGTGTAACCAGTATCCAGTCAAGAAAAAGAAAACTAGAAGCATAGAGGAAGCCACCTATATGACTCTTTCTGACCACACATCTCAACCTTCTCTCTGAACAATCACGATCCTGATTTTTAGGAAATTTCTTTTTCTATTTTCTTTACAGTTTTACCACCTATGTGTTATTCCAAAACAATACAGGTCCTTTTGTCTTTTCTTGAACTTTATATGACTGGAATTGTAACAGTATATATATTTTTTGATGACTTGTTTCACTAAAGAGAGTTTGTGAGATACATACTGTTATCCATAGATGTAGTTCATTCATTTTTATTGTTGAATAATAATCCATTATATGAACATACCATAATTTGTATCTCCAGCTATTGATGGATTCTTGCACTATTTTCCATATGTGGTGATTATAAACAATGCTGCCATTGAACATTTGTGTATATCTTGCCTGGTGGATATGTGCATTGCTTTCCATGGAGTGTATGCCTAAAAGTGAAATATGATACACATGTCTACAAATTTAGTAGACAACAGTAGACTGTTTGCTACATGGTAGGCTCAACTTATGTTATCACGAACATTGTCTGTATGTTCCCATTGCTCTAGTTCTTTGCCAATACTTGGTATTTTCAATCTAATTTTTGTCATTCTGATAAGTGAATCACATTATCACATTGAATTTTTAATTTGAATTATCCTGATTATTAAAGAGGTTGACTATCTACACATTTATTTTTTAGCTATTTGGATTTCTTTCAGAATGCCTATTCTCTTGACCATTATCCTACTGGTTTAGTTTGTTTTTGCATCTCATTAATTTGTAGGAATTCCTTACATACTCTGGATGCCACTCTTTTGTTGATTATATATATAAAAAATATTCTTCCCTTCTATTGCTTGTCTTGTTACTCTCTTCCTGGTGTCTTTTGATGAACAAAAGTTCTTATTTTCAATGCAGTCCAATTTATCAAGTTTCCCTTTACTGTTAATTTCTTTTGTGTCATTTTCTTGTCCAGGTAAAACTCCAAGGTAAAGAAGAGATTAATCTATATTATCTTCTAAAAATTAGTTTTTTCTTTTTATATTTAGATCCATCTGGAATTAATTTTTTGTTTATGATGTGAGATACAGGTAACTTTTTTTAAAAAACAAGGATATTCAATCATTATAGCCTTTATTCACTAAATAGAGCATACTTTCCCACAGTGTTCTGTGGTGCTTCCTTTTTCCATATGTGCATAGGCAAATACCTCACATTTCACGGATCAAGCATATATATACAAATGGTACTGCTTATGAATTCAATTATGTTCCATTCTTCTTTTTCTCCATCTTATCGCCAATAGTACACTATCCTAATTACTGTGGCTTTATAAAAAGTGTTTATACTTGGTAGAGCAAATCTTCCATATCGTTCCCTCTCCCCCTGCGCCACAAGTCTCGCTCTGTTGCCCAGACTGGAGTGCAGTGGCATGATCTTGGCTCACTGCAACTTCTGACTCCTGGGTTTGAGCGATTCTCCTGTCTCAGTCTCCCAAGTAGCTGAGATTACAGGTGTCCACCACCACACCTGGTTAATTTTTTCTATTTTTAGTAGAAACGGGGTTTTGTCATGTTGGCCAGGCTGGTCTTGAACTCCTGTCGTCAAGTGATCTGCCCGTCTCAGCCTCCCAAAGTCCTGGTCATATTGTTCTTTTTCAACAGGGTTTTGCACACTGTTTCATTGGATCTTTGAAATTCCGTATTTTACAATCTGCGCCTAAATATTGTTCTTTAGAAATTCTAAATAGTGTTTTGGAATTTCCAAAGAACAAAGTATTGGACTTTTAAATGAGATTTCACTGAATCTACAAATAAGCTTGGGCAGAAAAGGAAAACATACCATAGTGAGTTTTCCAATCCATAAACATTATAGATTTACTCCTAGATATTTAATATTTTGGTAATATACAAATATAATTGATTTTTATATACTGCCCATTGTCTAGTATCCTTGTTAATCTAACTTATTTGTGCTAATATTTATCTGTAAATTATTTTACATTTTTTATGTATATCATTTGCTAACAATGACTATTTCACTTTTTCTCTCAAATCTTACAACTTTTATTTATTTTTCCACTAGTTAGAACCCCCATTTTAAGCAGAAGTGTTGACAGCAAATATTCTCTTTTGTACACAATTTCAAAGGGAAATTTTTCAACATTTCACTAGTAAATATTATTTTGCTATAATTTTTTTGGTAGATTCAATTAGTCAGATTAAGGAAATTCCATTCTATTCCTGGTTTACTATGAATCTTTACCATTAATTGATGCTGAACTTACCAAACGCTTTTGCTGCGTCTTTTGAGATGATATTTTTTTTCTTCTGTTAATATATCATAATTTTCCAATGTTAAAGCAAACTCAAGTATCTTGAATAAATCCAACTTTGTTGTGATATATTATCCTTATTAGATATTGCATGATTCAGTTTGCTAAAATTTTGTTTAGAAATTCTGACTCCACATTTATGAATGAGATTGGTTTACAATTTTACTTTCTTTAGTTTCGCTGTGACATCTGCGAATGTGGATTTCTTTTTATTTACCCTGCTTGGGCATAATTGGGCTTCTTGAATCTGTAAATTGATTTGTAAGTTTTGGGAAGTTCTAAATGATGATCACTTCAAATACTGTTTCTGCCCTATTTTCTTCTCTCTTTTCCTTTTGGAGCTCTAATTACACAGAAATTAGACATTTTCACCATATATTACATCCTTCTTATACTCTTCTCTTTATTTTCCATATCTTTTTCTCTCCATGCTCAGTCTGGATTCTTTCTTATGATCTATCTTCCAGTGCTTGGCTTATTCTACTGTTACCTCATCTATAATTTTTGTAACTTTTATTACTAAAATGTTCAGTTCTCAAATTCCAATATTTTCTCAAATGTGCTATATATCTTTTAAAACAATTAATATTTATATCTTTGATCATGATAAGCATAGTTCTGGAGCCTCTGCAGGTCTGTTTCTATTGGTTTTTATGCATGTTGTCTTGTCCCTTTGTATGCTTAATTACCTTACTCTACCAAACACTACATTTGAAATTTATTTTGTTGAGAGAATTTGAGACTTAGGTTGCTATTATCTTTCTCCAAAATAAATTTTCCAATTGCTTCTGTTAGCCACCTGGGGTATTAGCAATTTAGAATCATTTTAATCTTTTTTCAGTGATTTGGATTTTCCCAGCCACCTACATGATTTGAAACTGAGTTGTCTGTGTAATGACTGGTGTACTTCCTGTCCACCCTTTTTCCTTGTACAGTCCTTTAAGATCCCAAACCAAAACATGAGGTTTTTTTTTTGCCATAGTCCCTACCATTGATTGTCCTAGATGCCCATATTTTTTTTTCTCATCAGTCCTGCAAACAGTCTCAAAGGAACTAATCAAACTCATGTCCACTTCTTTTGGATCATCAATGGTACCTAGTCCAAAAATGTCAAATTTCTGGATCTTGGTCCAGTAATTATTCATTACCCTGTTTGCAGTTCAGTTTTATTTCATATTTTATCTAGTTTTATTGTCATCAGTGGAAGGACAGTTCTGAATTACCTACTGTCACTACTGCTAAGTCCATTCCTATAGAAATTTTCAAGCTTGCCTTTTACTTCCTCAGAAGATAGCAAGCATAGTTTTGTAATCTGTGACTAGTAATAACAGAGCCTTGCAGTTCTAGTTTCTGCTTACTCATCACGACTTACTTACTTTTGGGCTTATCTTTTCACTATGGCTACTTGTCCTTGTAAAATTGTTTAACAGAAAGTATCTGAGGCCTAGAATGAAGGTGTCTTCTTCCAATGAGGATTTGTATTCTCTTCTAATTGATTCCTAAAGACACCACAAGTCAATCTAGGACAACTTTAAACTCAATTCACCATCTGAAATAATACAGGTGATGTGAATTTGAGCAGCAAATCTGTGCCAGGGGTTGGACTATGGGTATAAATTCTGCATTGTGCCGAAGTGCTTTCTTCATAGTCCTGAGAGTGGGATGCAAAGGTTCATCATTATGTGATGGAGTAGGCTGATGTGGTCTTATCTTCATGAAAGGAAAATCGGAAAAATCTCCTATTAGACCTCATACTTAGGCAGCCCTTATACTTTTACTTTCATCACCTTACACGATGACGCCTGTAAACCACAACCCACATTTGCCAATCTGGCACATGGTTTTTGGGGCAATTAAGTTATAAGCACAACTTTCTAAATTCTTGCTTTTTCCTTGGACTGGGAATTCTTTAATTTCTTCTTAGCTATTTGATGCTTTTAAGAAAACTGCTTTCTTCCCCACCCAGCATTTTCAGATATTTTTGTCGGAAGAGTTGGTACCAGTACCCTAGACCAAAGTATGTTAGTAAACAGAAGCGGCTTAAGATATTTTTAAAAGCATAACACATAAATAAAGCTTACACACTTTTAATTTCTGAATGAAATCAGAAAACCCAAAAAAACAGAAGGAACCTGAAATGCATAGTAAGTACTACAAAACCCGGGTCTCCTCAGTTTCCTGACCCCTTCCATGACAAGAGCATTTCTATACATCACAAGTTTAATCCATTAGGTCTAAAGTAGTTCTCCGAACTTTAGAAAAATTATCTAAAGAAACACTGTGTCAAGCGATAGTAGAAAGCATCCATGTTTTGAGGTCTAAATTAAGCAAATAAAGACTTCAAGATTCATCTCTCACCATTCCTCCATTAGTGCTTACACTTGCCCAAGTTCTACTGTCTTACCTTGTCTCTTCTAGACTGTCTTCAAATATCCTTCACTGGGTACCTGGCTTTGGCTCTAATGAGTTTGTTACTCCAGGTAGTTTTCCAAACAAAAAGGAATGGCTATTTACAATTCCTAGACTGAAATCATAAATATCATCAGCTGAATTACACTGAAATGTCAGTATTACTCTACAGAAGTCTTCATAACGTGAGTGTGTCTTGGCTAGGTAAAAAGGATTTCAGTTTAAAAGGAGCAAAAGGATCTTATTGTAGGTAAGTCTAAACTCTTAGGTGGTCCTGCAGTGTATACTCTGAGGACAGCTTTACAGCAAGGTTCCTGACACAGACCATTTAGACTGGGAGCCAGACAACATTTTTCTCCCCCAAATTATAAGAAACCAGAGGTATTTCAGTAAATTGCCCCTTTGTGAAGGAAATAACTTTAGGTGAATTTTGATACTGAATACCTTTCTTATATAGATCATTTTGCCTTTTCCTCAAAAGTTCTATTACTTTAACCTAAAACAATATTCATGAGATAAGATACGTGTAGCAGTGTCTTCAAGCAATTGCCTTTTAATTCAAAGTACTCTATCCTTTACAAAAATAATCAGTATATAATAATTTTAAAAAAGATCAGAGATTTTTCCCAAAGCACATTGAATCTTTAAATACCGCATTCTAGCAAATGTGTGACAACTACCAGTTTCTGAACCTCTGGTATCCTGAAAGGGATGTGTTACACACAAGAACTGACTTTACAGCTCTGTCCTATTCAGTGAATAGGCTGCTTTCGGTTTCTTCAGATGACTGTACTATCTGATGCCAAAATGTAGTTGAGCACTACCTTATAAAGTTGGACATTCATATGCCTGAGAACCCCACAATTCCACCATTGAGACATATGCCTTAGACTAGAGCAGTGATTCTCAAAATATGGTCCTTGGACTAGCAGCATCAATATCACTTAGGAACTTCTTAGGAATACAAATTCTCCAGACCCACCCTAAACCTACTTAATCAGAAATCTGGGGCAGGAGCCGGGGGCAGCAATCTGTGTTTTAACAAGTTCTCTAGGCAATTCTGATGCAGACGAAAGACTGAGACCCCCAACTTTAAAGAAATTCTTGTTTATTTACTCTGATACAAGAATGTTTGAGCAGCACTGTTTGCCCATGCTTGTGTGCACTCTCTCTCTCTCACATACATACACAAACTCTCTCTCTCTGAAATGTCCATTGTCAGAACAGATTTAAAAACTGTAGTATTAATACAATGAAGGACTTACTCTACAGCAGAGAAAAGCAATGAAAAACAGCTATAAGGCTAAAAACTTAGAACCATAATTTTGACTGAAAAAATAATTGCAGAAGTCTATCGTACAATATTTTATGAAGGTCAAAACTAACTAACGTTATTTGACAATACATTTACGTGATAAAGCAATAAAGCTATTTCTAAAAAAACAATGATACACCTTTAATTCTGTACAGTATTCCCTTTAAAGGAATCAGGAATGGGGTGAGAAAGGATCATATTGAGAACCACAAATGTAGTGGTAACAATCTTACTCCTAAATTGGGTGGTGAGTTCACAGCTGTTCACTGTATTTATGTTATTTTTATTACAATTTCTTTTGTATATATCAAATATAACATAATAACCTTTAAACCTAGAAAACAAAACAAAAAACCAAAAACTACAGCTAATAAATGAAAATAGCCATTACTTTAAATAGAAAATTAGAAACCACCTAAATATTATACTTTATGTAAAATGTGATATGTTCATTCCATTAAAGGTTTTTAAAGACACGATAAAGTATTTATGATAAAACAATGTAAAAAAGTCCAGTAAAATGTTTAGAAGAAGATACCATAAAATGTTATCAGTTGATATTACAGGAAGTTTTATTTCTTCTTTGTACATTTAACATTTTCCTATAGTGAATAATAAATACTTTAAAAATCACTGAGGATATTTAAACTATAATTGAGATATTTAATGATTCTAAGTCATTAAAGAAAACTGCCAAATCTGTTGGAATCAGGGGATATTGGTGTTTGTAGAAATTTGGTTGTGATTTATTAGGCTTTATAATTCAAAGTTTTCTATTTTCTGCTATAGAGTCATACATCTTTATTATTGTGATTCCTGACAAAATAATTTCAGTTTGTTTGTGTGGGAAAAATATGACTGAGGAAACCATGATCTAAAGAGGACTTCAATTTAAAAAACCTGAAAATAACTTCATTTAAACAACTGAAAAGAACAAAAGTAAAAAAAGAAAAGTACATCTATTATTAACTAGCTTTAAAAAACAGAAGAAAGGCATATACTGAGTCTGCCTTATAGCTCTATGTACTGTCATAGTGAGAAAGGATCACAAAGATTAAGGTTAAAAAACCAGAGATTAGTTACACACCTCTTTTTCCAGTATTCTAGTGATCTCTCCTAGGGTCCGATCCAAAGCAGACACTTTATTGTTCGCCCATGAGCCACTGTCTTGTACTTGCAGTTGTTTTAGAAGATCTTTGGCTAATCGCTGAAGCCTTTAATACCAAATGAAAGGAAAGAATGACATTAATGAATTAGACTATAATGCTTCATTTCCCAAAATATCTTGAAACACAAGTTACTTTGAGTATTGTATTTGAAAATGCTTCACAGAGCACCTGAGGGGAGAAAAAAGCAGACAACCAATAAAGCTGGTGTTATTTTATATTCATGACCACCAATCCACTCTTCATGGCACAAAACAGAACTAAAGGATAATATTATCAATCTACAGGTTTAGCTAGACCAATTGATGCCTTTAGTTTCTATAAGATTCTTAAATCGGAACAGAATTAGGAATCGGGAGAAGGTGAGAGGATGATAGCAGAGAAAATGCGTATAAGAACTTGAGCAGGTTTTTATACTTTGATTTAAAACTTCAAATAGGTTTGGATATTATTAGCTTTATAAACTCTCAGAAAGCTGAACTTCCAAATGTTTGTTTACAGGCAGTTTGGGGATTGTCTGCTACTGCTCATATCATTTACTTAGACGAGAACACTTATTTGCTTTCCACCAAGAAATACCACATTATACCTAGACTATAAGAGTCTTCATTCAGATCACTGTGTGCATTACTTCTTTCTGGCCCCTACCTGGTTTCATGCACCTCACTCTTGGAGCAAGCCTCCTCTGCTTTCCACTTATTTGCTTGAGAATCCACTAACAGATGCTCACCAGATCTCCCCACTTTTCCCCTATATATCATCCCCGTTGCCTTAACTTTTTATCTGTGGTAGATTTCACAGTACATCATTATAATCATTTTCTTGCAAATGTCCTACATTTCCTCTCTGTTGTTCTGTTTTTCACTCTTCTTAGACAAACCCCCAGCAGTGGTAATAACGTTTGTTTAGCTCTTACTATGGGCCAGGCGCCATTCTCAATGTTTTGCAGGCATTAATTTCTTTAGCTGGATTAATGAAAACAACTGCCAGACTTTTCCATTTCTGAATCTGGCAGGTGTAGGGGTGGTGGGGGGAGTCAGACCATGCAAAATACTGGTAAGACTACTGATTCAAGATCTTACTAAATCTCTCTAGGGTGTTCATTCTCCCACTGTCCACAAAGATTTGCTTCATACATTCCCCACTCTCTTCAAAACTCCACCCTTTCCTTTCTCTCTCTTGCTTTCATAAGATGATCCTACATTTCAAAGAGAAAATAGAAGTTATTGGAACAAGAAAATTTTCACTTTCGGCCATAAAATCTACAAGCTTATCTGCATTTCACCCATCTTCTTCTTTGTTCCTCTTATTACAGTCATTCCTTCCAGGCAGGACTAATTTCACCACACAGGATGTATGCATGAGTTCTTTCTGGATCTCAAGCTCTCTCTTCTTCCTGTCTCAGGTCTTTCTGCAAATGTTCTTCATCTTTTCCTTCTGAAATGCTTCCTCCACTTCCACATTACCTAGAACATTACTATTTATCCCTCGGCTCTTAGCACAAACATTACTTTCTCTGATTTGATTATTTCTTCAAAGCACTCATCACAAGAGAATTAAAAATACTTACTGAACTAACTGTTTAATGTGTGCTTCTTCTGTGCAAAGCTTTACAAGGGAATTTCCTGAAGTGATAGAAATGTTCTATATTTGCACTGTCCAACATGGTGGCTAGAAGCTATTGTATTGAACAGTACAGAAGCAGAGTATTAACTTCATGAGAGAGGTGATCGCCTATCTCCTCACTGCTTTATCCTTATCATGTAACATGCTACTTTTACAGAAGTACACTCATTAGATATTTAATAAATTCATGTCCTACAGGGAAAACTTCTTCTTTACAAATTAATTTTAACAATATCCAGACCAGGGATGGTGGTTCATGCTTGTAATCCCAGCACTTTGGGAGGTCAAGGCAGGAGGTTCACTTGAAGCCAGGAATCTGAGATCAGCCTGGGTAACAAAGCAAGACCTAGTTTCTATAAAAAATAAATAATTAGCTGGCAATGGTGGCGTGCACCTGTAGTCCTAGCTACTCAGGAGGCTTAGGTGGGAGGACTGCTTAAGTTTCGGCATTCTAGACTGCAGTGAGCTTACACCACTGTGCTCCAGCCCAGGCAAGAGAGTGAGACCTCCATCTCTAAAAAGAAAAAAACCCAATAACTTCATAGGTTACAAAATACTTTCATGTACATGATCCTATTTAATCCTCTCAACAATGCTGTCAATTAGTATTAGCCCTATTTGAAAATGCAAAAACTGATGCAGAGCAAGATAGCCAAATGGAAGCCTTCACAGATGTCCTCCATACAAGAACACCAAATTGAACAACTATCCACATGAAAACATACCTTAAAATACTGCATGTTGGAATTGAACAATGAGATCACTTGGACATAGGAAGGGGAACATCACACACCGGGTCCTATTGTGGGGAGGGGGGAGGGGGGAGGGATAGCATTAGGAGATATACCTAATGTAAATGACGAGTTAATGGGTGCAGCACACCAACATGGTACATGTATACGTATGTAACAAACCTGCACGTTGTGCACATGTACCCTAGAACTTAAAGTATATAAAAAAAAAAGAACCAAAAGTTGCGTGAATCACCACAGTACCTGGTTTTAACTTCATATCACTGAAAAAGGCACTGAAGAGGTAGGAAAGACAGTTTTGAAATGCTGATGCCACTCCTCCCTCATCCCCCAGCAGTCACCCTGTGGTGCAGACAAAGAGTCTATGCACTTGGGAGACAGGAAGCACAGTGACAGAGGGACTTTGCATTGGAACTCAGTGCTAGCCTGTTACAGTGGAAAGCAACAGGACAGAATTCAGCTGGCCCCCACAGAGAGAGCATTTAGACTAGCCTTAGAGAGCAGGGAATCGCCCATCCTAGCAGTCGGAACTTGAGCTCCAGCAAGCCTTGTTACTGCAGGTTAAAGTGTTCTGGGGACCTAAATAAACTTGAAAGGAGGTTTAAGCCACAAGAACTGCAATTCCTGGGCAAGTCCTGGCGTTGTGCTGGGCTCGGAGTCAGTGAACTTGGGAAGAATGTGACCTATGAGACCAGCCAGGGCAGCCAAGGGAGTGTTTGCACCCACTGCCCCCAACCCCAGGGAGCTCACAACTCTGGTACAGATTCCTTCCCTATGCTTGAGTAAAGGGGAGGGAAGAGTAAAGAGGACTCTGTGCCAGGCACAGTGGCTCATACCTATAATCGCAGTGCTTTGGGAGGCTGAGGCAGGATTGCTTGGGCCCAGGAGTTCGAGACCAGCCTGGGCAACATGGTGAAAGCCTGTCTCTACCAAAAAATACAAAAATTAGCTGGGTGTGGTGGCACACACTTGTAGTCCCACCTACTCGGGAGGCTGATGAGGCAGGATCGATTGAGTTTCAAAAGTCAAGGCGGCAGTGAGCTATGATTTCATGCTACTGTACTCTAGCCTGGGTGAAAAAGCAAGACCCTGTCTCGAAAAAAAAAAAAAAAAAAAAAGAGGACTTTGTCTTGCAACTTGGAAACCAGCTCAGCCATAGTAGGACAGAATAACTGGGCAGAATCCTGAGGCTCCCATTCCAGGCCCTAGCTCCTGGATGGTATTTTAAGACATATCCTGGGCAAAAATGGAATGGGCTACCTTAAAGGGAAAGACCCAGTCCTGGAAGGATTTGTCATCTGCTGACAAAAGAGTACTTGGGCCCTGACGAGTTAGCAGTGGTAGCCAGGAAGCACTCGCCAAGGGCCTTGGGTGAGACTCAGAGACATGATGGCTTCAGATGGGATACAGCACATTCCCAGCTGTGGTGGCTACGGGAGAGACTACTTCTGCTTGAGAAAAGGGGAGGGAAGAGTAAGGGAACTTTGTTTTGCAGCTTAGGTATCAGCTTGACCACAGTCAGGTAGAGCAATAAATGGGTTCTTGAGGTCCCTGATTCCCCAGGCCTTGGCTCTTGGATGGTATTTCTGAACCTGACCTGGGCCACAGGGGAGCCACTGTCTTGAATGGAAAGGCCCAGGTCAGGCAGCATACACCACAAACTGAATGAAGAGCCCTTGGGCTTGAGTGAACACTGGCAGTAGCCAGGCAGTACTCACCATGGGCCTGGGGTGGTAGCAGCCACAGAAAGAGACTCCTATGACTATAGAAAGGGGAGGGAAGAGTGGGAAGGACCTTGTCTTATGGTTTGGGTGTCAACTCAACCACAGTAGAACAGAGCACTAGGTTGATTCCTAATGTTTCTGACTCTAGGCCCTGGCTCCTGGATGGCACATCTGGACCTGCTCAGGTCAGGTAGAACTTGCTGCACTGAAGGGAGATACATAACCCTGGCTGGTTTTGCCACCTGCTGATTGTAGAGCCCTAGGGAGACTTCAGCAAACAAAGGTGGTAGCCAGGCAGTGGTTACTGCAAGCCTTGGGAGAGACACAGTAATCTGTGCTTCAGGTCTGACCTAGCACAGGCCCAGTGGTGGGGGCTACAGGGGTGCTTGTGTCAACCTTCATCCAGCTGCAAGTAGCTCAGCACAGAGAGAGAGACTCCATTTGTTTGGGAGAAAATAAGGGAAGAGAACAAGAATTTCTGCCTAGTTGTCCAGAAAATTCTGGATCTTATCCAAGACCACCAAGGCAGTACCTCTACGAGTCTATAAGAGTCATAGTGTTACTGGGCTTGGGGTTCCCCCAAATGCAGATATAACTGCGGTGGCCAATAACTTAGGTTTCAACACCCAAGTCCCTTTGGATACCTGGAAAGCATTCCCAAGAAGGACGGGGACACACAAGCCTATACTGTGAAGACTACAATAAATACCTAACTCTTCAATGCCAGACACCTACAAACACCCAATACGATCTCACCTAATGAACTAAATAAGGCACCAGGGACCAATCCTGGAGAAACAGAGACAAGTGACCTTTCCGGCAGAGAATTCAAAATAGTTGTTTTGATGAAACTCAAAGAAATTCAAGATAACACACAGAAGGAATTCAGAATTCTATCAGATACATTTAGCGAAGAGATGAAAATAATTAAAAATAATCTTTGGGAGGCCAAGGCAGGCAGATCTACAAGGTCAGGAGATCGAGACTATCCTGGCTAACACGTTGAAACCCTGTCTTGACTAAAAATACAAAAAATTAGCTGGGTATGATGGCAGGCACCTACAATTCCAGCTACGCTGAGGCAGGAGAATGGCGTGAACCCAGGAGGCGGAGCTTGCAGTGAGCCAAGGTCGCACCACTGCACTCCAGCCTGGGTGACAGAGCAAGACCCCGTCTCAAAATAAATAAATAAATAAATAAATAAATAAATAATAATCAAGCAGAATCTCTGGAGGTGAAAAATGCAACTGACCTACTGAAGAATGTATCAGAGTCTCTTACCAGCAGAAATGATCAAGCAGAAGAAAGAATTAGTGACCCTGAAGACAGGCTATTTGAAAACAGTCAGAGGAGACAAAGAGAAGGTAGAGAGAAAGACCAGGCAGAAAGTTTACTCAAAGGGATAATAACAGAACTTGGGAAACCTAGAGAAAGATATCAATAATCAAGTACAAAAAAGTTACAGAACTAGATTTAACCCAAATAAGATTATATCAAGACATTTAATATGCAAACTCCCAAAGGTCAAGGATTTTAAAAAGCATTCTATAGAGGCCAGGCACAGTGACTCATGCCTGTAATTCCAGCACTTTGGGAGACCAAGGCAGGCAGATCACCTAAGGCCAGGAGTTCGAGACCAGTCTGGCCAACGTGGCAAAACCCCGTCTCTACTAAAAATACAAAAATTAGCTGGCATGGTGGCACACACCTGTAATCCCAGCTACTCAGGGAGCTGAGGCACGAGAATTGCTTGAACCTGGGAGGCAGAGGTTGCAGTAAGCTGAGATTGTACCACTGCACTCTAGCCTGGGTGACAGAGTGAGGTTCTGTTTAAATAAATAAAATAGCATTCTAAAAGCAAGAAAAAAGAAATAACATAAAATGGAGCTCCAATATGGCTGTGGCAGCACACTTTTCAGTGGAAACTTTAAAGGCCAGGAGACAGTGGCATTTTGTTATTTATTTAAAGAGTTGAAGGAAAAAACCTGTTATTTGAGAATATTATATCCAGCAAAAATATCCTTCAAACATGAAAGAAATAAAGACTTCCCCAGAAAAACAAAAGCTGAGGAATTTCATCAACACAGGACCTTTCCTATATGAAATGCTAACAAATTATTCAACATGAAAGAAAAGGATGTTAATAAGCAATATGAAATCATCCGAAGGTGCAAAACTCACTGGTAATAGTAAGCACACAGAAAAACACAGACTATTATAACACTATAATTGTAGTATATAAACTATTCATATTGTGAGTAGAAAGACTAAAAGATGAACCAATAAAAAATAACTACGTTTTAAGATATAGTACAAAAAGTGAAAAAGCAGAGGGATGAAGTTAAAATGTAAAGTTTTTATTAGTTTTTCCTTTGCTTGTTATTTAGTTTTTTTATGCAATTGGTGTTAAGTTGTCATCAGTTTAAAATAATGGGTTATAAAATATCAATTGCAAGCTTCGTGGTAACCTCAAACCAAAAACCACACAACAGATTCATATAAATAAAAGCAAGAAATCAAAACACATTGCTAAAGAAAAATTACCTTCACTACGAGAAAGGAAGAAAAGAAGGAAAAGACCACAAAGTAACCAGAAAACAAATAACAAAATGGCATAAGTCCTTACTTATCAATAACTGGATGTAAATGGAATAAGCTCTTCAATCAAAAGACATGCAAGGCTGAATGGATTAAAACAAGAAGATCCAACTATTTGTTGCCTCCAAGAAACACACTTCTCCTATAAAGACACACAGACTGAAAATAAAGGGATGGAAAAACATATTACATGAAAATGGAAACCAAACAAGAGTACAAGTAGCTATACTTATATTAGAAAAAATACATTTCAAGACAAAACTATAGAGACAAATAATGTCATTATACAATAATAAAAGGGTCAATTCAGTAAAACAATATAATAATTATAAATATATATGCACTGAATATTGGAGCACACAGATATGTAAAGCAAGTATGATTAGAACTAAAGAGAGAGACAGACCCCAATACAGTAACAGCTGGAGACTTCAGCGCCCCACTTTTGGCACTGGACAGATCATCCAGACAGAATATCAACAAAGAAACACTGGATTTAATCTAACCCATAAACAAAATGGACCTAATAGATATTTACAGAACATTTCATCCAATGGCTGAAGAATACACATTCTTCTCCTTAGCACATGGATCATTCTCATGAACAGATCAAGTGTTGGACCACAAAATAAGTCTTAAAAACTTCAAAAACCTGAAATTACATCAATAGTCTTCTCTGACAAAACTAGAATAAAACTAGAAATCAATAAGAGGAATTTTGGAAACTATACAAACACATGGAAATTAAACCATATGGTCCTGAATGACCAGTGGGTTAATGCAGAAGTTGATAAAAAAATCAATAATTTTCTTGAAACAGCTGTGTGTGGTGGCTGATGTCTGTAATCCTAGCACTTTGGAAGGCTAAGACAGAAGGACCCCTTGAAGCCAGGAGTTTGAGGCTAGTCTGAACAGGAAAGCAAGACCCCATCTCCACACATAAAAAAAAAATTCTTGAAAATATTATAATGGAAACATAATATAACAAGACCTATAGTGTTATATTATATTATAAGGATATAGTGAAAGCAGTACTAAGAGGAAAGTTTATACCTATAAGCATTTATATCAAAAAAGTAGAAAAACTTAAAATAAAAAACCTATAGCTACATCTTAAAGAGCTAGAAAAGCAAGAACAATCCAAACCCCAAATTAGTAGAAGAAAAGAAATTACAAAGATCAGAGCAGAAATGAATGGAATTGAAAGAAAATAATACAATCAGTGAAATAAGAAGTTTGGTTTTTGAAAAGATAAAATCAACAAACCTTTAGTCAGACTAAGAAGAAAAAGACCCAAAAAAATAAAATCAGAGATGAAAAAAGAGACATTACAACCAAAACCACAGAAATTTAAAGGATCATTAGAGGCTACCATGAGCAACTACATGTCAATAAATTGGAAAGCCTAGCAGAAATAAGTAAATTCCTATACATATACAACCAACCAAGGCTGAACTACGAAGAAATCTAAAATCTGAAGAGACCAATAACAACTAATGAGATTGAAGCCATAACAAAAAGTCTCCCAGAAAAAAAAAAAAAGTCCAGGACCTGATGGCTTCACTGCTGAGTTTAACCAGATATTTAAAGAAGTAATATCAATCTTACTCAAACAATTCTAAAAAGTGGAGGAGAAGAGAATATTTTCAAACTCATTCTAGGAGGTCAGT
Organism: Macaca mulatta; assembly: GCF_049350105.2. Classification (NCBI taxonomy): domain Eukaryota; kingdom Metazoa; phylum Chordata; class Mammalia; order Primates; family Cercopithecidae; genus Macaca; species Macaca mulatta. The sequence goes on from NC_133412.1 coordinate 54,711,154, forward strand.
ATTATCCTGATATCAAAACCAGACAAAGACACACAAAAAGAAAACTATAGGTCAATATCCCTGATGAACATTGATATAAAAATCCTCAACAAAATACAAGCAAATGGAATTCAACAACACATTAAAAAGATCATTCATCGTGACCAAATGAGATTTATCCCAAGGATGCAAGGATGGTTCAACATATGCAAAGCAATGTGATACATCATATCAACAGAATGAAGGACAAAAACAACATAATCATTTCAAAGGATGCTGAAAAAGCAAGACAGAGTCTCGCTCTGTTGCCCAGACTGGAGTGCAGTGGTGTGACGCAGCTCACTACAACCTCCGCCTCCCAGGTTCGAGCCATTATCGTACCTCAGCCTCCCGACTAGCTGGAACTACAGGCTCACACCACCATGCCCAGCTAAGCTTTTGTATTTCAGTAGAGAAGGGGTTTCACCATGTTGCCCAGGCTGGTCTCAAACTCCTGAGCTCAGGCAATCCACCTGCCACAGCCTCCCAATGTGCCAGGATTACAGGTGTGAGCCACCGTGCCTGGTCTGAAAAAGCATTTGATAAAATTCAGCGTTCATTCATGATAAAAACCTTCAAAAAACTGTATATAGAAGGAACATACCTCAACACAATAAAAAACATATATGACAGACACAGAGCTAGTATACTGAACAGAGAAATGCTAAAAGCCTCTCCTCTAAGAACTGAAACAAAACAAGGATACCTACTTTCACCACCGTTATTTAACATACTCCTGGAAGTCCTACCTAGACCAACTGGACAAGAGAAAGAAATGACGGGCATCGAAATTGAATAATAAAAAGTCAAATTATCCTTATTTGCAGATGATATGATCTTATGTTTGGAAAAACCTAAAGACTCCACCAAAAAACTATTAGAACTAATAAACAAATTCAGTAAAACTGCAGGATATAAAATCAACATATGAAAATCACTAGCATTTCCACATCCCGACAGCAAACAATCTGAAAAAGTGAAGAAACTAATCGTATTTACAATAGCTTCAAATAAAACAAAACACCTAGAAATTAACCAAAGAAATAAATGATCTCTACAATGAAAACTATACAACACTGATGTAAGAAACTGAAGAAGACACAAATAAATGGAAAGGTATTCCATGTTCATGGAATGAAAGAATATTGTTAAAATGTCTATACTATCTAAAGTAATCTACAGTTTCAATGTAATCTCTATCAAAATACCAATGAAATAAGTATTTTTCTATTTCACAGAAATTGAAAAAGCAATTCTAAAACCTATATGGAAGTACAAAGGATGCAAAATAGCCAAAGCTATTCTGAGCAAAAATAACAAAACAGAAGGAGTCACGCTATCTGACCTCAAAAGTATACTACAAAGCTATAGTAACCAAAACAGCATGATACTTACATGAATACAGATACATAGTCCAGTGGAACAGAATAGAGAATGTGGAAACAAATCCTTACATCTATGGAGAACTCATTTTTGACAATGTCATGAAGAATATACATTGAGGAAAAGACAGTCTCAGGACAGTCCCTTCAATAAATGGTGCTGAAAAAACTGGATATCCATATTCAAAAGAATGAAACTAGTAACCTATCTCTTGTCATATACAAAAATCAAATCAAAGGGAATTAAAGACTTAAATCTAAGACCTCAAGCTATGAAACTATTACAAGAAAACACTAAAGAAATTCTCCAGTACATTGGACTGAGCAAAGATTTCTTGAGTGTGGGCCAGGTGCGGTGGCTCACTCCTGTAATCCCAGCACTTTGGGAGGCTAAGGCGGGCGGCTCACGAGGTCAGGAATTCGAGACCAGTCTGGTCAACATAATGAAACCCTGTCTCTACCAAAAATAAAAAAAGTAGCCAGACATGGTGGCATGTGGATGTAGGCCCAGCTACTCAGGAGGCTGAGGCAAGAGATTTGCTTGAACCTGGAAGGTGAAGGTTGCAGTGAGCCGAGATTGAGCCACTGCACTCCAGCCCGGGCAACAGAGTGAGACACCAACTCAAAAAAAAAAGAAAGGTGGGCGGAGCAAGATGGCCCAATAGGAACAGCTCCAGTCTCCAACTCCCAGCGCGAGCGACACAGAAGACTGGTGATTTCTGCATTTTCAACTGAGGTACTGGGTTCATCTCACTGGGGAGTGCCGGACGATCGGTGCTGGTCAGCTGCTGCAGCCCGACCAGCGAGAGCTGAAGCAGGGCGAGGCATTGCCTCACCTGGGAAGCGCAAGGGGGAAGGGAATCCCTTTTCCTAGCCAGGGGAACTGAGACACACAACACCTGGAAAATCGGGTAACTCCCACCCCAATACTGCGCTTTAAGCAAACAGGCACACCAGGAGATCATATCCCACACCTGGCCGGGAGGGTCCCACACCCACGGAGCCTCCCTCATTGCTAGCAAAGGCAGCAGCGAGGCTGGGGGAGGGGCGCCCGCCATTGCTGAGGCTTATGTAGGTAAACAAAGCTGCTGGGAAGCTCCAACTGGGTGGAGCTCACAGCAGCTCAAGGAAACCTGCCTGTCTCTGTAGACTCCACCTCTGGGGACAGGGCAATAACAAACACAGCCGAAACCTCTGCAGACGCAAACGACTCTGTCTGACAGCTTTGAAGAGAGCAGTGGATCTCCCAACACCGAGGCTGAGATCTGAGAAGGGACAGACTCCCTGCTCAAGTGGGTCCCTGACCCCTGAGTAGCCTAACTGGGAGACATCCCCCACTAGGGGCAGTCTGACACCCCACACCTCACAGGGTGGAGTACACCCCTGAGAGGAAGCTTCCAAAGCAAGAATCAGACAGGTACACTCGCTGTTCAGAAATATTCTATCTTCTGCAGCCTCTGCTGCTGATACCCAGGCAAACAGGGTCTGGAGTGGACCTCAAGCAATCTCCAACAGACCTACAGCTGAGGGTCCTGACACTTAGAAGGAAAACTATCAAACAGGAAGGACACCTACACCAAAACCCCATCAGTACATCACCATCATCAAGACCAGAGGCAGATAAAACCACAAAGATGGGGAAAAAGCAGGGCAGAAAAGCTGGAAATTCAAAAAATAAGAGCGCATCTCCCCCGGCAAAGGAGCGCAGCTCATCGCCAGCAACGGATCAAAGCTGGACGGAGAATGACTTTGACGAGATGAGAGAAGAAGGCTTCAGTCCATCAAATTTCTCAGAGCTAAAGGAGGAATTACGTACCCAGCGCAAAGAAACTAAAAATCTTGAAAAAAAAGTGGAAGAATTGATGGCTAGAGTAATTAATGCAGAGAAGGTCATAAACGAAATGAAAGAGATGAAAACCATGACACGAGAAATACGTGACAAATGCACAAGCTTCAGTAACCGACTCGATCAACTGGAAGAAAGAGTATCTGCGATTGAGGATCAAATGAATGAAATGAAGCGAGAAGAGAAACCAAAAGAAAAGAGAAGAAAAAGAAATGAACAAAGCCTGCAAGAAGTATGGGATTATGTAAAAAGACCAAATCTACGTCTGATTGGGGTGCCTGAAAGTGAGGGGGAAAATGGAACCAAGTTGGAAAACACTCTTCAGGATATCATCCAGGAGAACTTCCCCAACCTAGTAGGGCAGGCCAACATTCACATCCAGGAAATACAGAGAACGCCACAAAGATACTCCTCGAGAAGAGCAACTCCAAGACACCTAATTGCCAGATTCACCAAAGTTGAAATGAAGGAAAAAATCTTAAGGGCAGCCAGAGAGAAAGGTCGGGTTACCCACAAAGGGAAGCCCATCAGACTAACAGCAGATCTCTCGGCAGAAACTCTACAAGCCAGAAGAGAGTGGGGGCCAATATTCAACATTCTTAAAGAAAAGAATTCTCAACCCAGAATTTCATATCCAGCCAAACTAAGTTTCATAAGTGAAGGAGAAATAAAATCCTTTACAGATAAGCAAATGCTTAGAGATTTTGTCACCACTAGGCCTGCCTTACAAGAGACCCTGAAGGAAGCACTAAACATGGAAAGGAACAACCGGTACCAGCCATTGCAAAAACATGCCAAAATGTAAAGACCATCGAGGCTAGGAAGAAACTGCATCAACTAACGAGCAAAATAACCAGTCAATATCATAATGGCAGGATCAAGTTCACACATAACAATCTTAACCTTAAATGTAAATGGACTAAATGCTCCAATTAAAAGACACAGACTGGCAAACTGGATAAAGAGTCAAGACCCATCAGTCTGCTGTATTCAGGAGACCCATCTCACACGCAGAGACATACATAGGCTCAAAATAAAGGGATGGAGGAAGATTTACCAAGCAAATGGAGAACAAAAAAAAGCGGGGGTTGCAATACTAGTCTCTGATAAAACAGACTTTAAACCATCAAAGATCAAAAGAGACAAAGAAGGCCATTACATAATGGTAAAGGGATCAATTCAACAGGAAGAGCTAACTATCCTAAATATATATGCACCCAATACAGGAGCACCCAGATTCATCAAGCAAGTCCTTAGAGACTTACAAAGAGACTTAGACTCCCATACAATAATAATGGGAGACTTCAACACTCCACTGTCAACATTAGACAGATCAACGAGACAGAAAGTTAACAAGGATATCCAGGAATTGAACTCATCTCTGCAGCAAGCAGACCTAATAGACATCTATAGAACTCTCCACCCCAAATCAACAGAATATACATTCTTCTCAGCACCACATCGTACTTACTCCAAAATCGACCACGTAATTGGAAGTAAAGCACTCCTCAGCAAATGTACAAGAACAGAAATTATAACAAACTGTCTCTCAGACCACAGTGCAATCAAACTAGAACTCAGGACTAAGAAACTCAATCAAAACCGCTCAACTACATGGAAACTGAACAACCTGCTCCTGAATGACTACTGGGTACGAAATGAAGGCAGAAATAAAGATGTTCTTTGAAACCAATGAGAACAAAGATACAACATACCAGAATCTCTGGGACACATTTAAAGCAGTGTGTAGAGGGAAATTTATAGCACTAAATGCCCACAAGAGAAAGCAGGAAAGATCTAAAATTGACACTCTAACATCGCAATTAAAAGTACTAGAGAAGCAAGAGCAAACACATTCGAAAGCTAGCAGAAGGCAAGAAATCACTAAGATCAGAGCAGAACTGAAGGAGATAGAGACACAAAAAACTCTCCAAAAAATCAATGAATCCAGGAGTTGGTTTTTTGAAAAGATCAACAAAATTGACAGACCACTAGCAAGACTAATAAAGAAGAAAAGAGAGAAGAATCAAATCGACGCAATTAAAAATGATAAAGGGGATATCACCACCGACCCCACAGAAATACAAACTACCATCAGAGAATACTATAAACACCTCTACGCAAGTAAACTGGAAAATCTAGAAGAAATGGATAATTTCCTGGACACTTACACTCTTCCAAGACTAAACCAGGAAGAAGTTGAATCCCTGAATAGACCAATAGTAGGCTCTGAAATTGAGGCAATAATTAATAGCCTACCAACCAAAAAAAGTCCAGGACCAGATGGATTCACAGCTGAATTCTACCAGAGGTACAAGGAGGAGTTGGTACCATTCCTTCTGAAACTATTCCAATCAATAGAAAAAGAGGGAATCCTCCCTAACTCATTTTATGAGGCCAACATCATCCTGATACCAAAGCCTGGCAGAGACACAACAAAAAAAGAGAATTTTAGACCAATATCCCTGATGAACATCGGTGCAAAAATCCTCAATAAAATACTGGCAAACCGGATTCAGCAACACATCAAAAAGCTTATCCACCATGATCAAGTGGGCTTCATCCCTGGGATGCAAGGCTGGTTCAACATTCGCAAATCAATAAACATAATCCAGCATATAAACAGAACCAAAGACAAGAACCACATGATTATCTCAATAGATGCAGAAAAGGCTTTTGACAAAATTCAACAGCCCTTCATGCTAAAAACGCTCAATAAATTCGGTATTGATGGAACGTACCTCAAAATAATAAGAGCTATTTATGACAAACCCACAGCCAATATCATACTGAATGGGCAAAAACTGGAAAAATTCCCTTTGAAAACTGGCACAAGACAGGGATGCCCTCTCTCACCACTCCTATTCAACATAGTGCTGGAAGTTCTGGCTAGGGTAATTAGGCAAGAGAAAGAAATCAAGGGTATTCAGTTAGGAAAAGAAGAAGTCAAACTGTCCCTGTTTGCAGATGACATGATTGTATATTTAGAAAACCCCATTGTCTCAGCCCAAAATCTCCTTAAGCTGATAAGCAACTTCAGCAAAGTCTCAGGATACAAAATTAATGTGCAAAAATCACAAGCATTCTTATACATCAGTAACAGACAAACAGAGAGCTAAATCAGGAATGAACTTCCATTCACAATTGCTTCAAAGAGAATCAAATACCTAGGAATCCAACTTACAAGGGATGTAAAGGACCTCTTCAAGGAGAACTACAAACCACTGCTCAGTGAAATCAAAGAGGACACAAACAAATGGAAGAACATACCATGCTCATGGATAGGAAGAATCAATATCGTGAAAATGGCCATACTGCCCAAGGTAATTTATAGATTCAATGCCATCCCCATCAAGCTACCAATGAGTTTCTTCACAGAATTGGAAAAAACTGCTTTAAAGTTCATATGGAACCAAAAAAGACCCCGCATCTCCAAGACAATCCTAAGTCAAAAGAACAAAGCTGGAGGCATCACGCTGCCTGACTTCAAACTATACTACAAGGCTACAGTAACCAAAACAGCATGGTACTGGTACCAAAACAGAGATATAGACCAATGGAACAGAACAGAGTCCTCAGAAATAATACCACACATCTACAGCCATCTGATCTTTGACAAACCTGACAAAAACAAGAAATGGGGAAAGGATTCCCTATTTAATAAATGGTGCTGGGAAAATTGGCTAGCCATAAGTAGAAAGCTGAAACTGGATCCTTTCCTTACTCCTTATACGAAAATTAATTCAAGATGGATTACAGACTTAAATGTTAGACCTAATACCATAAAAACCCTAGAGGAAAACCTAGGTAGTACCATTGAGGACATAGGCATCGGCAAAGACTTCATGTCTAAAACACCAAAAGCAATGGCAGCAAAAGCCAAAATTGACAAATGGGATCTCATTAAACTAAAGAGCTTCTGCACAGCAAAAGAAACTACCATCAGAGTGAACAGGCAACCTACAGAATGGGAGAAAATTTTTGCAATCTACTCATCTGACAAAGGGCTAATATCCAGAACCTACAAAGAACTCAAACAAATTTACAAGGAAAAAACAAACAACCCCATCAAAAAGTGGGCAAAGGATATGAACAGACATTTCTCAAAAGAAGACATTCATACAGCCAACAGACACATGAAAAAATGCTCATCAGAGAGCACTGGCCATCAGAGAAATGCAAATCAAAACCACAATGAGATACCATCTCACACCAGTTAGAATGGCGATCATTAAAAAGTCAGGAAACAACAGGTGCTGGAGAGGATGTGGAGAAATAGGAACACTTTTACACTGTTGGTGGGATTGTAAACTAGTTCAGCCATTATGGAAAACAGTATGGCGATTCCTCAAGGATCTAGAACTAGATGTACCATATGACCCAGCCATCCCATTACTGGGTATATACCCAAAGGATTATAAATTATGCTGCTATAAAGACACATGCAACACGTATGTTTATTGCAGCACTATTCACAATAGCAAAGACTTGGAATCAACCCAAATGTCCATCAGTGACAGATTGGATTAAGAAAATGTGGCACATATACACCATGGAATACTATGCAGCCATCAAAAAGGATGAGTTTGTGTCCTTTGTAGGGACATGGATGCAGCTGGAAACCATCATTCTTAGCAAACTATCACAAGAACAGAAAACCAAACACCGCATGTTCTCACTCATAGGTGGGAACTGAACAATGAGAGCACTTGGACTCAGGAAGGGGAACATCACACACCGGGGCCTATCATGGGGAGGGGGGAGGGGGGAGTGATTGCATTGGGAGTTATACCTGATGTAAATGACGAGTTGATGGGTGCAGCACACCAACATGGCACAAGTATATATATGTAACAAACCTGCACGCTATGCACATGTACCCTACAACTTAAAGTATAATAATAAATAAATAAATAAATAAATAAAAATCTTGAATGTAATCCCATAAGCATGGGCAACCAAAGCAAAAAATGGACAAATGGGATCACATCAAGTTAAAAACCTTCTGCATAGCAGAGGAAAGAATCAACAAAGTGAAGAAACAACCCACAGAATGGGAGAAAATATTTACAAACTATCCATCTGACAACGGTGTAACAACCAGAATATATAAGAGCTCAAAGAACTCTGTGGGAAAAAAAAAAATCTAATAATCTAATTTAAAAATGGGCAAAAGATCTGAATAGACATTTCGCAAGAGAAGACATACAAATGGCACACAGGTGTATGAAAAGGTGCTCAACATCACTGATAACAGAAAAATGCAAATCAAAACTACAATGAGATATCATCTCACCCCCGTTAAAATGGCTTTTATCCAAAAGGCAATAACAAATGCTAGTGAGGATGTGGAGAAAAGGGAACCCTCATGCACTATTGGTGGGAATGTACTATAAATTAGTAAAACCACTATGAAGAACAGTTTCGAGGTTTCTCAAAAAACTAGAAACAGAGCTACCATATGATCCAGCAATCCCACTGGTGGGTATATACCCAAAAGAAAAATCAGTATATCGAAGAGGTATCTGTTCTCCCATGTTTATTGCAGCACTATTCATAACAGCCAAGATTTGGAAGCAACCTAAGTGTCCACCAAGAGATAAACTGATAAAGAAAACGTGGTATATATACAGAATGGAATATATTCACCAATAAAACGGAATGAGATCTTAGCATCTGCAACAACACAGGTGGAACTGGAGGTCATTATGTTAAATGAAATAAACCAGGTGAAGTAAGACAAACTTTCCTTGTTTTCACTCATGTTTGGGAGCTAAAAATTACAACAACTGAATTCATGGAGACAGAGAGTAGATTGATGGTTATCAGAGGCTGGGAAGGGTAGTAGGGAAGTGGGAGTCATTAATAAGTACAAAAATATAGTTAGATAGAATGAATCAGATCTAGTATTTGATACCATAACAGAGTGACTAAGGTCAACAATTTATTGTAAGTAACTAAAGGAGTATAATTGGATTGTTTGTGACACAAAGAGAGGATAAATGCTTCAGGTGATGGACATCCCATTTACCCTGAAGTGATTATGCATTATATACCTGTATCAAAATATCTCATGTACCCATAAACATATATACCTACTATGTGCCCACAAAAATTAAAACTAAAAAAATGCAAAATCTAAGGCTCAAGATAGTTAGGTGACCTTCCCAAGGTCATACAGTTGGTAAAATGTACTATAGAACTTGAAACCTAAGGCTTTAATCTTCAAATCTTATGCTTTTGCGATCATACCATATTAGTCAATTTAATTTTTAATTTTTTTTTTTTTTGAAAAGACAGGGTCTCACTATGTTGCCCACACTGTTCTTGAACTCCTGGGCTCAAGTGATCCTCCTACCTCAGCCTCCCAAAGTGCTTGGTAATATTACAGGTGTGAGCCCACCATGCCCAGCCTCAATTTAAATAAGAAAGTTCTATTCACAAAAGACTATATTCCTAGAATACAATTTCAACTAAAAATTTATGTAAACGTTAAAATTTTTCAAAGAATACAACAACAAATGCAACTGAAAAAGGTACTGGTGAACTTCAGTTTAAGCCTCAGCTACTTACATGAAGCTTACTTTGATAAGTCAAAGAATAGAAATAAAAACTCTAAAATCAGAAGTACCTATACTTGAATTCTGGCTCCAGTACATACCATGTGTATAAACCCTGGGGAGGTTATTTAACTTCTCTGAATCTCAGTTTCTTCATCTTAAAAGTCAGGACAATATATATTTCCTTTCAGAGCTTTAGGAGGTTCGAAATGATTACTATGACAATCCTGACACCACACACTAAAGTAGACATTCAATAAATGGTCAACTATTACTACTATTCACTGATAGTATATCTCAATCTAACAAATGGAAAAATAGAATATTAAAAATAAAAAAAAAGAGTAATGGCAGCATACTTCTTTTACCTTCCAATCAAATATGGGCTAGAGTCACATCCAATTAAAGTTACTGACCTTATGTGGAAGATGATTGGCAGTGAACTTCACTGTGTGATAGGTAAGTAGCCAATGTCTGCGTACCATGTAACTAAATATCCAGCCACAGCAACAGGTATATATGAATTTAGCAGTATTCTTACCAAGAATGCTGACATTTGACTGAATATCAGTACTGAGGGAGGCACAAGGACCATTTTAATTCACAGAATACAAGAGGCTTGTATTTCACCCTGAGGTAAATCAATTCTGATCCTATCCTTCAAGGAAGAATGCCAAATCAAAGTGATGCTTTGGTAATATGAGCTACACCCATCTCATTCCCTGCCTTCACAGATATACAACAAATAAAACAGTCCCTGTCAAGAAAAAAAGCACTAGATTTTAATTCATGCAATAAATAATTATAGAATGTCAGAGAAGTCAAGCTCTGAGAGCTATATTTTCCTCACAGTGCAAAAACAGGAGCTGCTTAGAGAGTGCAGTTTTTAACACAGAAACTTTTATTTTGATTCCTTCTGGCAGATAATTTTTCTAGCATAAAAAGGAGAAGTGAAGGCATTGTAACTCCCAACCCAGGAATATGAGAAGTATCTGTCAGGTAAATGGCTTTGTGAATAATGCTGTAAGATCAAATATTTTCTTCTTAAAACTGGAACAAATTTCAGCAACTCTAAGCTCAAGTCTGTCATTGGTAAATGTGAAACGTAAAAGTATCTCTCCCAGGATTCCTAACTTTTACCTAACTTTTATCACAGTTAAGTCTGCTTGGGATGGTGGGGTGGTCCACTAGGATCATTTAGAAGATTTGTAAAAGTACAAGAAAAGATACTTGGTCCATTTAGGAACTAAGATTGTTCTTTAGCATAATGGATAGGAAGATAAAAATTCATTAACTTTTCATCTCCTCTATTTGGAAGGTACATGGTCTAAATTTAGAGCTATTTTTAGACATTCATATCTGGAATTAATCAAATAAATTTAGGGCTATATTTAGTCATTCAGATCAGGAATTAGCCATTTCCCCAAGAAGTTCTTGTTTCTTTTACTGAGAAAAGGTATTTCAAACCCCAAATCAATGAGCACTAGAGCTGCTCTTTGCTACTGAGTTGGGCATTCTTTTCATGCCTTGTCATTGAACAGAGCTAGAAAATAAATATATGTGTATATACACATGCATACATATATATGGGTATATAAATGCATGTGTGTTTATTACATATACAGTCACCCTTGGTATTTGTTTGGGGATGGTTTCACTATCCCCAGATGGATACCAAAATCAGATGCTGAAGTCTACTATACATCAGGGATATTGGTCTGTTCATCAGGGATATTTGTCTGTAGTTTTCTTTTTTGTTAGGTTCTTTCCTGGTTTTGATATTAGGGTGATACTGGCTTCACAGAATGATTTAGGGAGGATTCCCTCTTTCTCTATCTTGTGGAACATTGTCACTAGAATTGCTACCAATTCTTCTTTGAATGTCTGATAGAATTCAGCTGTGAATCTGTCTGGTCCTGGACTTTTCTGTTGTTGTTGGTAATTTTTAAAATCACCATTAAATCTCGCTGCTTGTTATTTGTCTGTTCAGCTTTCTAATTCTTCCTGATTTAAGCTAGGAGGGTTGTATCTTTTCAGAAATGTATCCATCTCCTCTAGGTTTTCTAGTTTATGAACGTAAAGGTGTTCATAGTACCCTTGAATGATCTTTTGTATTTCTGTGGTGTCAGTTGTAATATCTCCCGTTTTGTGATTGAGCTTATTTGGATCTTCCCAATCAATAGAATTAATGGTCTATTAATTTTATTTATCTTTTCAAAGAACCAGCGTTTTGTTTCATTTATATGTTGTGTGTGTGTGTATATATATATATATATATATTTTTTTTTTTTTTTTTTTGGTTTCTATTTCATTTACTTCTCCTCTTATCTTGGTTATTTCTTTTCTTCTGCTGGGTTTGGGTTTGGTTTGTTCTTGCTTCTCTAGTTCATTGAGGTGTGTGATCTTAGATTGTCTATTTGTGCTCTTTTAGACTTTTTCATGAAGGCATTTAAGACTATGAACTTTCCTTTTTGCACCGCCTTTGCTGTATCCCAGAGGTTTTGATAGGTTGTGTCACTGTTATTTTTCATTTCAAAGAATATTTTAATTTCCATCTTGATTTCATTGTTGATCCAATGATCATTCAGGAGCAGGTTATTTAATTTCCATGTATTTGTATGGTTTTGAACATTCCTTTTGGAGTTGATTTCCAATTTTATTCCACTGTGGTCTGAGAGAGTACATGATATAATTACAATTTTCTTAAATTTATTGAGACTTGTTTTGTGGCCTATCATATGGTCTACCTTGGAGAAAGTTCCATGCAACTGACCAATAGAATGTATATTCTGTGGCTGTTGGGTAGAAATATCTGTTAAGTCCCTTTGTTCTAGGGTATAGTTTAAATACATGGTTTCCTTGTTGACTTTCTGTCTTCATGACCTGTCTAGTGCTGTCAGTGGAGTAATGAAGTCCCCCACTATTACTGTGCTACTGTCTCTCTCATTTCTTAGGTGGTGGTAGTAGTAGTAGTAGTGGTAGTTTCATAAATTTGGGAACTCCAGGGTTAGGTGCATATATGTTTAGGATTGTGATATTTTCCTATTGTATGTCTTTCATCATTATATAATGTCCCTCTTTGTCTTTTTTAACCGCTGTTGCTTTGAAGTTTGTTTTGTCTGATGTAAGAATAGCCACTCCTGTTCGCTTTTGGTTTCCATTAGCATGGAATGTCTTTTTCTACCCCTTTACCTTAAGTTTATGTGAGTCCTTATGAGTTAGGTGAGTCTCTTGAAGGCAGCAATACTTGGTTAGTGAATTCTTACCCATTCTGCAATTCTGTATCTTTTGAGTGGAGCATTTAGGCCATTTACATTCAACATGAGTATTGAGATGTGAGGTACTATCCATTTGTGCTGTTGGTTGCCTGTATAACTTGTTTGTCCTTTAAATTGTATTTTTGTTTTATAGGTCCTGTGAGATGTATGCTTTAAAGAGGTTCTGTTTTGATGTGTTTCTAGGATTTGTTGCAAGATTTAGAACTCCTTGGCCAGGTGCGGTGGCTCACGCCTATAATCCTAGCACTTTGGGAGGCTGAGGTGGGCAGATAACGAGGTCAGAGATCAAGACCATCCTGGCTAACATGGTGAAACCCTGTCTCTACTAAAAATACAAAAAATTAGCCGGGCATGGTGGCGGGCGCCTGTAGTCCCAGCTACTCAAGAGACTGAGACAGAAGAATGGCGTGAATCCGGGAGGCGGACCTTGCAGTGAGCTGAGATTGCGCCACTGCACTCCAGCCCGGGCAACAGAGTGAGACTCCATCTCAAAAAAAAAAAAAAAAAAAAATTTAGAGTTCCTTTTAGCAGTGCTTTTAGGGCTTGGTAGTGGCAAATTTTCTCAGCATGTTTGTCTGAAAAGGGCTGTATCTTTCCTTATTAAACTTAGTTTCACTGGAAACAAATTTTTTTTTTGGTTGAAAATATCTATGAATTTTTATTCATTTATTTCATTTTGCTAAAATTATTTATATGATTAGTAGTAGGAACATAGACTATTCACTAATCTACTCAGAAGCAAGGACGTATGGGTTATTTTTCTTTTTTTTATTATACTTTAAGTTCTAGGGTACATGTGCACAAGGTACAGGTTTGTTACATATGTATACATGTGCCATGTTGGTGTGCTGCACCCATTAACTCGTGATTTACATTAGGAAACAAAATTCTTGGCTCATAATTGTTTTGTTTAAGGAGGCTGAAGATACGGCCCTAATCCCTTTTAGCTTGCAGGGTTTCTGCTAAGAAATCTGCTGTTAAAATGATAGGTTGTCCTTTATAGTTTACCTGGTGCTTTTACCTCATAGCTCTTAAGATTCTTTTCTTCGTCTTGATTTTAGTTAACCTGATGACAATGTGCCTAGGCAATGATCTTTTTGTGTTGAATTTCCCAGGTATTCTTTGAGCTTCTTGTATTCGGATGTCTAGATCTGTAGCAAGGCTGGGGAAGTTTTCCTTGATTATTCCCCCAAATATGTCTTCCAAACTTTTAGACTTCTTGTCTTCCTCAGAATGTCAATTATTCTTAGGTTTGGTCATTTAACATAATCCCAAATTTCTTGGAGGCTTTGTTCATTTTTTAAAATTCTTTTTTGTCTTTGTTGACTTGGGTTAATTTTAAAACCTTGTCTTCAAGCTCTGAAGTTCTTTCTTCCGCTTGTTAGATCTATTGCTGACACTTCCCAGTACATTTTGCATTTCTCCGTGTCCTTTATTTCCTAAAGTTGTCATTGTTTTTTATTTATGCTATCTATTTCACTGAAGATTTTCCCCCACATATCTTCTTTTTTTTATTTCCTTAAATTGGAGCTCACCTTTTTCAGATGCCTCCTTGATTAGCTTAATAATTGGCCTTCTGAATTCCTTTTCAGGCAAATCAAGGATTTCTTCTTGGTTTGGATTCATTGCTGGTGAGCTAGTGTGATTTTTTGGTGGGGGTGTTAAAGAACCTTGTTTTGCCATATTACCAGAATTGTTTTTCTGGTTCCTTTTCATTTGGGTAGGCTATGTCAGAGGGAAGATCTGGCACTCAAAGTTGCTGTTCAGATTCTTTTGTCCCATGGGCTGTACCCTTGATGTAGTACTCTCCGTTTTTTCCCAGGGATGTGGCTTCCTGAGAGCTGAACTGTAATGACTGTTCTCTTCTGGATCTAGCCACACAGCAGGATTACCAGGCTCCAGGCTGGTACTGGGGGGGTGTCTGCACAGATATCTGTAATGTGAACTTTCTTCAGGTCTCTCAGCCGTGGATGCCAGCCGTGGAGATGGCAAGGGAATGAAATGGACTCTGTAAGGGTCCTTAGTTGTAGTCATTTAATACACTAGTTTTGTGTTGGTTGGCCTCCTGTCAGGAGGTAGCATTTTCAAGAGAGAATCAGCTGTAGTAGCAGGGGAGGATCTGGCAGTGAGTGGGGCCCAAGAACAGCCAACAGAATATGACCTTTGTCTTCAGCTACCAGGGTGGCTAGGGAAGAACCATCAGGTGGGGGCAGGGTTAGGCGTGTCTAAACTCAGATTCTCCTTGGGTGGGGCTTGCTGCCGCAATGCAGTTATGTTCCCAGGAGGATTATGGCTGTCTCTGCTGTGTCATACAGGTTGTCAGGGAAGTGGGGAAAAGCTGGCAGTCACAGGCCTTACCAAGCTCCCATGCAACCCAAAAGACTGGTGTCACTCCCACTGTGCCCTGGGACAGCACTAAGTTTGTTTCCAGGCAGTGGGCGAGCTGAGCTGAGAACGTGCCTGAGGCTACCAGCCTCCCCGCTGAGAAAGCAAGGAGGGCTTTCACACCTCCTTGCCTGTTGAGCCTGAACACCGGATTCATGCTCTCCCTCAAGTTCTGGCCAGGAGACTTCGCGTTTGGTTGGAATTGTTACAAAGTTCTGCTGGAGGTTTCCTTCTCCCTATGGTCTTTTCCCAGTTTCTATGGCAGCCCTCTGGAAGGACCCTTGTGAGACAAGTCAAAAATGGCTTCCCCGGGGGACCAGAGAGCCCACAGGGGTTCTCCCGCAGCCTCCTCTACCCCTGTATTTCACGCTGCTCTCTAAAATGACTCAGCTCTAGGTAAGGTCAAATCCTTCCCCCATGATCTGGAACTTCAGGTTCCCCTGTGTGTGTTTGGGGATGGACCATCCTCCTTTCCCACTTTCACAATTTGGGCACTCACTGTATTTGGACTGTCTCCCAGGTCCTGTAGGAGCAATCTACTTCCTTCAGAGGGTCTGTAGGTTCTCTTAGCTTTCCTGGTATATTCCTGCAGTAGTTCGTGGAGCAAAAGTTCACAATGCAAGTCTCCACACACTGCTCTGTCTATCCAAGTGGGACCTGCAATTCAGTCCTGCCTCCTATCTGCCATTTTCAAGAGTGTGACTAGATAGAATTTTATGTTGTAAGTTGGAAATGGAGGTTTGGGTGAAAATTAAGTCTGATTTTTAACTCATGAAGTAAAACACAAGTTTATATATTTGAATAAACAGCCTATGAAAACATGGAAAATGTATTTTTTTCAATAGCATCCTATTTGAGAGAAAGAGAACTGTCATAACTGTTGGCAGAGTATAAACATACTATAAAAACTGCAAGGTTCTATTAAAATCAGAACGCACATAGCCTTTGGCCCAAAATTTTTCATTTCTAAGCAAGAGTGGGTACATAATTTGCATGGCTATTATTAAAAAGACAAAAAAACAGATGTTGATGGGGATGCAGAGAAAAGGGAATACCTATAGAACGTTGGTGGGAATGTAAATAGTACAACCTCTATGGAAAATAGAATGAGTATTTCTCAAAGAACTACAAATGGAACTGCCATTTGATCCAGCAATACCACTACTGGATATCTACCCCAAGGAAAAGAAATCATCTTATCAAAAAGATAGCTGCACTTGTATGTTTATCACAGCACTATTCACAACAGGAAAGATAAGGAATCAACCTAAGCGTCCATCAACAGATGACTGGATGAAGAAAATGTGATACATACACACAAGGAAATACTATTCAGTCATTTAAAAAATGAAATCATGTATGTTTGCAGCAACATGGGTGGAAGTGAAGGCCATTCTTTTAAGTGAAATAATTCAGAAACAGACAAATACTGCATCTTCTTTCTTGTAAGTGGGAGCTAAATAATGTGTACACATGGACATAAGATTGTGGACAATGGACATAGAGGATAGACAATGAAGAATCATAACTGCAAGCAGGGTGGTGAATGATGAGAATGACTTAATGGGTATAATGAACATTATATCAGTGATAGATACACTAAAAGCCCAGACTACACCCCTATGAAATATATCTTTGTAACAAAATTGCACTTGTACCTCAACCCTTAAATTTATACAAAATAAGAAAAAGAAAAATGCAGGGTCCTTCATTCAAATGTATTAACAATTTCAAGATAGCACTAGTCTACAGTGTGGAACCCTTCTGAGCGCAGGGTTGCATGCCTAGGAGGCCAGTTTGGTTTTCTGCCCTGCAAAATTACATATATACAATGTCATATAAACAAAGTTCTTGTCTGTGGCAATAACAAAAACAATAGAAAGGGGAAAAACGTATATGCGCAACAATAGGGTAGTTGTTGAATATATTACAGAATATTCTTTATATATATATATTTTCTGAGACAGGGTCTCACTCTGTTGCCCAGTTTAGAGTGCAGAGGTGCAATCATGGCTCACTGCAGCCTCAGCCTCTTGGGCTCAAGCAATTCTCCCACCTCAGCTTTCTGAATAGCTGGGATTACTGGCACATGTCACCATGTCTGGCTAATTTTTGCTTTTTTTTTCACATGCCCATAATCCCAGCACTTTGGGAGGCCAAAGTGGGTGGACTGCTTTAGCTCAGCAGTTTGAGACCAGTCTGGGCAACATGGCAAAATCCCATATCTACAAAAAATACAAAAATTATCTAGACAGGGTGGCACGTGCCTGTAGTCCCAGCTACTTGGGGGGCTGAGGTGGGTAGACTGCCTGAGCCTGGTAGCTTGAGGCTGTAGTGAGGTGAGATTGTACCATTGCACCCCACTCTGGGCAACAGAGTGAGACCATGTGTCTCAAAAAATGTGTATCTATCTATCTATCTATCTATCTATCTATCTATCTATGTATCTATCGATTATATATATTATATCTATGTTATATATATGCAGAGATGTATAAGTAATATATAGGTTATATAGGTTCTATATATAGGTATATAAAAATAGGTAATACTTAGGAATGAAATTAAAATATTTTAAAAATGGTATCTTAGAGGAAAGGAAAATATTTTAGAAATAAAGAGGCATTTCAGTTATGACTTTATGTAATTGTTAAAGCAGCGTTAGGCCAACTACAGCCCACAGCCCACTGCTCAAATAAAATGTTATTTGAACATGGTCACACAAATTCATTTATATATTCTCTGTGACCCCCTTATGCTACAAAGATAGATAGTTGAATAAGTGAGACTCACAAAGCCTTAAATATAGACCCTCACTTTAGGCCCATAAACCCTAAAATGTTCACAACCTGGTCCTTTCTAAAAAAACGTTTGGTGACTGGCAAGATGGCCGAAAGGAACAGCTCCATTCTGCAGCTCCCAGCGAGATCAACGCAGAAGGCGGGTGATTTCTGCATTTCCAATAGATGTACCTGGCTCATCTCATTGGGACTGGTTAGACAGTGGGTACAGCCCATGGAGGGCGAGCCAAAGCAGGGTGGGGTGTTGCCTCACCCAGGAAGTACAAGCGTTTGGGGAACTCCCTCCCCTAGCCAAGAGAAGCCTTGAGGGACTGTACCTTGAGGAATGGTGCACTCCAGCCCAGATACTATGCTTTTCCCAAGGTATTCGCAACCCGCAGACCAGGAGATTCCCTCGGGTGCCTATGACTCCAGGGCCCTGGGTTTCAAGCACAAAACTGGGTGGCCATTTGGGCAGACAGCGAGCTAGCTGCAGGAGTTTTTTTTTTAATACCCCAGTGGCGCCTGGAACACCACTGAGACAGAACCATTCACTACCCTGGAAAGGCGGCCGAAGCCAGGGAGCCAAGTGGTCTTGCTCAGCAGATCCCACCCCCATAGAGGCCAACAAGCTAACATCCACTGGCTTGAAATTCTTGCTGCCAGCATAGCAGTCTGAAGTCGACCTGGGAAGCTTGAGCTTGGTGTGGGGAGGTGCCTGCCATTACTGAGGCTTGGGTAGGCAATTTTCCCTTCACAGCGTAAACAAAGCAACTGGGAAGATCGAGCTGGGTGGAGGCATCACAGCTCAGCAAAGCTCCTGTAGCCAGACTGCCTCTCTAGACTCCTCTCTGGGCAGGGCATATCTGAAAGAAAGGCAGCAGCCCCAGTCTGGGGCTTATAGATAAAACTCCCATCTCCCTGGGGCAGAGCACCTGGGGGAAGGGATGGCTGAGGGCACGGCTTCAGAAGACTTAAATGTTCCAGCCTGCTGGCTCTGAAGAGAGCAGCAGATCTAGTACAGTGCTCGAGCTCAAATAAAGGACAAACTACGGTCTCAAGTGGGTCCCTGACCCCCGTGCCTCCTGACTGGGAGACACCTCCCAGCAGGGGTCAACAAACACCTCATACAGGAGAGTTCTGGCTGGTATCTGGTGGGTACCCCTCTGGGACAAAGCATTCAGGGGAAAAAACAGGCAGCAATCTTTGCTGTTCTGCAGCATCCACTGGTGATACCCAGGCAAACAGGGTCTGGAGTGGACCTTCGGCAAACTCCAGTAGACCTGAAGCAGAGGGTCCTGTTAGAAGAAAAACTAACAAACAGAAAGGAATATGATCAACAGTAGCAAAAAGGACATTCACACAGAAACCCCATCCGAAGGTAAGCAACACCAAAGACCAAAGGTAGATAAATCCAGGAAGATGAGGAAAAACCAGGGCAAAAAGGCTGAAAATTCCAAACACCAGAAGGCCTCTTCTCCTCCAAAGGATCACAACTCCTTGCCAGCAAGGGAATAAAACTGGATGGAGAATGAGTTTGACAAATTAACAGGCTTCAGAAGGTGGGTAATAACAAATTCCTCTGAGCTAAAGGAGCATCTTATAACCGAACACAAGGAAGCTAAGAACCTTGAAAAAAGGTTAGAGGAATTGCTAACTAGAATAACCAGTTTAGAGAATAACATAAATGACCTGATGGAGCTGAAAAACACAGCACAAGAACTTCGTGAAGCATACACAAGTATCAATAGCTGAATCAATCAAGCGGAAGAAAGGACATCAGAGACTGAAGATCAACTAAATGATATAAAGCATGAAGACAAGATTAGAGAAAAAAAGGAATGAGAAAAGCCTCCAAGAAATATGGGAATATGTGAAAAGAACAAAACTACATTTGATTGGTGTGCCTGAAAGTGACAGAGAGAATGGAACCAAGTTGGAAAACACTCTTCAGAATATTATCCATGAAAACCTCCCCAACCTAGCAAGACAGGCCAACACTCAAACTCAGGAAATACAGAGAACGTCAGAAAGATACTCCTCTAGAAGAGCAACCCAAAGACACATAATCATCAGATTCACTAAGGTTGAAATGAAGGAAAAAAATGTTAAGGGCAGCCAGAGAGAAAGGTCAGGTTATCCACAAAGGGAAGCCCATCAGACTAACAGCAGATTTATCTGCAGAAACCCTACAAGCCAGAAGAGAGTAGGGGCCAATATTCAACATTCTTAAAAAAAAGAATTTTCAACTCAGAATTTCATATCCAGTCAAATTAAGCTTCATAAGCAAAGGAGAAATAAAATCCTTTATGGACAAGCAAATGCTGAGCGATTTTGTCACCACCGGGCCTGCCTTATAAGAGCTCCTGAAGGAAGCACTAAATATGGAAAGGAAAAACTGGTACCAGCCACTGCAAAAACATATCAAACTGTAAAGACCATCAACACTATGAAGAAATTGAATCAACTAACCAGCAAAATAACCAGCTAGAATAATAATGATAGGATGAAATTCACACATAACAATATTAACCTTAAATGTAAATGGGCTAAAAGCCCTAATTAAAAGACACAGACTGACAAATTGGATAGAGTCAAGAACCACTGGTGTGCTGTATTCAGGAGGCCCATCTCATGTGCAAAGACAAAAATAGGCACAAAATAAAGGGATGGAGGAAGATCTACCAAGCAAATTGCAAAAGAAAAGCAGGAGTTGCAATCCTAGTCTCTGATAAAACAGACTTATAGCCAACAAAGATCAAAAGAGACAAAGAAGGGCATTACACAATGGTAAAGGGATAAATGCAACAAGAAGAGCTAACTATCCTAAATATATATACAACCAATACAGGAGCACCCAGATTCATAAAGCAAGTTCTTAGAGACGTACAAAAAGACTTTGACTCCCACGCAATAATAGTGCGAGACTTTGACACCCCACTGTCAATATTAGATCAACGAGACAGAAAATTAACAAGGATATTCAGGACTTGAACTCGGCTCTGGACTAAGTGGACCTAATAGACATCTACAGAACCCTCCACCCCAAATCAACACAATATACATTCTTCTCAGTACCACATCACACTTATTCTAAAACTGACCACATAATTGGAAGTAAAACACTCATCAGTGAATGCAAAAGAACAGAAATCATAACAGTTTCTCAGACCACAATGCAACCAAATTAGAACTCAGGATTAAGAAACTCACTCAAAACTGCACAACTACATGGAAACTGAAAAAACTGCTCCTGAATGAGTACTGGGTAAATAACAAAATTAAGGCAGAAATAAGTAAGTTCTTTGAAATCAATGGGAACAAATACAAAATGTACCAGAATCTCTGGGACACTGCCAAAGTAGTGTTTAGAGGGAAATTTATAGCACTAAATGCACACAGGAGAAAGCACGAAATATCTAAAATCAATACCCTAACATCACAATTAGAAGAATTAGAGAAGCAAGAGCAAACAAATTCAAAAGCTAGCAGAAGACAAGAAATAACTAGCATCAGAGCAGAACTGAAGGAGACAGAGACACGAAAAACCCTTCAAAAAAAAAAAAATCAGTGAATCCAGGAGCTGGTTTTTTAAAAAGATTAACAAAATAAATAGACTACTAGCCAGATGAATAAAGAAGAAAAGAGAGAATAATCAAATAGGCACAATAAAAAATGATAAAGAAGATATTACCACTTATCCCACAGAAATACAAACTGCCATCAGAGAATACTATAAACAACTCTATGCAAATAAACTAGAAAATCTAGAAGAAATGGATAAATTCCTGGACACATACACCCTCCCAAGACTAAAGCAGAAAGAAGAAGAAAACCTAAATATACCAATAAAAAGTTCTGAAATTGAGGCAGTAATAGCCTACCAACCAAAAAAAAAAAAAAAAAGCCCAGGACCAGACGGATTCAAAGCCAAATTCTACCAGAGGTACAAAGAGGAGCTGGTACCATTCCTTCTAAAACTACTTCAAACAATAGAAAAACAGGGACTCCTCCCTAACTCATTTTATGAGGCCAGCATCATCCTGATACCAAAACTAGGCAGAGACACAACAAAAAAACAAAATTTCAGGCCAATATCCCCGATGAACACCGATGGGAAAATCCTCAATAAA
The DNA here is from genome assembly GCF_049350105.2 of Macaca mulatta. Taxonomy (NCBI): domain Eukaryota; kingdom Metazoa; phylum Chordata; class Mammalia; order Primates; family Cercopithecidae; genus Macaca; species Macaca mulatta. Next base: position 54,733,536 of record NC_133412.1, read on the forward strand.
ATACTAGCAAACTGAATCCAGCAGCCCATTAAAAAGCTTATCCATCATGATCAAGTCGGCTTCATCCCTGGAATGCAAGGTTGGTTCAACATACACAAATCAGTACTATCGATCACATAAACAGAACCAATGAGAAAAACCACAAGATTATCTCAATAGATGCAGAAAACGTCTTTGATAAAATTCAACACCCCTTCATGCTAAAAACTCTCAATAAACTAGGTATTGATGGGACGTATCTCAACATAATAAGAACTATTTATGACAAACCCACAGCCAAGATCATACTGAATGGGCAAAAGCTGAAAGCATTCCCTTTGAAAACCAGCAAAGACAAGGATGCCTTCTCTCACTACTCCTATTCAACATAGTATTGGAAGTTCTGGCCAGGACAATCAGGCAAGAGAAAGAAATAAAGGGTATTCAAATAGGAGGAGAGGAAGTCAAACTGTCTGTTTATAGATGACGTGACTGTATATTTAGAAAACCCCATTGTCTGAGCCCAAAATCTCCTTAAGCTGATAAGCAACTTCAGCAAAGTCTCAGGATACAAAATCAATGTGCAAAAATCACAAGCATTCCTATACACCAATAATGGACAAACAGAATAAAATCATGAGTGAACTCCCATTCACAATTGCTACAAAGAGAATAAAATAAGTAGCAAAACAACTTACAAGGGATGTGAAGGACCTCTTCAAGGAGAACTACAAACCACTGCTCAAGGAAGTAAGAGAGGACACACACAAATGAAAAACATTCCATGCTCATGGATAGGAAGAATCAATATCGTGAAAATGGCCATACTGCCAAAAGTAATTTATAGATTCAATCCTATCCCCATCAAGCTACCTATGACTTCCTTCACAGAATTAGAAAAAACTACTTTAAATTTCATATGGAACCAAAAAGGAGCCTGTATAGCCAAGAGAATCCTAAGCAAAAAGAACAAAGCTGGAGGCATCACGCTACCTGTCTTCAAACTATACTACAAGGCTACGGTAACCAAAACAGCATGGTACTGGTACCAAAACAGAGATATAGACCAATGGAACAGAACACAGCCCTCAGAAATAATGCCACACATCTACAACCATCTGATCTTTGACAAACCTGACAAAAAACAGAAAGAGGGAAAGGATTCCCTATTTAATTAATGGTGTTCAGAAAACTGGCTAGCCATATGCAGAAAACTGAAACTGGACCCCTTCCTTACACCTTATACAAAAATTAACTCATGATGGATTAAAGACTTAAATGTAAGGTCTAAAATCATAAAAGCCCTAGAAGAAAACCTAGGCAATACCATTCAGGCACAGGCATGGGCAAAGAATTCATGACTAAAATATCAAAAACTATGGCAATAGAAGACAAAATTGACAAAAATGAGATGTAATTAAACTAAAGAGCTTCTGCATAGCAAAAGAAACTATCATCAGAGTGAACAGGCAACCTACAGAATGGGAGAATGTTTTTGCTATCTATCCATCTGACAAAGGGCTAATATCCAGAATCTACAAGGAACTTAAATTTACAAGAAGAAAAAACAAACAACCCCTTCAAAAAGTGGGCAAAGATATATGAACAGACACTTCTCAAAAGAAGACATTTATGCGGCCAACAAACATATGATAAAAGGCTCATCATCAATGGTCATTAAAGAAATGCAAATCAAAACCACAATGAGATACCATCTCATGCCAGTTAGAATGGCGATCATTAAAAAGTCAGGAAACAATGGATGCTGGAGAGGATGTGGAGAAATAGGAACACTTTTACACTGTTGGTGGCAGTGTAAATTAGTTCAACCATTGTGGAAGACAGGGTGGCGACTTCTCAAGGATCTAGAACTAGAAATGCCATTTGACTGAGCAATCCCATTACTGGGTATATACCCAAAGGATTATAAATCATTCTAATATAAAGACACATGCACACGTATGTTTATTGCAGCACTGTTCACAATAGCAAAGACTTGGAACCAACCCAAATGCCCATCAATTATAGACTGGATAAAGAAAATGTGGCATATATACATCGTGGAATACTATACAGCCACAAAAAGGGATGAGTTCATGTCCTTTACAGGGACATGGATGAAGCTGGAAACCGTCATTCTCAGCAAACTAACACAGGAACAGAAAACTAAACACCGTATGTTCTCACTTATAAGTGGGAGCTGAACAATGAGAATGCATGGACACAGGGAAGGAAACATCACACACTGTGGCCTGTTATGGGGTAAGGGGATAGAGGAGGGACAGCATTAGGAGAAATACCTAATATAGATGATGGGTTGATGGGTGCAGCTTGGCACATGTATACCTACGTAACAAACATGCATGTTCTGCACATGTATCCCAGAAATTAAAGTATAATTAAAAAAAAGAAAAACTTTTGCCAGCACCCAGTTTCTAGCAGTAATAAAATGAATATGTATTAAGCATAATGTTATCTGCTATATTTTTAAAAATAATAAAAACATACACAAGTATATATTTACAATTCAATAATAAAAAAAAATTCACCAAAAATGGCAAAATATCTGAATGAACACTTGCCATATGAAGAAATAAATGGCCTACACATACATGAGCAGACACTCAACACCATTAGGATTATCATGGAAATTCTAAATAAAGTTTTTAAATGCCACTACATACCCACCTGAATGCCTAAAATTAAAAAGATTGACAACATCAAATATTACCAAGGATATGAAACAACAGGAACTCTCACACATTGTTGGAAGGAAGGTAAAATGGTAATAATACTTTGAAAAAAAGGTCTCATGGTTACTTATAAACCTAAACATACACATATCAAAGGACTTTGCATATTCATGCCTAGGTATTCACCCAAGAAAATGAAAACTTATATCCAAAATTTATTTCCAAAATGTAGAAAGAGCCCAAGTATCCATCATTAGTGGAATACACAAACAAATCAAGGCTACATTTACTCATAGGAGTACTGTCCAGTAATAAAAAGGAATGAATTGATAAACACAACATGGGTGAATCACAAAAACATGCTGAATGAAAGAAGGCTTATATAAAAGAGTACATACTATTTGATTACATTTATAGAAAGTTCTACAACAGACGATTCTCATCTGTGGTGAAAGACAAGCTCTACAACAGGCCATTCTAATCAATGATGAAAGAAAATCAGAATAGTGGTTACTTCTTGGGTGGGAGTAAAGGGTTTGACCAAGGATATATAATAACCTTCTGGGATGATGATACTGTGCAAATTTTGAGACACGTTTAAAATACTCAGTGTATGCATTTGTCAAAATTTATCAAATGTCACCCTTAAGATCTGTGCATTTTGTTACATGTAAATTTTATCTCAAAACAAACACACAAACAAGGATAAACAAATAATGAACTTCAGTTAATAACATGCATGTTGAAATACTGGGGGAAGAATACACTGATGTATGCAATTTACTTTCATGCATCAAAATCTGATGGATTGATAATGGATAAAGGGATGGAAAATGAATACATGTGATTAAGTATAGTAAATAATTACAGAATATATGTAGAGGATATATAAGTTTCCACAGTAAAATTCTTTCCAACTTTTCTGAATTCTTGAAAAATTTCATAATAAAATGCTAGAAAAAATACAGAAATATCTATAATGATATTACACACTTTGTACCAAACATATAACATACTTTTCAAAAAATAAGGAATAGTTACAATTAGTAAACTGTATTAAGGAAGAAGATCCCAAATTCCAAAGGCAGAAATCACTGAACAACATATACACTTAAAATTAAGCAAACCTAATAGAAAAATAGTATACTTGGAAAGTATACACACACACACACACACACACACACACATATATATATATATATATATATATTTTTTTTTTTTAGATGAAGTCTCACTCTTGTCACCCAGGCTGGAGTGCAATGGCACGATCTCAGCCTACTGCAACTTCCACTTCCCAGGTTCAAGCAATTCTCCTGCCTCCGCCTCCCAAGTAGCTGGGATTACAGGCACTTGCCACCATGCCTGGCTAATTTTTGTACTTTTAGTAGAGACAGGGTTTCACCATAATGGCCATGCTGGTCTCGAACTCCTGACCTCAGGCGATCTGCCCACCTCGGCCTCCCAAAGTGCTGGGATTACAGGCGTGAGCCACCACACCCCACCCAGAGAGTATTTTTTAAGAATATTTCTAAATAACTCTTGGATTCAAAATAAAATCAATACCAATTATGTGGAGATGAATAAAAACAAAAACACTCTCTACGAAAACACAATAAGATGTATAAAAGAAGAAATGAAGTCAAAGTGAAAACAAAATAGAAAACAAAAAGATCGAATCTATACATTTTAAAGCAATTTTTGGAAAGGACCAATAAAAAACCACCTCTGAAAAGTTTACTCAAAAAAAAAAACAACAGAAGAAATTTCTAATACTAGCAAGAAAAACCAAAGAAAAAAAAATATTGAGAATTAAAGAAAATGTTAATGTGGATACACAGAATAGAAGTTGAAAATTATGCATTTTATTTAAAAAGTAATGGCAGTATATATATTCCAAAATAAGAACAATGGTGTTCCATCATGAATGGGCGATGGATGTTGTCAAATAAGTTTTTTCTCCATCTAACGATATGTGTGTGAGTTTTCTTATTTAGCCTGGTTATTTGATGGTTTTAAATTAGCATTTTATATGATTACATATTCTCTCTTAGCACATCAATTACAGTCATATGCTGTATAAGGATGTTTCACTGACAGACTGCATATATGACAGTGGTCCCAAAAGATTATAATACTGTATTTTTAATGTATCTTTTCTATGTTTAGTTACGTTTAGATACACAAATATTTATCATTTTGTTACAATTGCCTATAGTATTCAGTACAGTAACATGGCATACAGGTTTGTAGCCTAAGAGCTATAGGCCATACCATATAGCTTAAGTGGATAGTAGGCTACACTATCTAGGTTTGTGTATGTATACTCTGATGTTCAAATAATGATGAAATTGCTTAAGGACACATTTCTCAGAACATATTTTCATTGTTAAGTGATGTATGACTGTATATTTCTTATTTCTACTTTCATAGTTGCAAACTAAGTTTGCAGTACACATTTATAATTATTCCAAGCCCAGTTTCAAATAACACTATACTGCTTCACAGGTAGTGCTGTGAAGTACCTTATAATAACAAAATATTCCTCATTCTGCCTTCTTATCCCTTCTATCATTGCTGTCATTCATTTCACTTAGAAATAAATATACAGTCATCCCTTGGTATATGTGTGAGATTGGTTCCAGGACCCCCATGTAAAGCAAAATCTGCACATATTCAAGTCCTGCAGTGGGCCCCTTGGAATCTGCAAATATGAAAAGTCAGCCCTCCATATCCATGAGTTTTATATCCTGAGAATACTGTATTTTCAATCCCTGTTTGGTTGAAAACATCTGCACATCATTGGGCTTGGGTAGTTCAAACTGATGCTGTTTAAGGGTCAACACATAAGCATACATAATAGAAAACATTGTTGCTATTATTGTTTTGAACAAACTGTTATCTGTTAAATTAATAAGAAAAATATGTTATTTTATCTATGTTTATTCATTCTTCAAAATTCTTCCTTTTGTTATACAGATCTGAGTTTCTGACCTGTATCATTTAACTTCTCTCTAAAGAACTTCTTTTAACATTTCCTGCAAGGCAAGTCTAATAGCAACAAATTCCCTCAATTTAGTTTATCTGAAAAAGTTTTTATTTCTTCATTTTTGAAGTATAACTTTGCACAGTGCAGAATTTTAGGTTGGTGAGTTTTTTTCCTAATCTTTGCTCCCATATAGGTACGGTGCTTCTTTTCCCTTTGGTGTCTTTCAGGATTTTTCATTTCTCTTTGATTTACTGCAATTTGAATATGATAACGCTCACAGGTAGAATTTTTTGTTTTTATTTTTTTGGGGAAGCATTTATCTTGCTTGGTGTTCTCCTATTCTCCAAACTTCCTGGATGTAGGATCTGGTGTCTGTCACTAATTTGGGGAAAATTCTCAGTCATCATTGTTTCAAATACTGCTTCTGTTCCTCCTCACTTTCTTTTCCCTTCTGATATCCCAACTACATGTATGTTATACCTTTTTGTAGTTGTCCCACGGTTTTAGATACTCTGTTCACTTTTTCCCCAGTCTTCTTTAAATTGCTTTTCACTTTTGGAAGTTACTATTCCTTCCATATAGTAACTTCCATATAGTATTCCTTGACATATCCTCAAGCTGAAATTATTTCCTCAGCTATCTGGTCTACTAATGAGCCTGTCAACAGCATTGTCCACTTCCGTTACCGTGTTTTTAAATTTTGGCATTTCTATTTTTATTGTTTCTTAGAATATTGGGCTGGGCACAATGGCTCTCACCTATAAACCCAGTGCCTTGGGAGGCTGAGGCAAGAGGACTGCTTGAGGCCAGGAGCTCAAGATCAGCCTGGGCAACAATATAGTGAGATCTTGTCTCTTTAAAAAAAAAAAAAAAAAAAAAAAAAAACCTGGGCATGGTGGCATGTGCCTGTAGTCCTAACTCCTAAGGAGGCTGAGTTGGGAGTTGCCTGAGCCCAGGTGGCTGAGGTTACAGTAAGCTATGATCATGCCACTGCACTTCAGCCTGGGCAATAGAATGAAATCTTTGATTAAAAGGTCTCACTTAAAAAAATTTTATCTCCCAGCTTATATTATCTATGTGTCATTGCATGTTGTCCACTTTTTCCATTAATGCCCTAGCATACTATTCATAGTTGTTTAAATTTCTGATCCAGTAATTCCAACATTTTTGCTGTATTTGACTCTGAACTTGATGCTAGTTCAGTCTCCTCAAATTGCATTTTTTGCCTTTTAGTATATCCTGTCAGTTTTTTGAAAGATGGACATGATGTACTGGGTAAATGGAACTATGGTAGTAAATAAGCCTTTAGTAAAATCATGGTAAGAGGTGAAAGCAGGGTAAATGTTCTATAATTCTATGATTAGATTTCACTCTTTTGGTGAGCCTATGCAGCTTGACTGTTACTTTAACCAGTGCTTCTCTTTTTTTTCCCCTTATGTGGAAGAGCATGGCTAATGAACGTTTAAGAGTTGGGTTTTCCCATTTGACCAGGTAGAATTGGCTATGATAAAACCCCAGAAGGTTAGACTCTGGTGAAATAGCTTTTTCTTTCCTGAGGGCAGGGCTTGGTAAGAACGGAATGCTCTGACATAGTTTAAAATAATTACTTTTCCCCTCCCATGATGCCACTGTGGTGCTCAGTGGCCTACTCTACAGAGGACCCCAAGAGACTCTGCAACTGAGAAAACCAGTACCAGCATAGCCCTGTGTGCCCACTCCCAGCTTTCAACATCACTGACCCCACAGTTTATGTCTTCCCAAACCCCAGCTGAGTCACCCACCATCCTCTACACCCTAATGTCATCCCAGCCAGCACCACCACGCATGTCCCTCAAGAAATCCAGCATGACTATCACACAAGTCCACAATCAGCCCCAGACCTCATGCAAAATAGAAAGTTTTCCTGAAAGATTAGGAACAAGGCAAGAATGCCTACTAACACCATTGCTATTGAGTACAGTTCTGGAACTCCTAACTGGAGCAATTAAGCAAGAAAAATAAATAAAATGCATCCAATTTGGGAAAGAAGTAAAATAACTGGATATGACAAAATCACACACAAAGAAAACCATAAAGTTTCCAGAAAAAAATCATGATAGTATCAATAAACAAATTCAGTAAAGTTAAAATCAACATACAAAAGTCACTAAGATTTCTATATATAAACAACAAACTATCTATAAGGGAAATTGGAAAAACAATTCCATTTACATTAACAAGAAAAACAAAAAATTAGTAATTAAAAAGGCAAAAGACTTATATACTGAAAAGTATAAAACACTGATTAGGGAAATTTAAAAAGACATAAATAAATGGATAGATACCCCATGTTCATGAATTGGAAGAATTAATATTGTTAAATTGACCATAATACCCGAAGTGATCTACATATTCAGTGCAACCCCTATAAAATTCCAAAAGCATTTCTACAGAAATACAAATAACAATCCTAAAACGCAAATGGAACAACAATAGTCCCCAAATAGCTAAATCAATCTTGAGCAAAAAGAACAAAACTGGAGGCATCACACTTCCTGACTTTAAATTATATTACAAAACTAATCAAAACAGTATGATAGTGGCATAAAAATAGACCTACAGACCAACAGAATAGAATAGAGAATTCATAAATAAGTCCACACATTCACAGTCAATTGATCTTTGACAAGGGCACCAAGAACATGCAATGGAGAAAGAACAGTCTCTTCAACATGGTGCTAGGAAAACGGAGTATCCTTATGCAAAAAAATGAAATTGAACACCAGTCTCATACAATATACAAAAATCTCAAAACATAAAAAATGTAAGATTCGAAACTATAAAAGTCTTAGAAGAAAACATAAGAAAAAAATGAAAAAGAAATTGATAAATTTCTGGACACATACAGCTTCTCAAGACTGAACAAGAAAGAAATTGAATCTGTGAACAAACCAATAATGAGTTCTGAAATTGAGAGAGTAATAGCCTACCATCCAAAAAAAAAAAAAAAAAAAAAAGCCCAGGACCAGAAGGATTCACAGCTGAAGTCTACCTGATGTACAAAAAAGAGCTGGTACTATTCCTGTTGAAACTATTGCAAAAAACTGAGGAGGAGGGACTCTGCCTTAACAGATCCCATAAGGCCAGCATAATCTTGATGCCAAAACCTGGCAGATACAACAAAAAAAGAAAGCTTCAGGCAAACATCCATGATGAACACTGATGCAAAAATCCAAAATGAAATACTGGGTAAATGGAATCCCATAGCACATCAAAAAGCTTATCCACCATGATCAAGTAGGCTTCAACCTCAGAATGCAAAGTTGGTTCAACAAAGCAAATCAATAAACATTATTCATCACATAAACAGAACTAAAGACAAAAACCACATGATTATCTCAATAGATGCAGAAATGGCTTTTGATAAAATTTAACATCCATTCATGTTAAAAACTCTCAATAAACTAGGTATTGAAGGAATATACCTCAAAATAATAAGAGCCATTTATAATAAACCCATAGTCAACATTGTATTAAACAGGCAAAACCTGGAAGCATATCCCTTGAAAGCCGGCACAAGACAAGAATGCCCTCTCTCACCACTCCTATTCAACATAGTACTGGAAGTTCTGACTAGGGCAATCAGGCAAGAGAAAGAAATAAAGGGTATTCAAATAGGAATAGAGGAGAAACTCAAACTATGCCTGTTTGCAGATGACATGATCCTGTATTTAGAAAATCCCAGTCTCAGCCCAAAAAGCTGCTGCTGCCTTTTTTTTTTTTTTTTTTTTTTTTTTTTTTTTATAGACAGGGTTTCACTCTGGTTGCCCGGGCTGGAGTGCAGTAGTGCAATCTCGGCTCACTGCAGCCTCGACCTCCCAGGCTCAGGTGATTCTTCCACCTCAGCCTCCCGAGTAGCTAGAACTACAGGTGAAAGCCACCATGTCTGGCTAATTTTTTTTGTATTTTTAGTAAAGACAGGGTTTTGCTATGTTGCCCAGGATGGTCTCGAACTGAACTCAAGCAATCCGCCTGTTGTGGCCTACCAGAGTGTTGTGATTACAGGCACGAACCACTGTGCCCAACCCTCCAAAAGTTTCTTGAGCTGAAAAACAGCTTCACCAAAGTCTCAGGATACAAACTCAATGTGCAAAAATCACTGGTATTCCTATACACCAACAGTCAAGCTGACAGTCAAATCAGGAACTAACTCCCATTCCATATTGCCACAGAAAGAATAAAATACCTAGGAATACAGCTAACTAAGAGGTAAAATATCTCTACAAGGAGAACTGCAAGCCACTGCTCAAAGAAATCAGAGATGACACAAAGAAATGGAAAAACACTTCATGCCCATCCATAGGAAGACTCAATATCATTAAAATGGCCATACTGCTCAAAGCAATTTATTCAATTCAAAGCTATTCCCATTAAACTACCATTGATATTCCTCACAGAACTAAAAAAAAAAAAAAAAAGCAAGCTATTTTAAAATTCATATGGAACCAAAAAAGAGCCCAAGTAGCCAAGGTAATCCTAAGCAAAAAGAGTAACATTGGAGGCATCATGCTACCTGACTTCAAACTATACTACAGGGGTACAGTAGCCAAAACAGCATGGTACTGGTATAATACAGATACACAGACCAATGGAACAGAATAGAGAGCCCAGAAATAAGGCCATACACCTACAACTATCTGATCTTCAACAAACCTGACAAAAGCAAGCAATGGGAAAAGGATTCCCTATTCAATAAATGGTGCAGGGATAATTGGCTAGCCATATGCAGAACACTGAAACTGGACCTTTTCCTTATAGCATGTACAAAAATTAACTCAAGATGGATTACAGACTTAAATGTAAAACCCAAAAGTATAAAAACCCTAGAAGACAACCTAGACAATACCATTTGGGACATAGGCATGGGCAAAGATTTCATGACAAAGATACCAAAAGCACTTGCAACAAAAGCAAACATTGACAAATGGTATCTCATTAAACTAAAGGGCTTCTGAACAGCAAAAGAAACTATCAACAGGGTAAACAGACAAACTACAGAATGGGAGAAAATTCTTGAAAACTATACATCCCACAAAATATCTGGCATATATAGGGAACTCAAATTTACAAGAAAAAAAAACCCGATTAAAAAGTGGGCAAAGGACATAAACAGACACTTTTCTAAAGAAGATATACATATGGCCAAAAATCATATGAAAAAAAGCTCCACATCACTGATCACTAGAGAAATGCAAATCAAAACCATAATGAGATACCATGTCATACCAATTAAAATGGCTATGATTTAAAAGTCAAAAAATCAAAGATGCTCGCAAGGTTGCAGAGAAAAAGAAATGCTTACACACTGTTGGTGGGAGTGTAAATTAGTTCAGACAGTGTGGTGATTCCTCAAAGGGCCTAAAGACACAAATACCATTCAACCCAGCAATCTCGTTACTGGATATATATCCAAAGGAATATAAATCATTCTATTATAAAGACATATGCACACACATATGTTCATCACCACACTATTCACAGTAACAAAGACATGGAATCAATTTAAATGCCCATGAATGATAGACTGGATAAAGAAAATGTGGTATGTATACACCATGGAATATAATACAGCCATAAAAAGGAATGAGATCATGTCCTATGCAGGGACATGGATGGTGCTGCAGGCCATTATCCTTAGCAAACTAACACAGGAAGAGAAAACCAAATATCCCATGTTCTCATTTATAAGTGGGAGCTAAAAGATAAGAACACATAGACACATAGAGGGGAACAACATACATTGGGGCCTGTTGGAGGATGGACGGTGGGAGGAGGGAGAAGACCAAGAAAAATAACTAAGGAGTACTAGGCTTAATACCTGGGTGATGAAATAGTCTGTACAACAAACCCCCACGACACAAGTTTACTACCTATGTAACAAACCTGCACTTGTAACCCTGAACTTAAAAGTGAAAAAACAAACAACAAAAACAAACAAACAAATGAAGACTCAATAGATTCACAAAGATAGATGTCATACAATGTGTATTCTCTGACCACAACAGGATGAAGTTAGAAATCTGTAACAAAAAAATCAACCTGAAAAATTCACAAATTTGTGAAAAATAACACATTTTTACACAACCAATGAATCACAAAAGTAGTCAAAGAAAAATCAGAAAATACAGACAAATGAAAATGAAAGCACAACATATCAAAATGTATGGGACACAGTGAAAGAAGGGGGACATTTATAAGCATTTACATTTAACAAAGTAGAAGAAGAAAAATCTAAACCCAAAGCTAAACCCAAAGCTTTATTATTTCCTTCAGAAAGAATAATAAAGATTAGTACAGGGATAAATGAAACAGAATTTTATAATATAGAGAAAAATCAATGAACCAACAGCTGGCTCTTCCATAAGACAATTAAACTGACAAACCTTTAGCTAGATTGACTATGAAAAGAAACTAATTGCTAAATTCAGAAATGAAAGTGGGCACATTACTACTGATTCTACATACATAAGAAGGATTCAAAGAGAGTACTATTAACAACTGTATGGCAATAAATTGGATAACCTACACAAAACAGACCACTTCCTAGAAACCCAAAATATGTCAAAATCTAATGATAAACAAATATAAGACCTAAAAGATATATAATTAAGTCGATTAGTAATCAAAATCTCTCATTAAAGAAAAGCCTTGGACTTGATGGATTCACTAGTGAATTCTACCAAGCACTTAAAGAAGATGTAATAGCACGCTGAGTGGGGCAGATTGCTTGAGCCCAAGAGTTCGAAAGCAGCCTGGGCTACATGGTAAGACCCCATCCCTACAAAAAAATACAAAAATTATCCGAGTTGGTGGCACACTCCTGTAGTCCCAAGCTACTTGAGAGGCTGAAGTGGGAGGATCCCTTGAATCCAGGAGGCAGAGGTTACAGTGAGCTGAGATCGCGCCACTGCACTCCAGCTTGGCTACAGAGCAAGAGTTCATCTCAAAAACAAAAATGTGTGTATGTGTATATACATATATAGACACACACACAAATGAGGCCAGGCACGGTGGCTCATGCCTGTAATCCCAGCACTCTGGGACACCAAGGTAGGCGGATCACAAGGTCAGGAGATTGAGACCATCCTGGCTAACATGGTGAAACTCCATCTCTACTAAAAATACAAAAAATTAGCTGGGTGTGGTGGCACACACCTGTAATCCCAGTTACTTGAGAGGCTGAGGCAGGAGAATTGCTTGAACCCAGGAGCTGGGGGTTGCAGTGAGCTGAGATCCCACCATTGCACTCCAGCCTGAGCGACAGAGCGAGACTCTGTCTGAAAAAGAAAAGAATATACAAATGTCCAAAAAGCACATGAAAAGATGTCCAACATCACTAATTGTTAGGTAAATGCAATCCGAAACTGCAATGAGATACTATCTCAACTATATGGATGGCTACCATCAAAAAAAGCAGAAAATAACAAGTACTGATGAGGATGTGGAGATACTGTTACTCTTGTGCAGAGCTGATGAGAATGTAAAAAATGGTATAGCTACTGTGTGCTGGTTCCTCAACATATTAATATCAAAAATAGATCTGCCATATGATCTAGCAATTCCACTTCTGGGTATATACAGAAAAGAATGAAAAGCAGGGACTCAAAGAGATATTTGTATACCCATGTTCACAGCAGCATTATTCATAATTGCTAAATAGCGGAAGCAATCCAAATGCCTAACGATAGATTAATGGATAAGCAACACATATAGTGGAGTATTATTCTGCCCTAGCAAGGATGAATATTCTTATTCTTGGTGCAACATGGATAAATCTTGAGGATATCATGATAAATGAAATAAGCCTATCACAAAAAGACAAATACTGTATATTTACACTTATATGAGTTACCCAGAGTAGTCAATATCATAATAATAGAAAGCAGAATGGTGGTTGCCAAGTGCTAGGAACAGGAGGTATGGGAAATTATTGTTTAATGGGTATAGTTTTAGTTTTGTAAGATAAAAATAGTTCTGGGGATGGATGATGTAACAGCTACACAACAATATGAATGTACTTAATATCACTAAACTGTATTAATAATGAGTAAGATAGTAAATTTTGCTATATGTATTTCATCACCATTTTAAAAAATGAAAAAAACATACATTGGTAGCCATCTATGTCTCCTAGATATAGTATAGATATGAAGTATTGATTACTTAATTTGCTTTCCTTGTTGATATATACAGTTTTTGGGAAGATGTATACAGAAATTTGAATTTAAGTAGCATTACTATCCTTTAGGGCCTCTTATGATTTTAATGGAAAAAGCTCATACTGTATCAAAATTAAAAGTTTGCAATCATCATAAGCATTTCCTCACAGCATTAAAATGTCTATAAATATAATTTTTAAAAATCCAATTAAGTAGTTTGGAATTTCAAAAGTAAAACAAATTGGGCCCTTTTAACTTCCTTTTCCTTGTATTACCTGATCATATCCAATATTTTTTCCTACCGATGAATGATCTTGCTCATATTAATTTATACAAGGTATTTATATATAACATGAGCTCTGTATCATTTTTGTTGTAAATATTTCTACCCCTCTTTTTTCTTTATGGTATTTAACCAAGCATAAAGTTTTCACTTTGATAGAGTCAAATTCATCAGTCTTTTCTTCTCTGACTCCTGTGTCTAGAAGTTTATTTAGAAGGGACTTTGACATTTCCTCTGTTTTCTTCTAGTGCTTTTACAGTTTCATGTTTTTATCATTACATCTTTGATTAATCAGCAATTTAACTGCTAGAATAAGGAGTGAAGAGTATTCAACAACATTTACTGGCTAATCTTATCCTTTCCCTAATGACTTGGAATTCCACCTTTGTCATTGTATCAGTTATTACTTGCTGTGAAACAAACTGCCTCAAAACTCAGTGTCTTCAAACAACTATTTGCTCCGGGCAGTTTGATCTGGGCTCAGCTAGGTAATTCTTCTGGTCTCACCTAACGTAACCGGCTAGGTGCTAACTGGTCCTGGATGGCCTTGATCCCTTGTCTAGGGTTTTCAGAAGGGACAGCTGGGACAACTGAGCCTGTTCCTTCACGTGATTTCTCACTCACAAGGAGGCTGACCCAGGCTTCCTTACATGGCAGTTACCAAAGAATAAGAAAGTGCAGGTGAGAACAGAAACCATAGACCTATGAGGCTAAGGCTTGGAAGTCACATATCACTTCTACAGCTTTCAATGGGCTAAAACAAGTCACAGGTCCAGAAGTTCCAGAGGAAGGGAAACAGAGTCCACTTCTTGATAGGAGAAACAGCAAAGTTATACTGCAAAGGCGCATGTATTCAGAAAGGGCTCAACTTCTTCTGGCCATCTTTTGCAAATACTATATACCACAGTCATATATACTAAATTTCCTCAAGTATTTAGATGTGTTTCTAGACTGTTTTAAAAATCTCTCCCAGCCGGGCATTGACGGCTCATGCCTATAATCCCAGAACTTCGGGAGGCCAAGGCAGGCGGATCACTTGAGGTCAGGAGATCAAGACCAGTCTGGTCAACACTGGTGAAACCTCGTCTCTACTAAAAATACAAAAATTAGCTGGGTGTGGTGGCAGGTGCCTGTGATCCCAGCTACTAGGGAGGCTGAGGCACAAGAATCACTTGAACCCAGGAGGAAGAGGTTGAGACTCTTAGAGTGAGTCTCACTCTAAGACTCTTAGAGATAGAGTGAGACTCTGTCTTAAACAACAACAACAACAACAACAAAAAAAAAACAAAAACAAAAACAAAAGAACACTCTTCCAACAATTTGCATTTTTATTCATGTGTGACTGCAGCTTTAAAATTTTATTAAATATCCATTAGCTGAGTCCTAACTCATATTCCTTCTTTCAAAAATTTTTCTTAGAAATTCTCAGACGTTTCTACATTCTCTTTAGAATGATTTTAGATCTATGAAAAAAAGGTTGCTATTTTATAGGAATTACATTACATTTGTAGGAATATTTATAGCAAACTTACTGTCCTGTGTCTTTTATCCAAGAATATGATCTGTCTTTCCATTTCCAAAAGTCTTTTATATCTCTTCTTAGCTTTTTAAGATTTTCTTTTAATAGATCCTTCACATTTTCTCTTAAGTTTACTCTTAAAGGTTGGGCATGGTGGCTCATGCCTATAATCCCAGCACTTTGGGAGGCTGAGGTGAGCGGACTGCCTGAGCGCAAGAGTTCGAGACCAAGCTGGGCAACAAGGTGAAACCCTGTCTCTACTAAAATACAAAAAATTAGCTGGGCATGGTGGCACAAATCTGTAGTCCCAGCTCCGTGGGAGGCTGAGGCACAAGAATTGCCTGAACCTGGGAGGTGTAGGTTGCAGTGAGCCTAGATCATGCCACTTCCCTCCAGACTGGGTGACAGAGCGAGACTCTGTCTTCAAAAAAAAAATATGTTAAGTTTTCTCTTAAATATTTTACTTCTTTTTATTGCTACTGTAAATATATTTATATTTTCTAAGTGGTTATTGCAAAGAAAGCTATTAATTTTTGTATGCTAGATATGCTGTTGTGTAGCTTCAGGCCAGTTACCCTCTCTAGAGCTTAGTTTCCCTAATTAACCTCAAAGAATTATTGTCAGGAATGAGTTAGCACACATAGAGTCTAGCATAAGGTAATGGCTCAGTAAATGTTACCTATTATTGTTATTATATTAATTTGGTAATCCACCATCCTACTGAATTGATTTCTCTTGTTGCTTCTACTAGTTTTTCACTCCATTCTCCTGGACTTTGTGATGTACAGTATCTTCATAATCTCGATAATTTTCTTACTTCTTTAATGTTTTATACGTATTTATTTTTTTATTGCAATGCCTAATACTTTCAGAACAATAATAAATAAAAGCAGTAAGCTGATGGGTATCTTTTGACAGGCAAGACTATTTCTACTGTAAATGCAAATAATGGCTACATTAACATTCTATAGCATATGTACACCAACAAGTGGTTATGGATATTCCTCAACTTGGGGCACTTAAATTAAATTGTTTCTTGACTTTTTCACTGTTAAAGGTACCAGTAAAAGAGTCATCTATGCAAAATTAATGCAGGAACAGAAAACCAAACACCACATGTTCTCGCTTATAAAGGGGAGTTGAACAAGGAGAACACATAAACAGAGGGAGGGGAACAACACACGCTGGGGCCTGTCGAGGGGTGATGAGAGGAGGGAGAGCATTGAGACAAATAGCTAATGCATGCTGGGCTTAATACCTAGGTGATGGGTTGATAGGTACAGCAAACCACCATGACACATGTTTACCTATGAAACAAACCTGCACATCCTGCACATGTACTGCAGAACTTAAAATAAATATTTTTTTAAAAGAGTCATCTATGTATATAAATATCTGAGCACATTTTGCACTATTTCACTGAGCAGTCTTAGATCTGAATAAGACTTTCTAAACTGCTAATGCACACTGCTTTTCAACAAGACCATACTAGTCTGTACTCCCTTCAATAGTGTTTGTGAGTACTTTTCTTACTGCAGCTCTACTGACAGTATTTTTAAGAGAAGCAAAATGATGATGCCTCTGTTTACCTAGCTATTGTTTAATTACATTTACACCTCAATGGTGAAGTCTAAAGTCTCATCTAAAATCTCGTGAGAATTGGCATTAGAGAACGTTAATTCTCTTTACGGACTGGCCTGCGGAACAATCCCTAAAGAGATCTCCTCAGAGCAAGCACCAGCACAGCCTTGCTTTGCCAGAACCTGATCTGTTAGAACAGGGATTCTCAACCTTGGCACTATTAACATTCCTCTCATCCCCGCTCGACAGGCCCCAGCATGTGTTGTTCCCCTCCCTCTGTTTATGTGTTCTCCTTGTTCAACTCCCCAAGTGTGAATACATAGGGTTTGGTTTTCTGTTCCTGCATTAATTTTGCACAGATGACTCTTTTACTGGTACTTTTCACAGTGAAAAAGTCACTGCTCTCTCTGTGAGGGTTGTCTTATACACTGAATAATATATAGCAGAATCCTAGGCCTCCACCCACATGATGCTAGCAGCTTCAAGTTGTGCTCACAAGAACTGTGCCCAGGCGCGGCCAAATATCCTCAGCAAACTCTCCTCTAGTTGGATACTACTGTGTTAACACAATGTTGTTCTAGAAATCAGAAACAAAGAACCTAATTACAGACATAACATGATGGTTGAGATACACTTCTGTTATAGGCATAGACTGAAGAAAAGGAGAACTAAAATGTGGAATACTCACTTTGCTTTATAAGGTGAATCAGATCCAGAATTTTTGGTTTCCATTAAACTCTCATATTCCTTAGCCCTGAAGAGAAAAAAGGTTTTAACACAGTTATTTCACTGCTAATTTTTATAATAAAGCAAAATGTTGGCTGTATTTTTCCCCTATTAAATTTAACACTCAGCCTATTAAATTTGGTGACTGAAGTGGCTGACTACCTATGTACCTCAAGAGTTATACAATGAAAAGATAAATACAGGTAAAGAATAATACAAAAAACAGTCATTTAATTTTAGAAATAACTAAAAAGGCAGTGGAAATAACTTGACCAGATTCTCAAAGATTTGTTTTGTTTTTGTTTTTTATACTGACTAAATACCAAAGGTTCAGAAAATTTGAGATACTTCTCTGCCCCTTTCTAACTAGGCTCCAGCTTGCCTAAACTAGTAGGTGACAGTCATCAAGCTGGTCACTTATCTAAGACAGTTCTCACTATAGCAATCCATTAATGTTGACTTAATTTGTATACTTCTCTTTTTGGAGAAAAAAAAAGAGGAAAATGTCAATTTAAATGTTAACTGCTCATCCAAAGGATCCTGTTGTCAAAGAATTCATCCAGTGATCTATGAAAAAATTACCCACAACGTAAAACAATCTAGAGAGTAATGACAGGTGAAAAAAAAAATACTCCTACCTAAAAAAGTGAGAACGATGCAAATTACAATAGCTTTAATGAGGAAAAAAGCAAACTAGACAGGTGATTCTTTGGAATAAAGAAATATCTAAATTGGAATAAAATATGAAATTACACATTTTTTCAACTAAAGTATGCTGATTGCCATCAGCCTAAATATTACGATATTTATAAATATAAAGATTTTTACAAATATAAACATTTTGCATGTCAAAATGGAGAAATAACTACTTGATAGCTGCAAGTAATTGTGACCTCATCTGAAAGGTGGGAAAAGTAACAATTATGCATGCTGGAGTATGTTCCAAGCATTGTGCTGACTATTGTACATTCAACAGTATCACAAGTATCTAAAAATTCAATATGGTATTATCCCTATGATACGATTTAGATATTTGTCCCCTGCACATCTCATGTAGAAATGTGATCCCCAATGTTGGAGGTGGGGTCCAGTGAAAGGTGACTGGATCACAAGGGTGGATCTCTCATGAATAGCGAGGTGCCCTCCTTACAGGAATGAATAATAATGAGTTCATATGACATCCAATTGTTTAAGAGTGTGGCATCTCACCCTGTGAGCATTTTTGTACGTCTCTTGGTTGACTGTACGTCTTCTTTTGAGAAGTGTCTGTTCATGTCCTTTGCCCACCTTTCAATGGCTTTATTTGTTTTTTGCTTATTCAATTGTCTAAGTTCCTTATAGATTCTGGATATTAAACCTTTGGATGCATAGTTTCTGAAATATTTTCTCCCATTCTGTAGGTTATCTGTTCACTCTGTTAACAGTTTCTTTTGCTGTGCAGAAGCTCTTTAATTAGGTCTCGCTTGTCAGTTTTTGTGTTTATTGCAATTGCTTTTGAGGACTTAGTCATAAATTCATTGCCAAGGCCACTGTCCAGAATGGTATTCCCTAGGCTTTCCTCTAGGAATTTTATAGTTTAGAGGTCTTACCTTTAAATCTTTCATTCATCTTGAGTTAACTTTTGTGTATGATGAAATGTAGGGGTCTAATTTATTTATTCTGCATATGGCTAGCCAGTTATTTCAGCACCATTTATTAAATAAGGAGTCCTTTCTTCATTGCTTATTTTTGTCAACTTTACCAAAGATCAGATGGCTATAGATGTGCTGCATTATTTCTGGGTTCTCTATTCTGTTCCACTGGTCTTAAGTGTCTGGTTTTGTACCAGTACCATGTGCTGTCTTGGTTACTGTAGACTTATAGTATAGTTTGAAATTGGGTAATGTAATGCCTCCTGTTTTGCTCTTTTTGCTTAGGATTGCTTTGGCTCTTCAGGCTCTTTTATGGCTCCATATGCATTTTAGAATAGCTTTTCATAATTTTGTAAAAAATGATATTGATAAACAAAGACCATATGATCATCTCAATAGATGCAGAAGCAGCTTTCAATAAAATCCAACATCCCTTCATGATTAAAAAAAAAAAAAAAAAACCAACCCTCAACAGACTAAGAATTGAAGGAACATACCTCAAAATAATAAAAGTCATCTATGGCAACCCCATAGCCAATCCCATAGTGGATGAGCAAAAGCTGGAAGCATTTCCCTGAAGAACAGGAACATGACAAGGATGTCCACTCTCACCACTCCTACATATTGCAAGTCCTAGCCAGAGTAATCATCAAGAGAAATAAAAGGCATTCAAACAGGAAAATAAGTTGGAGGTGTCCAATCTTTTGGCTTCCCTGGCCACAGTGGAAGAAGAAGAACTGCTTTGGGCCACACATAGAATACACTGACAGTAACGATAGCTGATGAGCTTTAAAAAAAAAAAATCACAAAAAAATCTCATAATGCTTTAAGAAAGTTTGCGAATTTGTGTTTGGCCGCACTCAAAGCCATCCTGGGCCACATGCGGCCTGCAGGATGTGCATTGCACAAGCTTGCTTTAAAAGGTGTCTCCTGTCACTTTGCAGTTGAATGCCAGTATTCTCGGATGATCTGTTCAAAGTGTAATTATCTACTCACTATTTTGGTTCTTTGTCGTGGAGGAGGCACACACTAGATGCCTCTAGTCAACCATCCAGAAGCACCTCCCATTTGATTCACTTTTAGCATTCAATTAAATATTTATTTCCAGAGTTTTGACTCTTCATAAACTATAGTATGGGGGGGGATACAAAGAGGTATATACATAATGAGCATATTCAAGAAACTTAGTCTGCAGAAGGAAGAAGATGACATAACAGCATAGAAAGATACATAATTCCAGCCACGTTCAGTGGCTTACGACTGTAATCCTAGCACTTTGAGAGGCTGAGGCGGGTGGATCACTTGAGGTCAGGAGTTCGAGACCAGCCTGGCCAATGTGGCAAAGCCCTGTCTCTACTAAAAATACAAAAATTAGCTGGGTGTGTGGCGCGTGCCTGTAATCCCAGCTAATTAGGTGGCTGAAACATGAGAATCATTTGAACCTGGGAGGCGGAGGTTGCAATGAGCCAAGAATTACGGCACTGCACTCCAGCCTGGATAACAGAGAGAGACTCTGTCTCAAACAAAACAAACAAACAAACAAAAACATAATTCCATGGGGTAGAGTAAGTGACAGGTAAGTAATGTGATATGCTCATTTCCAGCTAAGTTTCCTGAAGGAAATGGAATGTGTACTCTCTTGAAAGTCAGAGGGTCTCTGAATACAAAAGAAATGGCATTACTACCAGAGAAAACTGAGTAAACAATGCTGAACATAAGGAAAAATACAAGTTATGCTTAGAACATTGTGGAGACCCATTTGGTCAGAGCAAAAGATTAAAATGTGAGAATAGCAAGAGATAAGGTTGAAAGAATCCTTTCAGATATACTGCCACAATTACAATCTGATGATTTGTTTTTTAGATGATTGTCTACTTTGGTAAGATTTAAAATTTTATTGGTGTAGTGTTGTACACTGCATTTACTCATTATTAATCTCAATATCATCTTGGTTATACTCCCTCTCAGTCATAATGTAGGATATATGTACGCTCCATTTTATTTTTTATTAGCTTTTTTGCAGGCTATTTTACAAATCTTCTTAAGAAATTAAATCTCTATTTTTTTATCTTTATAAAAAATAGTATATTGTAAGTGTCACATGTGTATCTGTTAAATAAAACTAAGTAAATCCATCTATCTTGTTTTCCATGGGGGTGATAACAATATCATTCTAGCTCCTTGAGTTATTTACATCATTTCTACATCAACTGACAACAAAATCATTTAAAGCAAAAATTTCATTCTGAGCAAAGCTTTGGTAACATCCTGTAAGTTTCATACTGTCATAAATTTCAAATAATCTATAGTTTTCGCTTTGATTTACTCCTAACAATTCATATTGAAAATGTTTTCTTTTTGTCACCCTTGCTTCCAAAAACATGTTTTATTCTATGATTTGAAAAACATTTGGTCAGTTTCATGGAGATATGATTTTCATACAATAAAAATTTTTAAATTTGTGTATAATTCAATGAGTTTTCACTATTATGTACCCCAGTATAATCAAAATCACAATCATGATATGAAAGATTTCCACTACACCACAAAGTTCTCTTTTGTCTCTTTCTAGTCAATCTCTTCCCCTACTTCTTGCTCCTAGAAATCAGCCATCTGTTTTCTACCAGCTTTCTAGAATATACAATTATTACAACCATACACCATATTGTCTCTAAATTAATTCATTTAGCATAAAGCTCTTGCCATTCATTTAAACTGTTGAATGTATCACTAGTTCATTTCTTTTAATTGCTTAATAATGTTCAACTGTTCGAACAGGCAACATACAGAATGGGAGAAAATTTTTGCAATCTACTCATCTGACAAAGGGCTAATATCCAGAATCTAAAGAACTCAAATAAACTTACAAGAAAAAGAAACAACTCCATCAAAAAGTGGGCAAAGAATATGAACAGATACTTCTTAAAAGAAGACATTTATGCAGCCAACAGACCCATGAAAACATGCTCATCATCACTGGCCATCAGAGAAATGCACATCAAAACCACAGTGAGATACCATCTCACACCAGTTAGAATGGCCATCATTAAAATGTCAGGAAACAACAGGTGCTGGAGAGGATGCGGAGAAACAGGAACACTTTTACACTGCTGGTAGGACTGTAAACTAGTTCAACCACTGTGGAAGACAGTGTGGCAATGCCTCAAGAATCTAGAACTAGAAATACCATTTGACCCAGCCATCCCATTACTGGGTATATACCCAAAGGATTATAAATCATGCTGCTATAAAGACACATGCAACACGTATGTTTATTGTGGCACTATTCACAATAGCAAAGACTTGGAACCAACCCAAATGTCCATCGATGATAGATGGATTAAGAAACTGTGGCACATATACACCATGGAATACTATGCAGCCATAAAAAAAAATGAGTTCATATCCTTTGTAGGAACATGGATTCAGCTGGAAACCATCATTCTCAGCAAACTATTGCAAGGACAAAAAAAACAAACACTGCATGTTCTCACGCATAGATGGAAATTGAACAATGAGACTACTTGGACACAGGAAGGGGGACATCACACGCCAGGGCCTGTCATGGGGTGAGGGGGGGGGAGGGTTAGCATTAGGAGATACACCTAATGTAAATGACGAGTTAATGGGTGCAGCACACCAACATGGCACATGTATACATATGTAACAAACCTGCACATTATGCACACGTACCCTAGAACTTAAAGTATAATAAAAAAAGATTATAATTTCCCTCACTATTTATCCAGTGAAACAAGTAAACAAAGAGACAACATAGCACACAAAAAAATAATGTTCCACTGTTCAGACACCTGAAAATTTGTTTATCCACTCACAAGTTAGACATTTCACTTTTTTCCAGATTAGGATTACTATGAATAAAGCTACTACGAAAATTTGCAGACAAGTCCTTGGGTGAAAAATGTTTTCATTTGTCACAGATAAATTACCTAGGAGTGGGTCATGTAATAAGCATGTACTTAACTTTAAATGACCAAAGTATTTTCTGAACTTTAAATGAGCAAAGTATTTTCTGAAGTAATCATTCCAATTTGCATTTCTAACAGTAAAGTATGAAAGTTACAGTTGCTTTAGTCCTGGCCAATACTTGGTTTGGCCAATCTTTTTAATTTTAGAAATTCCTGTGGGTGTATAGTGGTATCTCACTGTGGTTTAATTTGCAATTTCCTAATAATGATTTAAACAACCTACTATGTGGGTATTTGCTGTTCGTACATCTTCTCTAGCTAAGTGTATTCCAATTTTTTGCTGTGTTAAAATCATTGTTTATTTTCAGAGGTGGTGGTGAGGTGGGGCTTTGATCTATTGTAATAAATTTCTAGTTTTATTGATTTATGCACAATGAATATATAATTTCCATTTCAGAATTAGAGGAATTAGAATTCTTGGTCTTTTGTGTTTTGTTGTTTGTTCATGTTTTATAAATGTTCCATGGAAATGTATTTTTTAAAATATGTATGGTCTACTGGCAGACATCAAAGCTTGGCAATAAACACCTGGACATATTTCTGGACTCTCAATTCTAATGGACTAGAATATAATAGAATATAGATTAATAATTTATATGTCTATCCTTATGTTAAGGTAACAGTTAATTACTATAGGTTTGTAATAGTTTTGAAATTGAGTAATTCAGCCCTCTTTGTTCTTCTTTTTCAAGATTGTTTTGGCTACTAGGAGGTCTCTTGTAATTCTATGTAATTTTTTTTTTAAATTTTAAGCTCTGGGGTACATGTGTAGGATGTGCAGGTTTGTTACAGTGGTAAATGTGTGCCATGGTGGTTTGATGCACCTATCCATCCATCACCTAGGTATTAAACCCAGCATGCATTAGCTATTTTTCCTAATGCTCTCCCACCCCAAACCACACCCTCTGACAGGCCCCAGTGTGTGTTGCTCCCCTCCCTGTGTCCATGTGTTCTCATTGTTCAGCTCCCACTTATAACTGAGAGCATGTGGTATTTGGTTTTCTGTTCCTGTGTTAGTTTGCTGAGGATAATGGCTTCCAGGTCCATCCATGTCCCAGGAAAGAACATGATCTCATTCCTTTTTATGGCTGCATAGTATTCATTCCATGGTGTATATGTCCCACATTTTCTTTATCCAGTTTATCACTGATGGGTATTTGGTTTGATTCCATGTCTTTTTTATTGTGAATAGTGCTGTAATGAACATATGCATGCATGTACCTTTGTAACAGAATGATTTTTATTCCTTTGGGTATATACCCAGTAATGAGATTGCTGGGTAAAATGGTATTTCTGGTGCTAGATCTTTAAGAAATCACCACAGTCTTCCACAATGGTTGAACTAATTTGCATTTCCACCAACAATGTAAAAGCGTTCCTATTTCTCTACAACCTCACTAGCCTCTGTTGCTTCTTGACTTTTTAATAATTGCCATTCTGACATGAATCTCATTGTGGTTTTGATTTGCATTTCTCTAATGATCAATGACGTTGAGCTTTTCTTCATAGGTTTGTTGGCCGCATGAATGTCTTCTTTTGAGAAGTGTCTGCTTATGTCCTTGGCCCACTTTTTAATGGGGTTGTTTTTATTTCTTGTAGATTCTAGATATTAGGCCTTTATCAGATGCATAGATTGCAAAAATGTTCTACTCTGTAGGTTGCCTCTTTGCTCTGATAGTTTATTTTGCTGTGCAGAGGCTCTTTAGTTTAATTAGATCTCATTTGTCAATTTTTTCTTCTGTTGCACTTGCTTTTTCCAATTTCGTCATGTTTTGCCCATGCCTATGTCCCGAATGGTACCACCCTGGTTGTCTTCCAGAGTTTTTATAGTTTTGGGTTTTACATTTAAGTCTTTAATTTTTGTATATGGTATAAGGAAAAGGTCCAGTTTCAATCTTCTGCATATGGCTAGCCAATTATTCCATCACTATGCATTGAAGAGGGAATCCTTTTCCCATTGCTTTTGTCATGTTTGTCAAAGATCAGATAGTTGTAGGTGTGTGGCCTTATTTCTGGGCTCTCTATTCTGTTCCATTGGTCAAGGTGTCTGTTTATGTACCAGTACCACACTGTTTTCGTTACTGTAGCCCTGTAATATAGTTTGAAGTTGGGTAGTGTGATGTCTCCAGCTTTGTTTTTTTAGCTTATGATTGTCTTGGCTATACAAGCTTTTTGGATCCATATGAATTTTAAAATATTTTATTCTAATTCTGTGACAAATGTCAATGATATTTTAATGGGAATAGCATTGAAATTACAAATTACTTTGAGTACTATGGCCATTTGAACAATACTGATTCTTCCTATTTGTGAGCATTGAATGTTTTTCCATTTGTTTGTGTCTGCTCTGATTTCCTTGAGCAGTGGTCTGTAGTTATCCTTGAAGAGGTCCTTCACTTCCCTTGTTAGCTGTATTCCTAGGTATTCTATTCTCTTTGGAGAAATTCAGAGTTGCAGTTCATCCATGATTTGGCTCTCTGCTTGCCTAATGTTGGTGTATAGGAATGCTTGTGACTTTTGCATATTGATTTTGTATCCTGAGACTTTGCAGACATTGCTTATCAGCTTAAGAAGCTTTTGGGCTGAGACAATGGGATTTTCTAGATATAGGATCATGTCATCTGCAAACTAAGACACTCTGACTTCCTCTCTTCCTATTTGAATACACTTTATTTCTTTCTCTTGCCTGACGGCTCTGGCCGGAACTTCTAAAACTATGTGGTGAGAGAAGGCATCCTTGTCTTGGGCCAATTTTCAAGTGGAATGCTTCCAGCTTCTGCCCATTCAGTATGATATTGGCTGTGGGTATGTCATAAATGGTTCTTATTATTATGAAGTATGTTTCTTCAATACTTAGTTTATTGAGAGTTTTTGACATGAAGGAATGTTGAATTTTATCAAAGGCCGTTTCTGCATCTATTGAGATAATCATGTGGTTTTTGTCTTTAGATCTGTTTATGTGATGAATTATGTTTATTGATTTGCATATGTTGAAGCAGTCTTGCATCCCAGGGATGAAGTCAACTTGATCGTGGTGGATAAGCTTTTTCATGTGCTGCTGTATTCAGTTTGCCAGTATTTATTGAGAATAATCATTGCATTGGTGTTCATCAGCAATATTGGCTGAAGTTTTCTTTTTTTGTTGTATCTGTGCCAGGTTTTGGTATAAGGATGGTGCTAGCCTCATAGAATGAGTTAGGGAGGAGTCCCTCCCTTTCAATTTTTTGGAATAGTTTCAATAGGAATAGTACCAGTTCTTCTTTGTACTTCTAGTAGAATTCAGCTATAAATCCATCTGGTCTTGGGTTTTTTTTTTTGTTTGTTTGGTTGGTAGGCTATTTATCACCTGCCTCAATTTCAGAACTTGTTATTTGTCTATTTAGGGACTCAACTTCTTCCTGGTTCAGCCTTCAGAGGGCATTTGTGTCCAGGAATTTATCCATTACTTCTAGATTTTGTAGTTTATTTGCATAGAGGTGTTATAGTATTCTCTGATGGTGGGGTCTACATAGTATATAGTACCGTGGAAACACAGTATTCTCTATTTCTGTGGGGTCACTGGTGATATCCCATTTATCATTTTTTATTGTGTCTATTTGATTCTTCTCTATTTTCTTCTTTATTCATCTAGCTATCTATCTGCCTACTTCATCGGTTTTTCCAAAAAACCAGCCCCTGATTCACTGATTTTTTTGAAGGATTTTTTGCATCTCTGTCTCCTTCAGTTCTGCTCTGAGCTTAGTCATTTCTTTTCTTCTCCTAGCTTTGGGGTTTGTTTGCTCTTGGTTCTCTAGTTCTTTTCGTTGTGATGTTAGGGTGTTGATTTGAGATCTTTCTAGCTTTTTGATGTGAGTATTTAGCATTATAAATTTCCCTCTTAACACTGGTTTAGCTGTGTCCCAGAGATTCTGGCACGTTGTCTCTTTGTTCTCATTGGTTTCAAAGAATTTCTTAATTTCTGCCTTAATTTCATTATTTACCCAGCAGTCATTCAGGAGCAGGTTGTTCAATTTCCATGAAGTCATGTGGTTTTCAGTCAGTTTCTTAATCTTGAGTTCTAATTTGATTGCGCTGTGGTCTGAGAGACTGTTATTATTTCAGTTCTTTTGCATTTGCTGAAGAGTGATTTACTTCCAATTATGTGATCAATTTTACAGTAAGTGCAATGAGGCACCAAGAAGAATGTATATTCTGTTGTTTTGGGGTAGAGAATTCTGTAGATATCAGGTCCACTTGATCGAGAGCTGAGTTCAACTCCTGAACATTTTTGTTAATTTTCTGTCTTGATGATCTAATATTGACAGTGGAGTGCCAAAGTTGCCCACTATTATTGTGTGGGACTCTAAGTCTCTTTGTAGGTCTCTAAGAACTTGTTTTATGAATTTGGGTACTCCTATACTGGGTGCATAGACATTTAGGACAGTTAGCTCTTCTTGTTGAATTGACTCATTTATCATTATGTAATGCCCTTGTCTTTTTTGATTTTTGTTGGTTTAAAGTCTGTTTTGTCAGAAACTAAGATTGCAACCCCTGCTTTTTTGTTTTCCATTTGCTTGGTAAATTTTCCTCCATTCTTTTATTTTCAGTCTATGTGTGTCTTTGCATGTGAGATGGAGCTCTTGAATGCAGCACACTGATGGATCTTGACTCTTTATGAAGCTTGCCCTTCTGCGTCTTTTAATTTGGGCATTTAGCCCATTTACATTTAAGGTCAATATTGTTACATGTGGATTTTATCCCGTCATCATGATGCTTGCTGGCTATTTTGCAGACTTCTTTATGTAGTCGCTTCATGTCACTGGTCTGTGTACATCAGCATGTTTTTGTAGTGGCTGGTAACGTTTTTTCCTTTCGAAATTTAGTGCTTCCTTCAGGAGCTCCTGCAAGGCAGGTCTGGTAGTGACAAATTCCCTCAGCATTTGCTTGTCTGAAAAAGATTTTACTTCTCCTTCACTAATGAAGTTTAGTTTGGCCAGATATGAAATTTTAGGTTGGATGTTCTTTAAGAATGATGAACACTGACCACCAGTCTCTTCTGGTTTGTAGAATTTCTGCTGAGATGTCTGCTTTTAGTCTCATGGGCTTCCCTTTATAGGTGACTTGGCCTTTCTCTCTGGCTGCCCTTAACATATTTTCCTTTACTTTGACCTTGAAGGAGAATGTGATAGATTATGCATCTTGGGGTTGATCTTCTTGTGAAGCATCTTACTGGGGTTCTCTGGTTTTCATGAATTTGAATGTTGGCCTGTCTTGCTAGGTTGGAGTTCTCCAGGATGATATCCTAAAGTGTGTTTTCCAACTTGTTTCCATTCTCCCCATCTCTTTCAGTTATCCCTATCAGTCACAGGTTTGGCCTTTTAACATAATCCCAGAGTTCTCAGAGGTTTTGTTCATTCCTTTTTTTTCTTTATTCTCTAATCTTGTCTGCCTGCCTTATTTCAGGAGGACAGTCTTCAAGTTCTGATATCCTTTCTTCCCCTTGATCTATTTGGTGACTGATACTTGTGTTTGCATTGTGACATTCTCATGTTGTGTTTTTCAGCTCCATCAGGTCATTTACGTTCCTCTCTAAACTGGTTAATCTGGGTAACAGCCCCTGTAATGTTTTTTTGTTTGTTTGTTTGTTTTTTGAGACAGAGTCTCACTCTGTCGCCCAGGCTGGAGTGCAGTGGTACAATCTCAGCTCACTGCAACCTCCACCTCCTGGGTTCAAGCAATTCTCCCGCCTCAGCCTCCCGAGTAGCTGGGACTACAGGTGCCTGCCACCACACCTGGCTAATTTTTGTATTTTTAGTAGAGATGGGGTTTCAGTGTTAGCCAGATGGTCTCAATTTTCCGACCTTGTGATCCACCCACCTCGGTCTCCCAAAGTGCTGGGATTACTGGCATGAACCACTATACCCGGCCAGCTCCTGTAATGTTTTACCGTGATTCTTAGCTTCTTTGCAATGAGTTAGAACATACTCCTTTAGCTCAGCAAAGTTCATTATTACCGATCTTCTGAAGCCTACTTCTGTCAATTCATCTGTCTCAGTTTCAGCCCAGTTCTGTGCCCTTGCTGGAGATGTGTTATGATCATTTGGAGGAGAAGAGGCACTCTGGCTTTTTGAGTTTTCAGCATTTTTGCATTGATTCGTTCTCATTTTCATGGCTTTATCTACCTGTGATCTTAGAGGCTGCTTTTTTTTTTCTTTTTTTTAATTATTATTATTATACTTTAAGTTCTAGGGTACATGTGCATAACGTGCAGGTTTGTTACATATGTATACTTGTGCCATGTTGCTGTGCTGCACCCATCAACTCGTCAGCACCCATCAACTCGTCATTTACATCAGGTATAACTCCCAATGCAATCCCTTCCCCCTCCCCCCTGCCCCCTCCTCATGATGTTCCCCTTCCTGAGTCCAAGTGATCTCATTGTTCAGTTCCCACCTATGAGTGAGAACATGTGGTGTTTGGTTTTCTGTTCTTGTGATAGTTTGCTAAGAATGATGGTTTCCAGCTGCATCCATGTCCCTACAAAGGACACAAACTCATCCTTTTTTATGGCTGCATAGTATTCCATGGTGTTCAACCATTATGGAAAACAGTATGGCGATTCCTCAAGGATCTAGAACTAGATGTACCATATGACCCAGCCATCCCATTACTGGGTATATACCCAAAGGATTATAAATCATGCTGCTATAAAGACACATGCACACGTATGTTTATTGCGGCACTATTCACAATAGCAAAGACTTGGAATCAACCCAAATGTCCATCAGTGACAGACTGGATTTTTTTTTTTTTTTTTTTTTTGAGATGGAATCTTGCTCTGTCACCCAGGCTGGAGTGCAGTGGTGCAATCTCAGCTCACTGCAACCTCTGCCTCCCAGGTTCCAGCGATTCTCCTGTCTCAGCCTCCTGGGTAGCTGGGACTGCAGGGACATGCCACCACACCCAGCTCAATTTTGTATTTTTAATAGACACAGCGTTTTACCACATTGGCCAGGCTGGTCTTGAACTCCTGACCTCAGGTGATCCGCCTGCCTTGGCCTCCCAAAGTGCTGGCTGGGATTACAGACATGAGCCAACGTGCCCAGCCTGCTGCTGACCTTTAAATGGAGTTTTTGTGGGGTCTTTTGCATTGATGTTGTTGTTAACTCTTGCTTTCTATTTTTCTTTTCATAGTCAGGTCCCCCTTCTGTAGGGCTGCTGCCATTTGCTGGGGATCTACTCCAGACCCTATTTCCCTGGGTCCCTCCTGCTCCTGGATATATCACCAGTGGATGCTGCAGAACAACAAAGATGGCAGCCTACTCCTTCCTCTGGGAGCTCTGACCCAGAGAGGCACCAACCTGACGCCAGCTGGAACACTCCTGTTATGAGGTGTCTGGTGAACCCTATTGGGACGTCTCACTCAGAAGAAACGGGATCAGGGACCTGCTTAAATAAGCAGTCTGGCTGCCCCTTGGCAGAGTAGGTGTGCTATGCTAAGGGGAATCCCCCTCATCTGGGCTGCCCTGACTCTCCAGAGCCAGCAGGCAGAAAAGATTAAGACTGCTGATCCACCATACCACAGGTGCCCCTCCTCCTAGGGGCTCCTCTCAGGATATCAGAGTTCTGTCCATAAATTCCTGGCTGGGGATGCTGAAATTCCCACAGGGAGGCCTTGCCTGGTGATGGGGAGTGAATTGGGGTCCTGCTTAAAGAAGCAGTCTGGTCACAAACTGTCCCAGCCGCGGTGCTGCACTGTGGGGAATTGCTGCCTGTCCAAAATGCCCAGTCTTACTGGCACCAGCAGCAGGGGAAAATGGCTGACTGGAGCCTCAGTGATGGTGGTCGCCCCTCTCCGCCCAGAACTTGATTAGTCTTCTAAAGCATGAACACAGAATGTCCTTCAATTTTTCAGGTCTTCTTTAAATTCTCTTAACAATGTTTGTAGTTGCCAATGTACAAGTCTTACACCACACTGGTTAAATTTCTTATTAATTACTTTATTCTTTTAGATGCCATTGCCAAATGTAATTGCTTTCTTAATTTCATTTTTGGATTGCTCATTGTTTGTATATAGAAATATGACCTATTTTTGTATGTTGATCTTGTTTCTTGAAACTTTGTCAAATTTGTTTATTAGCACAGTAAAATTGGGTGTGGATACTTTTTTTTGTGTGTGTGTATTATTAGGATACTGTAAGTACAGTAAGTCCTCAATGTAGTAGATAGGTTCTTGAAACTGCAATTTTAACAATGTATAGCAAAACTAATTTTAACATAGGCTAATTAATATTAACAAGAATAAGGTTGCTATGGCAGGTTTCTGGTCACAAAAACATCACCAAACTTCTAAATAAAGACTGAAACACTTCTAATATTAAACACTGAAATAAATCTGAGCTCTATATTCATTTAAGAAAAATTAATGAAGGCAAGATAATTATTTACCCAATTATTCCAGTTCAGGGTCTCTGGAGCCTATCGAAGTCTATAGGCCAGAACCTATCCCAGCAGCTCAGGGTACAGGCCATAACCAATCCTAGACAGGACATCATTTCATCATGGGGTGCACTCAAATACATATCTACATTCACTCATACTCGTACAATTTAGACGTGCCAATTAACCTAATGTGCACATCTTTCAGATGTGGGAGGAAACCAGAGTACATGGAAAAAACCCATGCAGACACAGAGAATGTGGAAATTCCACATAGACAGTGGCCCTGGCCAGGAATTGATTTTTTTTTTCATCATTAATGTTACAATGAAACAACATTATTTGAGGACCTGCTGTTTAAGATGTCATCTTAAAACAGAAATAGTTTCATATCTTCCTTGCCAATTTGGATACTTTTTACTAGTTTTTCTTGCCTACTTGCCAGTAGAAATTCTATTACAACAATGGCAAGAAGTGGCAAGAGTAGAGCTTCGTATCTTCTTCCTGATCTTAGAGGGAAAACTTTCATTCTTTCGCCATTGAGTATGGCTGTCAGCTGTGAGATTTTCCTAATTGTCCTTTACCAGATTAAGAAAGTTGCCTTCTATTCCTAGTTTGTTGGGTGTGTTTATTACAAAAGGTGGGATTTTGTTAAATACTTTTTCTGCATGAACTGAGTTGATCATGGTTTATGTTTCCCTTCATTCTATTAATATGATATATTATATTGTGTGACTTTTTTCTATGTCAACTACCCGAATTATGATATATAATCTTTTAAATATGCTGATGCATTCCTAAAATATTTTCTTGAGGAATATTGCATCTATATTCATAAGGGATATTGGTCTGAAGATTTTATTTCTTGTGTTGTCTTTATGTGGCATTAGTAGCAGTGTTATGCTGATTTCGTAAAATGAGTTAGGGCAGGTCTACTAGTGACAAACTAATTCAGTTACTGTTTATCAGGGAATGTATTAATTTCTCCTTCTTTTGTGAAGGACAGCTTTGCCAGACATAAAATTCTTGGTTAACAGGGCTGAAAAAATTCTTTCAGTACACTGAATGTGTCATCTCATTGCCAAGTGGCCTCCATCGTTTCCGGTGAGAAATCAGCGATTAACCATACTAAGGATCCCTTCCTTATATGCTAAGTTTTTCTTCTCTTTTGCTTTCACAAAGCCCTTATTTCCCAGAGATCTCTATTTCTGGCCTTTCTCTCTAAGCTTTTTGGTTAGTCTACTGTTTACCCCAACTGTTCTCCCTTTCCCTGGGAAATAGTGACTAAGTACATTTATCTTTAAATTAAAAAAAAAAAAAAAAAAAAAATCCCCCAGGTGGCCTCCTCAGCCCTAGGAGAATTCTGAGTTAGGTAAAAATAAAAACAAATCATCTGACCCAGTGCTTCAGGTAGCCATCAGACAGGGCAAAACAGACAATTACAATTCTTTGAGAATATGGTCTGTTATGTTGCCTCCAAAAGTAGGTATCTGTACCAGGAATACAGACTGTTGTCTTCAAGGCTGCTGTTGAGGTGGAGAGTAGGAGATGAGACCAAGATAAGTTAAAATGCCACAAAACTCTCTTACTGATATTCAGTTAATTTTACTTGATTAAGCATGTCCTTGATTTCAGTGGCCTTTTGATTACTTTCCAGCATTCCAAAAAAGTTGGTTCTCACTTAATTAACTACATTGTGGAGGTACGAACTTTGGTGGTTCCTTACCATACCATTTTAACTCACATAATTTAGGATTTCTGTTTTTTCAATAAGAAATCTTTATAATTACAATGAATAATGTTTAGCATTATTCCTGTCATTTTATTTAAAAAAAACCACAGTTTTGAGATGGAATTCATACACTATATAATCATCCATTTAAAATGTATAATATAATGTTTCTGAGTATATACACAAGACCATGCAGCCACTACCACCACCACCTAATTTTAGAACATTTTTCTCCTCCTGAATAAAACCCTGTACCCATTTACAGCCAATCCTGACTCCATTCCTTCTGATCCCATCTCTACACACCACTAATCTACTACCTCTATAAAATTTTTGTTTGAATATATCTTCAATTCTTGAGGATATATATCTAAGACCAGAATTACTGGATCATATGGAAATCCTACTTTTAACTTTTTGAAGAACTGCCAAACTGTTTTCCCAAGCAGATGCACCATTTTACATTCCCACTATCAAAATATAAAGGTTCCAATTTCTCCACATTCTTGTTACTGTCTTTTTAAATACACTCATCCAACCGGGAGCAGTGGCTCACACCTGTAACACTTTGGGCAGCCAAGAAGGGAGGGTCACTTGAGCCCAGTAGTTTGAGACCAGCCTGGGCAATACAGTGAGACCCCACCATCTCTATACACAATTTTTTTTTTTTAATTAGCCAGGTATGGTGGTGCATGCCTGTAGTCCTAGCTTCTTGGTAGGCTGAGGCAGGAGGATTGCTTAAGCCAAGTTGTTCAAGATTACAGTGAACTATGATGGCAACACTGCATACCAGCCTGCTTAACAGAGTAAAACCATATATATATATATATATATATATATTCCACTCATTCTAGTTGTTGTAAAGCAGAATCCTATTATGGACTTGATTTAGACTTCCCTGATGACTAATTAGAATGAGTGTCTTTTTAAGAACATACTGCCCATTTGTATGTCTTCTTTGGAGAAATGTCTATTCCCTCTTTGGAGAAATGTCAATTCCTTTGTCCATTTGTTACTGAGTTGTATTTTTATTATTGAGCTGTAAGAATTATTTATATATTCTGGATATAAATCTTTCATTACCAGTATCTTTTAAAAATATCTTCTCCCATTCTGTGGGTTGTCTTTTTGCTTTTTTGATGGGATCTTTTGAAGCACGTAATTTTAATTTTGATTTAATCCAATTTATGTTTTTGTTGCTTGCCATTTTGCTTTATGATTTCTGTTCAGTAAGGTCATCTTTTTCTTTTTCTTTAATTTCATTTATTGATCAAATCTTTTATGCTGTTTTCTTTAAGTTGCTCTCAACCAAGAGTTCACAATTTTAACAACCATAAATAACGACACTTTTATTTTTCCCTTTCTGATTCTTACACTTCCTCCTCAATCTTACCAAATTGACCACAACATCCAGTTTAGTATAAAATAGAAATGGCAGTGGCAGATATAGTCTGTCTTGTCTTAAAAGGGAATGCTATCAATAGTTCATCACTAAGTATGATATGTCCTCTAAGGTTTTGGTTGATATCTTTTACCAGATTGAGGAGGCTTCCCTCAATAATTTCACTCTGTTAAGAGGTTTTTCTGTTGAACAGATGTATTGGTTTTTCCAAATCTAATGAGAAAATTAGAATTTTTCTTCATAAATATTTTCTATTAATGTGGTGAATTATAACTGATTCATTTT
This sequence comes from Macaca mulatta, assembly GCF_049350105.2. Taxonomy (NCBI): domain Eukaryota; kingdom Metazoa; phylum Chordata; class Mammalia; order Primates; family Cercopithecidae; genus Macaca; species Macaca mulatta. Next base: position 54,768,958 of record NC_133412.1, read on the forward strand.
CAAATAGTCAACCAATTTTATGTTCCAATAAATTCAAAATGATTTTCTTCAAGGACATAAACTTTGTTGAGAATGACAAAATATTGGTCATTGCTATATTTTAAAAACAAGAACACTTATGTATTTGGCTATTTCCTTTGAAAATATTCCTAGTGTGGTTCTAAATTCTCGTACAGCATTTAATATATGATAAGCACTTTACATGAATTAATTTATTTAATTTTCATAATAAACCTGCAAGTTAGGTAACCATTTTACAGATGAGGAAACTGAGACACTAACAGGTTAAGAAGCTTGCTCAAGGTTACACGACATAGATGGATTTAAACCTAGTGTATTTAGATTTAGAGTCTAATAGAAAATGCCTGTCTTGTTTTTAAAAATAGAAAGGAAGAGTAAATAGGAGAAAAACATGGTTCTTTTGCCAGAAAGAGACACTTTATATGCTGGAATAAAGAGACTGATCACATACTGAAATTTCACTTTTAACAGAATTGAGTCAAACCTATACCCAAAGTATCTAAATATAAATTATTTTCAAATTCTTGCTTAACTAAATACTCTCTCAACATAAACAGGAACTTGGCTACCTGCTCACCCAGCAGGAACAAGAAAAGGAGGCACTGGGAGTCAAAGTAATTATCACCCAGCATAAACCAATATTTGCATTTGGTAACACCATATGGAATAAGATGCAGCATGATAAAACTGGAGAGCTAGGCAAGAAAGAAGGACAAGGAAAATGGGCAGCCTCTTTTGAGTTGATCATCATCACTGTCATCATCAATACTTTTAAATGACTTTGTTTAAATGAAGAACAACATGATGTCACTGAATATGGACACTAAAGACACAGACAGACTTGATTTTAATTCCACCAATTAATAGCTATGAAGTTTTAGTCAGGTTAGTTCTGTGAACCTCAGTTTTGTCATCCCTAAAAGAAGCAGGATGATGTTAACTTCCCAGAATTATGATAAGGAATCAATTAGAAAATAGTTGAAAAATATGCTACTCAGACAAAAATCAAACAAATGTTAGCTCTCTTTCCTGCTGAAATGTTATAAAGACCCAAATACAATCTATATTCAGATGTAAATGTACAAACATCATATACCAAGACTATACTTGATACCTTGATTATCCACATTTTCTTTATCTTCTAATCTATCCTAAATTTTCCTACACTTTATTTTTTGACTGTTAATAGTGATCATTTTAAAAACTTATTGATGCTGCTTGTTCCATATACTTCAAGGCAGCTACATTACACATAATAGTTAGCAACTGGAAAGGATTACTCAGTAGTTTAAAACTAGTAGAAAGTTAAAAGTACAACTTTTATTTTTACTCTTTATCTTACTTTTTGAATAATCAACATATCATCAAAATATTAATATTACATTAAAATGTATCTTGATTACTTTTTTCCTCACAATTTCATCTACAGTACGCTGTAATATAAGCTTTTATCACTTCATACCTGGATTAGTAAAATAACCTGCTATTCACCATGTTCTCAACCTTCTATATTACCAGCAATGCACAGATGGCAAATTTTCCCAAATGACCAATTTCCTGATGTTATTTCTTTTATCATCTATAATATAATGGTTCCTTTCAAAGGGATCTGCATTCAAGACTCCTTATTTTGACCCTATTCTACTTTTTCAACTTTACATTCTTTAACATCATCACCTACATTGTATACGTTTGGACTTTTAGACTCCAGTTTGAGACATTTTGAGATTTTTTCTTTCCTAAGATTTTTGAGACATTTTTACCATTTAGGGTACTACCACTAGGAGGTAGTAGAGCTTGATTAACACCAGTACATATTCAAAAGGTAGGGTTAGGAGGAAATTATTCCTTTTACAAAAATAGGTTTCAATTAAAAAAGATAAGCAAACATTGAACAGTTTTACAAATTGATGTACTATCTACCAGTTGCTCTGGGATATCCCTTGTAGAGCTCGAACTGACTTACTATAGCCACAGGCACATCACCTATATCTGTGCCCCCTAGTTGAGTCAAGGGTATCTGCCTACATGCTACATACTCTAGGGTCAGGGTCACCATCAATTTCTTCCTGTCTCCTTCCCTCACATCAGGACATCCACAGAACCTATTTCAGATTAGTTTCTCCAATCCATCTCCTTCCACATGCCTGTGCCAAACATTCTGGCATTTAACTTTGATCTTTACTGAATACTGTTCAATAAGGATCAAACTTGAACTACTGTTCAACTACTGTTGAACTACTTCCTCATATGAATAACTTACTTCATGTGAGGAAGTGTGGGTCTTTAGAAAGTCACCATCTGGCCAGTCATGGTGGCTCACGTCTGTAATCCCAGCACTTTGGGAGGCCAAGGTGGGTGCATCACTTGAGGTCAGGAGTTCAAGATCAGCCTGGCCAACATGGCGAAAACCCGTCTCTACTAAAAATACAAAAATTAGCCAGGTGTGGTGGCACGCACCTGTGGTCCCAGCTACTTGGGAGGATGTGGCAGGAGAATTGCTTGAATTTGGGAGGCAGAGGTTGCAGTGAGCTGAGACTGTGCCACTGCACTCCGGCCCAGGTGACAGGGCGAAACTCTGTCTTTAAAAAACAAACAAACAAAAAAAAGAAAGTCATTCTTTGTTAACCTAAACTATTCTCATTTGTAACATGAGGGAATTAAAAACTAGCTAAATTTTTAGGGTCTCCTAACTATAAGAGTTCATGATTTTAAATTCCTATAACAGTAGGCATATCACATTGTTAGTAAGAGCTTACCAAAATATAGATTCCTCCCCTAAAACCAAGTGAGTCAGAATCAATAGGCTGCAGGACCACGAATCTACCTTCTAAAAATGATTCCAGATGATTCTGATGCAGGATCTGATCTGATGAAGAACTACAGTTTGAAAATCACTACTATGTTTCATGATTTGATTCCTATCAAGACAATAATTATTATCAAGTCGAAGAATAATTAGTATTATTTGAGTTATTTCTCATAGACTACGCCAGCAGTTTTTAGAGTATGATCTGGCCCCTGGGGTCAGACAGAGTCTTTAAAAGGTATATAAGATCAAAACTTTTTCATTCTCATTCTCTTACAAGCACACAGTAGAGCTGAGGCAACATGGAATTTAATATTAAAACAGATTGAATACAGAAGCAGATGTGAGAATTCAGCTGTCTTTATTAAGCTGGACATTAATTTGCAAAAAGGTAAAATAATATGACTCTTCTCATTAATCTTTTTTTTTGTTTTGGGAAAGTTGCTTATATAAAAATATGTTATTCCTGTGAACAAATAATGATTTTATAATATTTCTAAATGTTTGATAAATTTTCTAAAGATTTTCTTACTTTTCATTTCTAACATGATAAATGTTAATAAATATACCCATATAACAAGGGATATTTGAGGTCCTCAATAATTTTTACAAATGTAAAAACCTAAAAGTCTGAGAACTGCTTTCGTACATATAGTACACTCGAGTCCTCACTATTTTTTATGACCATAAAAACAAAAAAAAGTCTGAGAACTGCTTTACACATGTTATCAAAGCCTGTCTCAAAGAGCTTCAACAATTCCCCACAGTCCCCAGTATAAAACCTAAACAACTTACAGGCATCTGAGCACAGTCCTACTTGAAAAACTTTGTAATTGCCTTGCTCTATTTTATTTTTTTATACAGAGATATCACAGCTCCATTCAAGCAAAATATGCACATATATAAACAGAAGAAAATTGTTTTCCTAATTCCATTGCCAAATATACCCTCCCAGACACATACTCATGCTTCTGTTTTCTTTTAGTCTTTTTCTCTGTGCACAATGTGGATTTTTAACAGTAGCCTTATTCTATATAGTCAGCCCTCTGTAACCATAGGTTCTGCATTCACACAGTCAACTAACAGTGGATTAAAAATACTTGTGGAAAAAAACTGGAATGTTGTGTCTGTATTTAAAACATACGTATTTTTTTCCTTGTCATTATTCCCTAAACAATACAGTATAACAACTATTTACACAGCATATGCACTGCATTACATATTATAATTAATCTAGAGTTGATTCAAAATATATGGGAGGATGTGTGTAGGTTATATGCAAATAGTGCACCATTTTTCATCAGGGACTTGAACATCCCTGGATTTTGGTATCTGCAGGGGGTCCTAGAACCAAATGAGGGGTGACTATACATAAAATGTGTGATTTATCAATTTTCACCTTATACATCGTAAGCATATGCCCATTTTACGTGAATTCTTCAGCAAATATTATGTGCTATAATTTACTTGATCATCTCTTTATTAATTACCTAAACTTTTATCCTAGTTTTGCTCTTATGAATACCAATACAATGGACACTCAGACTACTTTCATTTCGCTCATAATCATAAATATTGTATCTTAGCACAATACCTGAGGCACAGTTAGAGCTCAGTAAAGATCAGCCTTTTTTGTTTGTTTGTATTTATGCTTGTTATCATTGTCATTATTATAAACAGTCTTTCCTGACTGCCCCAGTCATACTGAAGTTTATCCTCCCTTGAATTAACCTAATACTTACTTGTATCTTTCTTTTGTTACTTTGGACACTGCCTCATAGAAGAGTTATTTACATACAACATTTACCTCTTTTAATATATTGCAAACTTGAGAAGGTTAGAAATTATGTTCTACACATTTTTGTATGCTGATAAGTATTTAAATGTGTTGAATGAATTCCTTAAGGTCACAAAGTAAATAACCAAATATTTTTTAAAAACACATGAATGGGCGTTAAAAATATTTAACAATTAGATTTAACATTAGATTTCACCTCAAAGTTCTGTCAGAATCCTATAATATTTGTTAAAACTTATGTCTTTCCCTGCCTCTCCTCTGTTCAACTTAGGTATCCTACTCCATGGTCAGGCTCTTTGGTCAATTCTAACACAAAAATTTACCCTATGTCAATTTTTGTACCCATGTAAATTTAACACAGACCCGTGTGTTTATCTATATCTAAATTTATATCTAAATATCCATGAAGGATTGCTTCCAGGATCCCCATGGATACCAAAATCTGCAAATGCTCAAGTCCCTTATATAAAAAGACATAGTACAGTTAGCCCTCCATATCTGCAGCCTCTGCATGTGGAACCCACAGATATTAAGGGTTAATTCTGACTGTAGATACACAAATACACACATGCCCCCCTCATTCTTTCATTCCTCTCCTTGCCCCATTTCAGAATACCTTCTCAAAAGTCAATTATGATTAAAGATAGGAAGTCTGTTAGCCTAGTGATTACCACTGGACACTTAAGCTGATGTCCAAGCTGCTAATACTGCAGGCAGAGGTCTAGCTATATACAGTGAAAAACTATGAATTCCTATGTTGCTCTTTCAGCTCTCTCTCCTCTCCTATTCCTACCCCCACACAAACTGCAGCTCAATGGCAATCTATTCCACAAATCTAGTTCCTTTATCTTCATCCTTCTGTACAAAAACCCAGTCCAATGATTAGAACTTTATTGCCTATCTTGCTTTTCTTAGTCCTCTTTGCCAAACTATGGATTCTTTCCACCTAAATTGCAGCAGCAAAGTTCTGACTCATAGCATCTCCTTTTCCAAATTAAATCTGCCTATCAAAACTTTCAAGCAACCACATATACTCTCACAGTTCTTCATCACATATAGGTTATACAAGTCCCTACTAATTAATTTTAGAACATATATCCAGTTTAAAATATATGCTAGTTCTGGCTTTCCTCATCCCACTGCTTGGAGAAAAATCAAGTATCTTCAGTTTTAATTCATCTTGAGTCAGGTCCTATGTCCGGAGCTGCGCGCCCCGGCCATAGCAAATAATAATTAATGATTAAACCCCCGAGCTCTATTCCTTTCCACCTTCTACCTCCTCCCTAGATTTGTTGTTTCTCTTTTGTATCAATACCTCATAATAGATGGAGCTCTTCCTGCTTCTTCTTCACTTGTTTTTCCCCCGCGGGGGCGAAAATTGTTACTTTGTAGCACAGGCACCATCCCGTGCCCGGGAAAATTACCAACTGACAGCGCAGGTGCAACATGACGTTGGACCAGAGAAACCAATACCTACTTGGTCACGCCCTCTGCGATGAGATCATCTCCACCTCTGGCCCAACCCCTTCCCCTCCAAGTGTATATAAGGCACTGCATTACCGCCATTAAACGAGACTTGATCAGAGCACTGTCTTGTCTCCATTTCTTGTGTCTCTTGTCCCCCAAATTCCCACTCCCTCCTCCAGGGCCTGCTTCGACGATCCCGCGGGCCGGGATAGTCCTAAAAGCATTATCTTCACTACCTGTCTGTATCATGAAACCATTCATACTCAAGGCATGATCCTTGAGTATGAATTCCAATTTATGATAGTAATATGCAATTTGTTTCTGCCTTCTTAAAAGGCCAAAGAAATCTTAGTGATAAGAACCACAAAGCTCACAATCCAATCTCATCTAATTTTTCCACAAATTTTTACTGGACACCTACCATGTGCAGAAAACTGAAAACAAAAATCCTCGTGAAATTTATTTTCTAGTAGGAGAAAGATAATGTGTAAACACATAAACAGTTGAAATACACAGTACTATTTAGATGACAGTTAAATGTATTGGTAGAAAATTAAGTTGGGAAAAGAGAAGGTTGAAGAGGAGGTTATTATTTTCTTAAGGCCTTGACAATTTTTGCTTCCAGCCATGATTGAGTAACTAGTATCATATTGTCCTTTCTGTTACAAGCAACTTAGAAATTCTTAAATATATGAATTTTTTTCATGTATGGACAACTGTCAGCACAGGACTGGAATCCCTCAGAAAAAGAAAGCAAGTGAAATAAGTCCTATGATTGTCTCATCCTTTGTGCCTGAAGGCACTTTCCAGACAGCCACATAGCGGGGAAGGAAAGCAACCAAAAGAGAGCACACTTGTAAGTCTGAGCTAAGAAAAAGTTGGAATTTGTGGGGCAGAGTAGCAGAGTGAAAAGATGTATGCAGAGAAGGTCTACAAATCTTCAGAGAAGCCCCACTGAGTCTCTGGCCATATTAATCTGCTGAATGAGCAGGCAAGAATCTCTAAAACTGGGGAAAAAATAACTACCTAGGAACCGAAAGCTGAACAAGTACTGGAGCTTTCATAGAGCTGGGAAATGTTATATTTGAGGATACTCATTGAACATCCTAGTCATTCCGTACAGAGTTCACAAAGGACATACCTTAGAAGGAGGAACAACAGAGCCCTAGGATTAAAGATTACTCTACGTCAAACTAACAAAGTTTAAAACCACATTTTCAGAGACAAAAGCAAACCTACAAGTTTAAAAAATGCATTACAGAATTAAATTCTACATTCTCTTAAAGAAAACAATAAAACCCAGACATAGAGCAATGTAGCATTCATATTGTCCAATATATGAAAAAAATACTAATAACAAAATTACTAAGCATAAAAAGCAGAAAATCTAAGCCATACTCGGAGAAGAATCAGCCAAAAAGCAGGAAAAAGAAAGACAGATATAACGGACTTCAAGTCAATTCATAAACACATTAAGTGAAAACATAAAAAAAAAAAAAACAAACCAGAAATCTCGAGAAACTGAAATTATAAAACCAAACAATGGAACTCCTGGAGATAGAAAATATAACACACGAAATAAAAAGTCACTGGATGATTTTAAAAGCAAATGAGATACAGTAGATAAAAAGGACATAGAACTATCTAAACCAGAGAGAAAAAAGACACCTATGGGACAATAGAAAATGTTCTGTATTAAGTACAACTGGAATCAGAAAATAGAAGAAAAACAGACGGGCAGAAAAAACTTTTTGAAGAAACAATGGCCAAAATTTTTCCAAATTTGGGGTAAAATATAAACTCACAGATTCAAAAAACTAAATGAATTATCAAGCAGAATAAACACAAAGAAAACCATACCAAGAAGAGTTCCTGACTTGCCTGGGCAACACAGTAATACAGGAGCTAGAAAGAAATTATTCAGGCAGATAGTAAGGATAAGAAAGTCCTCAGTAAGGTTTCCTTTTAATAAAAAAGCAGCCCCGAAATCCATTTCTTTTCTAATAAAAAGCAGCCTGACAAATAAAGCTGCAGGAGTAGATAAGCAAGCTGGAAGCTTGCATAGGTAAATGCCAGCAGCTGTGCCAACAGGGAAAAACGGCTACCTAGGGGCCAGGCACGTTCAACATGGAGGTTCCCTCTTCCCTTTTCTTTGTCACCAAGTGTGCAGTAAGGCAGGCCACATGGCGACAGCCAGGTAGAGACACAATCTGCATAATAAAAGATTAGGGTAGGATAGCCAGCTTCTTCATGCTATGCAAACAGCACACCTGGTCCAACCAAACTCTCACACCCTTTGTAAATGAGACACCACCTCCTCAAGCTTGTCAGTAAAACCCCATGCATTTCTCCATGAAACCAGAAGACCCACTGGAGTGCCCCTCTCTTTTTGCAGGAGAGAGCTATTTTCCTTTCTCTTTCTTTTGTCTATTAAACCTCTGCACTTAAACTCACTCCTTTGTGTGTGTTCATGTCCTTGGTTTTCTTGGCATGAGGCAACAAGTCTCGGGTATTTACCCCAGACAACGACGTCATTTCAATAGTCAGACTCAATCTCTAAAAACATTTAAAAAGTAGCTGAGCATGGTGGCATGCCTGTAGTACCAGCCACTCAGGAGGCTGGGGTGGGAGGATCACTTGAGCCTGAGAAGTTGAGGCTACAATGAGCTGGGATCATGCCACTGCATTCCGGCCTAGGGGACCGAGCGAGACAATCCCCCCTGCCCCCCATCCCCCCAGAAAACAAAAACCAGCAACAACAAACAAACCAGAAAACCATACCAAGGCACATTATAAAAACATTACTTAAAACCATGATATGGGAAAAAAATATATATATACTTATATATTTTTATATTTATATTAAATAGTTTATATTTATATCTTTACATATAAAATATATATAGCAGAAAAGAAAAAATAAGAAACATCAGATATAGTAAAAAAGAAAAAAAGAAATGTGTGTTCTCTGCTGATCAGAAACAACCAAAGCCATTAAAAAAAAACAGAATAACATGTTTAAGAGATGAAAGAAAAAAAATCTACATCCATTAAAAATTTCATTCAAAAATAAAGGTTAAATAGATGTTCTCAGGCAAACAAATGCTAAGAAAACCTACTGCAGGTAGATCTGAACTATTAAAAACATTAAAGGAAGTTATTCACGTGAAAGAAAATGATACCACATAAAAATTCAGAACTACATGAAGCAGCAAAGAGCAAAACAAATGGTTTCTTAAATTATTTAAAAGATAACTGAAAGACTGGAACAAAATTAAAATGCAGGATTTGTAACATGAAGAAGTAAAATATATGATAACAGTAACACAAAAGGCAGAAGAAAGGAAGATGGACTCATATTGTTGTAAGGTTCTACAATAGTAATTGACGTACTATAATATTATTTGTAGACATACTGTGATGGTTAAAAGATACATATTTGAAATCAAGCAAACACTAAAAATAAAAAGTGGTAGAGCTAATAAATCAATGAAGGGACATATGTCCAGACTAGGTGAAAAAAGGAGATTCAATTATATGATTATAATAGTTACACATTAAATATAACAAGACACAGTTCAAGTTTAAAGTGAAAAGAAAGGAAAAAGATATTATGCAAAAAACAAATTTTAAAAAACAGAAATAGTGCTGTTAAGATTACACAGAGTAGGTTTTAGGATAAAGAGAATTAGAATAAGATATGAAGAAGGAAAATTGATAATGGGAAAGGGAACAATTTGTCAAGAATATATACTTCTAAATTTGTATATATCTAATAACAAAGTTTCAAAATTTGAAGAAAAACTGGAAAAAGCCTGAAGGAAGAAAATTTTTAAAACATAATAAAGATTGAAAATGTGGACATTCTTTTTGAAGAAACAAATGGAACAATATCATATAGACAATATTACAGACAGAACATTACAAAATATTCTAACAGTACTAACCACATAGACCTAACTGACATAGAAAATACATCTATAATAAGCACAATGTAAGTGTATTTTAAGTAAATAAGCAATATTGATCAAGGCAAACCAGTTGCTGAGAAACACAACAAATCTCAGTATTTTTAAAGGGAATGAAATTACACACAGTATCTTTTCTGACCACAGAAAAGTAAATCAGCACTTAAAAACAAAAAGATATCTGGAAAGTTCAAATGTTTGGAAATTCAGCAAAACACTTCTAAGTAATCAATAGGTCAAAGAAATTAAAAGTCAAATTATAAATATTTTGAACTATATCAAAATAAAACTACAACATATTAAAGTATGTTGAATGTAGGTTAAGTAGGTATTAGAGGGAAAGTGATAGCTATAACTACATATATTATAAAAAGAGAGCTTTCAAATCAATAATCTCAGAGGAAATCAGGAAAAACGAAAATATAAATATGAAGTAAAAACAAGTAAAAAATAATAAAGACCATGAAATAAAAATGAACAAACAAAAATCAAATGCAGCAAAAATTCATTATTTCAAAAGGTTAACAAAATTGATAAATTCTTGGCCAGAGATCGGAGAGAACAAGGGAAGAAAAGACAAATTAAAATTTTCAGCAGTGAAAGAGAAGATATCACTAAAAATCATACAGGAATTAAAAGAAAAACAATGAAATTTTCTTCAATGCAAGCACACAATCTTCCTAACTCAATGCAAGCACAAGATTGAATTATTTTTCTTTCCTGATTGCTCTGGCTAGGACTTCTAGTACTGTGTGGAACAGGAGTAGTGAGAGTGGGCATACTTGTCATGTTTTAAAATTGCATTTTTTCAATGCAAGCACACAATTTCCTAATTCAGTCCAAGTACAAGATTGAATTAGGAAGAGACTGAAATCATGAATAAAGCAGTATTGACGTAGAAATTAAACTAGTAATAAAGAAACAACCAAACAAACAAACAAAACCCTTGACCAGATAGATTCACAGCCAAATTCTACCAGACATACAAAGAAGAAATGATACCAACCCTACTGAAACTATTCCAAAAAAAGCTGGAGATGAGGGACTTCTCCCTAACCCATTCTATGAAGCCAGAATCAGACTGACACCAGAATTTGGCAGAGGCACAATGGAAAAAAAAAAACTTCAGACTAACATCCTTCATGAGCACAGATGCAAAAACTCTCAACAAAATACTAGCAAATAAAATCCAGCAGCACATTAAAAAGTTAATATACCACAAATCAGGTAAGCTTTATTCCTAAGATGTAAGGCTGGTTCAACCAGCAACTCAATAAATGTGATTCACCACATAAACAGAATCAAAAGCAAAATCCATATAACCATCTAAATAGACGCAGAGGAAGCATTTGATAAAATCCAACATCCCTCCATGTGAAAACTTTCAACAGATTAGGCAACGAAGAAACATAACTAAAAATAAGGCCAGGCATGATGGCTCATGTGAGCCTGTAATCCCAGCACTCTGGAAGGCTGAGGCAGGCAGATCACTTGAGGTCAGGAGTTCGAGATGAGCCTGGCCAACACGGTGAACCCCGTGTCTCTGCTTTAAAAAAAAAAAAAAAAAAAAAAAAAAAAAAAAAAAAAAAAAAAAAAAAAAAAAATATATATATATATATATATATATATATATATATATGGATACACACACACACACATACATACACACACACAAACACACACAAATTAGCTGGGCATGGTGGGAGGTGCCTGTAATTCCAGCTACTGGGGAGGCTGAGGCAGGAGAATCACTTGGACCTGGGAGGCAAGGTTTCAGTGAACCGAGATTGTGCCATTACACTCCAGCCTGGGCGACAGAGGGAGATACTGTCTCAGAAAAAATAATAATAATGATAATAATAATAAGAGCTACCTATGACACACCCACAGCCAACATCATACTGAAGGGGCAAAAGCTAGAACATTCTGCTTGGATCTGGAACAAGACAAGGACGCCCACTCTCACCACTCCTATCCAACACAGAACTAGGAAGTCATAGCCAGGGCAATCAGGAAAGAGAAAGAAATAAAAGGTATCCAAATAGGAAACAAAATCAAACTACCTCTCTTTGCTGACAATATGATTCTATACCTAGGAAATCATAAAGACTCTGCCAAAGGGCTCCTAGAATTGATAAATGACATTAGTAAAGTTTCAGAATACAAAATCAACAAACGGAAATCAGTAGTATTGCTATATACCAACAACATCCAGGCTGAGAGTAAAATCAAGAACACAATCCCACTGATAATAGCCACACAAAAAATGAAATACCTAAGAATACAGCTAACCAAGGAGGAGAAAGACTTCTAAAAGAACAACTACAAAACTGCTGGAAAAAAATACAGATTATACAAACAAATGGAAAAACATTCCATGCTCATGGATTGGAAGAGTCAATATGGTAAATATGGCTACACTGCCCAAAGCAATTTACAGATATAATGCTATTCCTATCAAATTGCCAATGTCATTCTTCACAAAATTAGAAAAAAATGATTCTAAAATTCATATGAAACCAAAAAAGAGCCCAAATAGCAAAAGCAATCCTAAGCAAAAGAATAAAGCTGGAGAATCACACTACCCAACTTCAAGCTATACTATAAAGCCACAGTAACCAAAACAACTTGGTATTGGTACAAAAACTGACACACAGGACAACTGAACAGAAAACTCAGAAATAAAGCCATCTATAACCATCTCATCTTCAACAAGGGAGATAAAAACAAGCAATTGGAAAAGGATTCCCCATTTGATAAATGGTGCTGGAATAACTGAATAGCCATATGCAGAAGATTGAAGCTGGACCCCTACTTTTCACCAGATACAAAATTGACTCAAATGAATTAAAGATTGAAAAGCAAGACCTCAAGCTACAAAAATTCTGGAAGACAACCTAGCAAATACTTTTCCCAACATCACCATTGGCAAATAATTTTGGCTAAGTCCCTAAAAGCAACTGCAACAAAAACAAGAATAAGCAACAAGTGGGACATAATGAAATCAAAGAGATTCTGCACATAAAAATAAACTATCAGCCGAGCCAAGATACAACAAACAGAATGGGAGAAGATATTCAGAAACTATGCATCCAACAAAGGCCTAATATCTAGAATCTATAGAGAACTTAAACAAATCAACAAAGAAAATAACCCATTAAAAACTAGACAAAAGACATGAACAGACACTTCTCAAAAGAAGATATATAAGTAGCCAAGAAACATGAAAAAATGCTCAGCATCACTAATCATCAGAGAAATGCAAATCAAAACCACAATGAGCCCAGCACTTTGGGAGGCCAAGGTGGGTTGATCACGAGATCAGGAGATCAAGATCATCCAGGCTAACACGGTGAAACCCTGTCTCTACTAAAAAATAGGAAAACAAAAAATTAGCCGGGCGCTGTGGCGGGCACCTGTAGTCCCAGCTACTCGGGAGGCTGAGGCAGCAGAATGGCATGAATCCGGGAGGTGGAGCTTGCAGTGAGTCGAGATCACGCCAATGCACTCTAGCCTAGGCAAGAGAGCGAGACACCATCTCAAAAAAACAAAACAAAACAAACAAAAAAACCCACAATGAGATACCATCTCATACCACTAACAATGGCTATTACCACAAAGTCTAATAACAACAGATTCTGGTGAGGCTACAGAGAAAAGAGAATGCTTACACAGTGTTCGTGGGAATGTAAATTAGTTCAACCACTGTGGAAAGCAGTCTGAAGATTTCTCAAAGAACTCAAAACAGGGCTACCATTTGACCCAGCAATTCCATTATAGGGTATATAGCCCAAATAAAACAATCATTCTACAAAAAAGACACTTGCAGAAATCTGGAAGTGGTTGGCAAGGCCACCAGGCAGCAAATATGAGTGCAACAAGTCCCTGACTCAGGCATCCTGCTTCCCCTGGCCTGGCTCACCAGGTCCTACCAAGGTGGCTTACTCTTTTACGATTTTGGGTCTGGTTGTAGGAGGCCTGAATGTCGTTAGCAAACAAGGCTGGTTGAGTGAATCCACTTTACGCCATGATCAAACCTCCAAGGGCAGCAAAGAAGATAAAAGGAAAAAGGATAGCAACTTCAAAGATTAAAGAAACAACAGCTCACAGAGCTGAGAAAGAACTAGTGCTAGAACTATGGTAACTCAAAGCCAGAGTGTCTTCTTACCTCAAAACAACAGTACTAATTCTTAACAACAGCAATGATTCTTAACCAGGCTGAAATGACAGATACAGAATTCAGAAGATGGAAAGGAATGAAGATCATCGAGATTCAGGACAAAGCATGAACTGAATCCAATGATTCCAAGAAATACAACAAAATAATACAGGAGCTGAGAGACAAAACAGTCATTTTAAGAAAGAACCAAACTGATCTGATAGAGGCAAAAAAACTCACTTTGAGAATTTCATAATAAAATCTCAAGTATTAAGAGCAGAATCAACCAAGCTGAGGAAGAAAATCTCAGATCATGAAGACTAGTTTTCCAAATTAAATCAGACAAAAATAAAGAAAAAAGAAGAAGGAACAAAACCTCTGAGAAATATGGGGTTATGTAAAGAGACCAAATCTATGACTCACTGATGTCCCTGAAAGAGAAGGAGATAAAAAGCAAGCAACCTGGAAACATATTTGAGGACATCATCCATGAAAATTTCCCCAAACTCTAGAGAGAATAACATTCAAATTCAAGAAACTCAGAGAATCCCTGTGAGATACTACACAAGACAACTATGCAGAAGACATACAGTTATCAGACTCTCCACGCTCAAAGTGAAAGGAGGAATTATCCATTTGTATGCATACAAAATTTCTTAAGAGAGAAGGGACAGTCCCCCACAAGTAACCTCATCAGGCTAACAGTGGATTTTTCAGCAGAAACACCACAAGGCAGAAGAGACTGGAGGTGTATATTCAGCATTATTAACAAAAATTCCAACCAAGAACTTTAAATCTAGAAAAACTAAGCCTCATAAGAGAAGGAGAAATAAGATCCTTTTTAGACAAGCAAATGTTAAGGGGATTCATTACCACAGACCTGCCTTTAAAAAGGTCCTTATATATAGTGGAAATAGAAAAGACTGTTATGGCCCAAAAAAACAAACAAAGACACTTAAATATGTAGGCCACTAACACTATAAAGCAACTGCACAATCAAGTCTGCATAATAACCAGCTAACAACATGGCAGGATCAGATCTGCATGTATCAATATTAACTTTAAGTGTAAATGAGAATAATGCCCCCAATTAAAAGGTGGAGTGGCAAGGTGGATAAAGAAGCAAGACTCAACCATATGCTGTCTTCAATGGACCCATCTCACAACTAGTGATAGCCACAAGTTCAAAGTAAAGGGATGGAGAAAAATCTACAGAACAGGAAACAGAAAAAAGCAGGGGTTGTTATTGTAATTCCAGAAAAAAAAAAAAAAGAATTTAAATCCACAACAAACCAGACAAAGAAGAGCATTACATAATAGTAAAGGATTCAATTCAACAGGAAGACCTAACTATATTAAACATGTATGCACCAAACACATGAGCACACAGATTCATAAAGCAAGTTCTGAGAAACTTATGAAAAGACTTAGATAACCACATAATAATAGTGGGAGACTTCAGTAATCCACTGACAGCATTAAACAGACTACTGAGGTAGAAAACTAACAATGATATTCGGTACCTGAACTTGACACTTCACTAAATGGACCTAATGACATCTAGAGAACTCTCCACCTCAAAACAACATAATAAAGATTCTTCTCATCTGCACAAGGCACATGGTCTAAAATCACCCACACAAGTGAGCCATAAAACAATTCTCAGCAAATTCAAAAACCCCAAATCATACCAACTACGATCTCAGACCACAGCACCACAAAAATAAGTACCAATTCCAAGAAGAGTGCTTAAAACCATACAATGAAATGGAAATTAAACAACCTGCTCCCAAATGACTTTGGAGTAAACAATAAAATTAAAGCAGAAATCAAGAAATTCTTTGAAACTAATGAGAAAAAAAGGTATGACATACCAGAATATCGGGGACACAGCTAAAGCAGTGTTAAGCAGGAAGTTTATAGTGCTAAACTACCACATCAAAATGTTAGAAAGATCTCAAATAAACAGCCTAACATAACACCCAAATGAAGTAGAGGAAGAGGAATCCAATCCCAAAGCTAGTGGAAGACAAGAAATAACCAAAATCAGAGCTCAACTGAAGAAAACTTAGATGAGAAAAAAACCATGCAAACGACCAATGAATCCAGGAGTTGATTTTTTTTTTGACAAAGTAAGATTGATAGACCACTAGGCTAGACTAATAAAGAAAAAAAGACATAAGATCCAAATAAGCCAATCAGAAATGCCAAAGGGAACATTACTACCTGCCCTACAGAAATGTAAACCCTCAGAGACTATTACAAACACCTCTATGCATACAAACTAGAAAATCTATAAGAAATTGATAAATTCCTGGAAACATACAACCATTCAATATCGAATGAGGAAGAAATTGCAATTCTAAACAGCCCAATAACTAGGACTGTAACTGAATCAGTAATAAAAAGCCTATGAACCAAAAAAGCCCAGGACCAGATTTAGAGCCATATTCCACCAACTGTATAAAGAAAAGCTGGTACCATTCCAAAAAATAGTGCAGGAAAGACTCTTTAACTCATTCTATGAGCCAAGCATTATTCTGATACCAAAATCTGGCAGAGACACAACAATAACAAAAACAAAAAAAAAAAAAAAAAAGAAAGAACGAAAGAAAAAAGAACACAGGCTCAAGTCTGTAATCCCAGCACTTTGGGAGGCCAAGATGGGCAGATCACGAGGTCAGGAGATCGAGACCATCCTGGCTAACATGGTGCAACCCCTTCTCTACTAAAAAAAAAAATACAAAAAAATAGCCGGGCGAGGTGGCGGGCTCCTCTAGTCCCAGCTATTCGGGAGGCTGAGGCAGGAGAATGGCGTAAACCCAGGAGGCGGAGCTTGCAGTGAGCTGAGATCCGGCCACTGTCATCCAGCCTGGGTGACAGAGCGAGACTCTGTCTCAAAAAAAAAAAAAAAAAGAACACAGGCCATTATTCATGATGGACATGCATACAAAAATCCTCAAGAAAATACTAGCAAACCAAACCCAGCAACACTTCAAAAAACTAACTCACCATGATCAAATAGACTTTATCCCTGGGATGCAAGGTTGGTCAACAAACACAAATCAATAAATAGGATTCACCCATACACAAAAATAAAAACAAAAACCATATGATCATCTAAATATATGCAGGAAAGACTTTCAATAAAATTCAACATCCCTTCATGTTAAAAACCTTCAACAAACTAGGCAGAAAAGGAATATGCCTCAAAATAATTAGAACCGTATATGTCAAACACACAGCCAATATCATACTGAACAGGCAAAAGCTGGAAGCATTCCCCTTGAGAAATGGAACAAAACAGGTTTCCCACTATCACCACTCCTATTCAGCATAGTACTGGAAGTCCTAGCCAGAGCAATAAGGCAAAATAATGAATAAAAGGCATCCAAATAGGAAGAGAGGAAGTCAAACTATCTCTGTTTGCTGACGATATGATTCCATCCCTAGAAAACCCCACAGTTTCTACCCCCAAATTCCTAGATCTGATAAACAACTTCAGCACCATTTCAGGATATAAAATCAATGTACAAAAATCAGTGGCATTTCTACACACCAACATCCAAGCTGAGAGCCAATTCAAGAATGCAATCCCATTCAAAAAGCCACAAAAAGAATAAAATACCTAGAAATACAGCTAACCATGGAGTTGAAAGATGCCTACAAGAATTACTAAACATTGCTCAAAGAAATCAGAGATGACATAAAGAAAGGCAAAAATATTCCATGCTCATGGAGAGAATCTATTGTTAACATGGCCATACTGCTCAAAGCAATTTATAGATTCAATGCTATTCCCATCAAACTACCAATGATATTCTTAACAAAATTAGAAAAAACTATTTAAAAACTCATATGGAACCAAAAAGAGCCCCAGTAGCCAGAGCAATCCTATGTAAAAGAACAAAGCTGAAGACATCACATTACCCAACTTCAAACTATACTTTACAAGGCCATGAACCAGAACAGCATGGTACTGGTACAAAAACAGAAACATAGATGAATGGAACAGAAAGAGTGTGCAGAAAAAATGCCACACACTTGCAACCATCTCATCTTTGACAAAGTTGACAAGAACAAGCAGTGGGGAAAGGAATTTCTATTCATTAAATGGTGCTGGGGTAATTGGCTAGCCATATGCAGAAGCTAAAACTGAACCTCTTATTTACACCATTTACAATAATCAACTCAAGATGGATTAAGTAACTTAAATGTGAAACCTCAAATTATAAAAGCCCTAGAAGATAGCCTAGAAAATACCATTCTGGAAACAGGATCTGGTAAATATTTCATGATGAAGAAGCCAAAAACAATTGCAACCAAAAAAATTGACAAATGAGACCTATTTAAAATAAAGAGTTTCCACACAAGGAAAGAAAATATTAACAGAGTAAACAGACAACCTACGTACTGGGAGAAAATATTTGCAAACCATGAATCTGACAAAGGTTTAATATTCAGAATCTATAAGGAACTTAAAAACAAATTCACAAGCAAAAAACCAACCTCATTAAAAAGTGGCCAAAGGATATTACAGATACATTTTTTTTTTAAGTCAGGGTCTTGCTCTGTTGCTCAGGCTGGAGTACAGTGGTACAATCAGAGCTCACTGCAGTCTCGACCTCCCAGACTCAAATGATCTTCTTGCCTCAGCCTCTGGAGAAGCTGGGACCACAGGGGATGCCATCATGCACTGCTAACTTTTTCATTTTTTGTAGAAACAGGGTCTTGCTATATTGCCCAGGCTGATGTCAAACTCCTGGCCTAAAACAATCCTCTTGCCACAGCCTCCCAAAGCATTGGGATTACAGGCGTGAGCCACCACACCCAACCTGAACAGACACATTTTTACGAAGACAAACACATGGTCAACAAGCATATGAAAGAATGCTTAACATCACTATTCATTAGAGAAATGGAAATCAAAACCCTAATTAGATACCATCTTATACGAGTCAGAATGGCTATTATTTAAAAAGTCGAAAAATAATAGATGCTAGTGAGGCTGTGGAAAACAGGGAATGCTTATATAATACTGTTGATGGGAATGTAAATTATTCCATTATTGTGCAGAGCACTCTGGAGATTTCTCAAAGAAAGTAAAACAGAACAACCATTTGACCCAGCAATTCCATTATTGGGTATATACCCATAGGAATATAAATCTTTCTACCACGAAGACACATGTATGTCTATGTTCATTGCAGCACTATTCATAATGGCAAAGACATGGAATCAACCTAAATGCCCACCAATGGGAGAGTAGACAAAGAAAATGCGGTACATATGTATCATGGAATAATAGGCACCTCTAAAAAAAGAATGAGGTTGTATGCTTTGCAGCAATATGGATGGAGCTGCAGGTCATTATTCTAAGCAAACTAATGCAGAAACAGAAAACCAAATACTACATGTTCTCATAAGTGGGAGTGAAAATACTGAATACACATGGACACAAAGAACGAAACATCAGACACCGGGGCCTACTTGAGGGTGGAGGGTGCAAGGATGTTGAAGATCAAAAAACTACCTATCAGGTACTATGCTTATTACCTGGATGACAAAATAATCTATACAGCAAATATCCTGTGACATACAATGAACTTGTGTAGTAAAGTTGCCCAAATACCCTTGAACCTAAAATAAAAATTTTAAAAAATAATAAACAAATAATTTAAAAGGTGTGCTCCCCCCCTTCTCTAGGGGGAAAAAAAAAGACATACACTCATGTGGTCATCAAGGCAGTATTTACAATAGCAAAAACATGGTTTTAGGTTGTCTATGGGAACATAGAACATCAATCTATGATGAAAACTCTCAAGAAACTAAGAACAGAAGAAAGCTTCCTTAATCTGATAAAGAACATTTAAAAAAAAAAAATAAAAACAAAAACAAACTACAGCTAACATCATCCCTTGATGGTGAAAAACTGCTTTCTCCCTAAGATCAGGATGAAGGCTTCTGTTCTGTATTTTACTGAGGGTACAAGACAGTGTAGTATGATAATAAAAACAGTATACAAATTGGAAACTAAGAAATAAAACTTTTCACTCCCAGATACCATGCTCATGTACATTAAAAATCTTATAAATTTACCAAAAAAAACTTATTAGAGCTTATAAGTCAATTTGGCAATGTCCCGGGATATAAGGTTAATATGCAAAAATAAACCGTTTCTATAAACTAGCAAGAAACAAGTAAAAATGAAAACAAAATAATATTTTAAATGATATTCCATGTGTAACACTTATACACTAAAAATCACAAAACATTACTGAAATTTTATAAAGAAGCTCTAAGGAAATGCAGAGAATATACCATAATCACGAATTGGTAGACCCAATACAATACTATCACAATGTCAGTTATTACCAAGCTAAGCTATAGCTTCAATGCAATCTTAATCAAAATCCCAACAGGCTTTCTTATTTCAGAAAGTAAAAAACTAACTTAAATGTAAAACCCAAAACTCAAAACCATAAAAACCCTAGAAGAAAACATAGGCAGTACTATTCAGGATACAGGGATGGGCAAAAATTTTAAGATGAAATCACCAAAAGCAATTGCAAAAAAAGCTAAAATTGACAAATGAGATCTAATTAAACTAAAGAGCTTCTGCATAGCAAAACAAACTATCTTAAGAGCAGACAGGCAACCTACAGAATGGGAGAAAAAATTTGCAATCTACCCATCTGACAAAGGTCTAATATCTAGAATTTACAAGAAACTTAAATTTACAAGAAGAAAAAACAATCTCATCAAAAAGTAGGCCAAGGACATGAACAGACACTTCTCAAAAGAAGACATTTATAAATAAAAAACAGAGGGCGGAGCAAGATGGCCGAACAGGAACAGCTCCAGTCTCCAACTCCCAGCGCGAGCGACACAGAAGACCGGTGATTTCTGCATTTTCAACTGAGGTACTGGGTTCATCTCACTGGGGAGTGCCAGACGATCGGTGCTGGTCAGCTGCTGCAGCCCGACCAGCGAGAGCTGAAGCAGGGCGAGGCATTGCCTCACCTGGGAAGCGCAAGGGGGAAGGGAGTCCCTTTTCCTAGCCAGGGGAACTGAGACACACAACACCTGGAAAATCGGGTAACTCCCACCCCAATACTGCGCTTTAAGCAAACAGGCACACCAGGAGATCATATCCCACACCTGGCCGGGAGGGTCCCACACCCACGGAGCCTCCCTCATTGCTAGCACAGCAGTCTGTGATCTACTGGCAAGGCAGCAGCGAGGCTGGGGGAGGGGCGCCTGCCATTGCTGAGGCTTAAGTAGGTAAACAAAGCTGCTGGGAAGCTCGAACTGGGTGGAGCTCATAGCAGCTCAGGGAAACCTGCCTGTCTCTGTAGACTCCACCTCTGGGGACAGGGCAATAACAAACACAGCCGAAACCTCTGCAGACGCAAACGACTCTGTCTGACAGCTTTGAAGACAGCAGTGGACAACACGGAGGTTGAGATCTGAGAAGGGACTGACTCCCTGCTCAAGTGGGTCCCTGACCCCTGAGTAGCCTAACTGGGAGACATCCCCCACTAGGGGCAGTCTGACACCCCACACCTCACAGGGTGGAGTACACCCCTAAGAGGAAGCTTCCAAAGCAAGAATCAGACAGGTACACTCGCTGTTCAGAAATATTCTATCTTCTGCAGCCTCTGCTGCTGATACCCAGGCAAACAGGGTCTGGAGTGGACCTCAAGCAATCTCCAACAGACCTACAGCTGAGGGTCCTGACTGTTAGAAGGAAAACTATCAAACAGGAAGGACACCTACACCAAAACCCCATCAGTACATCACCATCATCAAAGACCAGAGGCAGATAAAACCACAAAGATGGGGAAAAAGCAGGGCAGAAAAGCTGGAAATTCAAAAAATAAGAGCGCATCTCCCCCGGCAAAGGAGCGCAGCTCATTGCCAGCAACGGATCAAAGCTGGACGGAGAATGACTTTGACGAGATGAGAGAAGAAGGCTTCAGTCCATCAAATTTCTCAGAGCTAAAGGAGGAATTACGTACCCAGCGCAAAGAAACTAAAAATCTTGAAAAAAAAGTGGAAGAATTGATGGCTAGAGTAATTAATGCAGAGAAGGTCATAAACGAAATGAAAGAGATGAAAACCATGACACGAGAAATACGTGACAAATGCACAAGCTTCAGTAACCGACTCGATCAACTGGAAGAAAGAGTATCTGCGATTGAGGATCAAATGAATGAAATGAAGCGAGAAGAGAAACCAAAAGAAAAGAGAAGAAAAAGAAATGAACAAAGCCTGCAAGAAGTATGGGATTATGTAAAAAGACCAAATCTACGTCTGATTGGGGTGCCTGAAAGTGAGGGGGAAAATGGAACCAAGTTGGAAAACACTCTTCAGGATATCATCCAGGAGAACTTCCCCAACCTAGTAGGGCAGGCCAACATTCAAATCCAAGAAATACAGAGAACGCCACAAAGATACTCCTCGAGAAGAGCAACTCCAAGACACATAATTGCCAGATTAACCAAAGTTGAAATGAAGGAAAAAATCTTAAGGGCAGCCAGAGAGAAAGGTCGGGTTACCCACAAAGGGAAGCCCATCAGACGAACAGCAGATCTCTCGGCAGAAACTCTCCAAACCAGAAGAGAGTGGGGGCCAATATTCAACATTCTTAAAGAAAAGAATTTTCAACCCAGAATTTCATATCCAGCCAAACTAAGTTTCATAAGTGAAGGAGAAATAAAATCCTTTACAGATAAGCAAATGCTTAGAGATTTTGTCACCACTAGGCCTGCCTTACAAGAGACCCTGAAGGAAGCACTAAACATGGAAAGGAACAACCGGTACCAGCCATTGCAAAAACATGCCAAAATGTAAAGACCATCGAGGCTAGGAAGAAACTGCATCAATTAACGAGCAAAATAACCAGTTAATATCATAATGGCAGGATCAAGTTCACACATAACAATCTTAACCTTAAATGTAAATGGACTAAATGCTCCAATTAAAAGACACAGACTGGCAAACTGGATAAAGAGTCAAGACCCATCAGTCTGCTGTATTCAGGAGACCCATCTCACACGCAGAGACATACATAGGCTCAAAATAAAGGGATGGAGGAAGATTTACCAAGCAAATGGAGAACAAAAAAAAGCGGGGGTTGCAATACTAGTCTCTGATAAAACAGACTTTAAACCATCAAAGATCAAAAGAGACAAAGAAGGCCATTACATAATGGTAAAGGGATCAATTCAACAGGAAGAGCTAACTATCCTAAATATATATGCACCCAATACAGGAGCACCCAGATTCATAAAGCAAGTCCTTAGAGACTTACAAAAAGACTTAGACTCCCATACAAACACTCCACTGTCAACATGAGACAGATCAACGAGACAGAAAGTTAACAAGGATATCCAGGAATTGAACTCATCTCTGCAGCAAGCAGACCTAATAGACATCTATAGAACTCTCCACCCCAAATCAACAGAATATACATTCTTCTCAGCACCACATCGTACTTACTCCAAAATCGACCACGTAATTGGAAGTAAAGCACTCCTCAGCAAATGTACAAGAACAGAAATTATAACAAACTGTCTCTCAGACCACAGTGCAATCAAACTAGAACTCAGGACTAAGAAACTCAATCAAAACCGCTCAACTACATGGAAACTGAACAACCTGCTCCTGAATGACTACTGGGTACATAACGAAATGAAGGCAGAAATAAAGATGTTCTTTGAAACCAATGAGAACAAAGATACAACATACCAGAATCTCTGGGACACATTTAAAGCAGTGTGTAGAGGGAAATTTATAGCACTAAATGCCCACAAGAGAAAGCAGGAAAGATCTAAAATTGACACTCTAAAATCACAATTAAAAGAACTAGAGAAGCAAGAGCAAACACATTCGAAAGCTAGCAGAAGGCTAGAAATAACTAAGATCAGAGCAGAACTGAAGGAGATAGAGACACAAAAAACTCTCCAAAAAATCAATGAATCCAGGAGTTGGTTTTTTGAAAAGATCAACAAAATTGACAGACCACTAGCAAGACTAATAAAGAAGAAAAGAGAGAAGAATCAAATCGACGCAATTAAAAATGATAAAGGGGATATCACCACCGACCCCACAGAAATACAAACTACCATCAGAGAATACTATAAACACCTCTACGCAAATAAACTGGAAAATCTAGAAGAAATGGATAATTTCCTGGACACTTACACTCTTCCAAGACTAAACCAGGAAGAAGTTGAATCCCTGAATAGACCAATAGCAGGCTCTGAAATTGAGGCAATAGTTAATAGCCTACCAACCAAAAAAAGTCCAGGACCAGATGGATTCACAGCTGAATTCTACCAGAGGTACAAGGAGGAGTTGGTACCATTCCTTCTGAAACTATTCCAATCAATAGAAAAAGAGGGAATCCTCCCTAACTCATTTTATGAGGCCAACATCATCCTGATACCAAAGCCTGGCAGAAACACAACAAAAAAAGAGAATTTTAGACCAATATCCCTGATGAACATCGGTGCAAAAATCCTCAATAAAATACTGGCAAACCGGATTCAGCAACACATCAAAAAGCTTATCCACCATGATCAAGTGGGCTTCATCCCTGGGATGCAAGGCTGGTTCAACATTCGCAAATCAATAAACATAATCCAGCATATAAACAGAACCAAAGACAAAAACCACATGATTATCTCAATAGATGCAGAAAAGGCTTTTGACAAAATTCAACAGCCCTTCATGCTAAAAACGCTCAATAAATTCGGTATTGATGGAACGTACCTCAAAATAATAACAGCTATTTATGACAAACCGACAGCCAATATCATACTGAATGGGCAAAAACTGGAAAAATTCCCTTTGAAAACTGGCACAAGACAGGGATGCCCTCTCTCACCACTCCTATTCAACATAGTGTTGGAAGTTCTGGCTAGGGCAATTAGGCAAGAGAAAGAAATCAAGGGTATTCAGTTAGGAAAAGAAGAAGTCAAACTGTCCCTGTTTGCAGATGACATGATTGTATATTTAGAAAACCCCATTGTCTCAGCCCAAAATCTCCTTAAGCTGATAAGCAACTTCAGCAAAGTCTCAGGATACAAAATTAATGTGCAAAAATCACAAGCATTCTTATACATCAGTAACAGACAAACAGAGAGCCAAATCAGGAATGAACTTCCATTCACAATTGCTTCAAAGAGAATCAAATACCTAGGAATCCAACTTACAAGGGATGTAAAGGACCTCTTCAAGGAGAACTACAAACCACTGCTCAGTGAAATAAAAGAGGACACAAACAAATGGAAGAACATATCATGCTCATGGATAGGAAGAATCAATATCGTGAAAATGGCCATACTGCCCAAGGTAATTTATAGATTCAATGCCATCCCCATCAAGCTACCAATGAGTTTCTTCACAGAATTGGAAAAAACTGCTTTAAAGTTCATATGGAACCAAAAAAGGGCCCGCATCTCCAAGACAATCCTAAGTCAAAAGAACAAAGCTGGAGGAATCATGCTACCTGACTTCAAACTATACTACAAGGCTACAGTAACCAAAACAGCATGGTACTGGTACCAAAACAGAGATATAGACCAATGGAACAGAACAGAGTCCTCAGAAATAATACCACACATCTACAGCCATCTGATCTTTGACAAACCTGAGAGAAACAAGAAATGGGAAAAGGATTCCCTATTTAATAAATGGTGCTGGGAAAATTGGCTAGCCATAAGGAGAAAGCTGAAACTGGATCCTTTCCTTACTCCTTATACGAAAATTAATTCAAGATGGATTAGAGACTTAAATGTTAGACCTAATACCATAAGAATCCTAGAGGAAAACCTAGGTAGTACCATTCAGGACATAGGCATGGGCAAAGACTTCATGTCTAAAACACCAAAAGCAACGGCAGCAAAAGCCAAAATTGACAAATGGGATCTCATTAAATTAAAGAGCTTCTGCACAGCAAAAGAAACTACCATCAGACTGAACAGGCAACCTACTGAATGGGAGAAAATTTTTGCAATCTACTCATCTGACAAAGGGCTAATATCCAGAACCTACAAAGAACTCAAACAAATTTACAAGAAAAAAACAAACAACCCCATCAAAAAGTGGGCAAAGGATATGAACAGACATTTCTCAAAAGAAGACATTCATACAGCCAACAGACACATGAAAAAATGCTCATCATCACTGGCCATCAGAGAAATGCAAATCAAAACCACAATGAGATACCATCTCACACCAGTTAGAATGGCGAGCATTAAAAAATCAGGAAACAACAGGTGCTGGAGAGGATGTGGAGAAATAGGAACGCTTTTACACTGTTGGTGGGATTGTAAACTAGTTCAACCATTATGGAAAACAGTATGGCGATTCCTCAAGGATCTAGAACTAGATGTACCATATGACCCAGCCATCCCATTACTGGGTATATACCCAAAGGATTATAAATTATGCTGCTATAAAGACACATGCACACGTATGTTTATTGCGGCACTATTCACAATAGCAAAGACTTGGAATCAACCCAAATGTCCATCAGTGACAGATTGGATTAAGAAAATGTGGCACATATACACCATGGAATACTATGCAGCCATCAAAAAGGATGAGTTTGCGTCCTTTGTAGGGACATGGATGCAGCTGGAAACCATCATTCTTAGCAAACTATCGCAAGAACAGAAAACCAAACACCGCATGTTCTCACTCATAGGTGGGAACTGAACAATGAGATCACTTGGACTCAGGAAGGGGAACATCACACACAGGGGCCTATCATGGGGAGGGGGGAGGGGGGAGGGATTGCATTGGGAGTTATACCTGATGTAAATGATGAGTTGATGGGTGCAGCACACCAACATGGCACAAGTATACATATGTAACAAACCTGCACATTATGCACATGTACACTACAACTTAAAGTATAATAATAATAAATAAATTAAAAAAAAAAAAAGAAAAAAAAAAAGAGGACATTTATGTGGCCAACAAACATATATTAAAAAAAGGTCAATATCAGTGATCATTAGAGAAATGCAAATCAAAACCGCAATGAGATACCATCTCATGCCAGTCAGAATGACGATTATTAATAAGTCAAGAAAAAAACAATGCTGGCGAGGCTGTGAAGAAACAGGAACACTTTTACACTGTTGGTGGAAATGTAAATTAGTTCAACCATTGTGGAAGACAGTGTGGTGATTCCTCAAGGACCTAGAACCAGAAACACCATTTGATCTAGCAATCCCATTACTGGGTATACACCCAAAGTATTATAAATCATTGTATTATAAAGATACACGGACACATATGTTTGTAGCAGCACTATTCACAATACCAAAGACATGGAACCAACCCACATGCCCATCAATGATCAACTGAATAAAGAAAATGTGGTACATATACAACATGGAATACTATACAGTCATAAAAAGTAATGAGATCACGTCCTTTGCAGGGACATGGATGGAGCTAGAAGCCATCATCCTCAGCGAACTAATGCAGGAACTGAAAACCAAAGACCACATGTTCTCACTCACAAGTGGGAACTGAACAATGAGAACATATGGACACAGGGAGGGGAACAACACACACCGGGGCCTGTCAGGGTTCGAAAGGAGGGAGAGCATCAGGACAAATAGCTAATGCATGCTGGGCTTAATATCTAGGTGATGGGTTGATAGCTGCAGAAAACCACCATGGCACTTGTTTACCTATGTAACAAACCTGCATGTTCTGCACGTGCATCCTGGGACTTACAGTAAAACAAAATTTTTAAAAAATAAAATCAATTACAACAACAACAAAAGAAAGTAAAAAACTGATCCTAATATTTACATAAAAATTGCAAAGTCCTGAGATGAGCAAAACAAGCTCAAAAAAGAAAATAAAGTTGAAGGACTTCTACATTATTTGAAGACTTTCTACAAAGCTAGAGAAATTAAGATAGTTTAAAGATAAACTTATCAATGAAGTAGAACTGAACTGAGAATCCAGAAATATATTCAAACTAATAAGGCAGATTTATATTTTTATCAAGGTTTCAAAACAGAAAATTAGACATCAGTGGAATGCGACAGAGTCCAGAACAGAATCACACATATATGATAAGATTTTTTAAAATCAAGGTGCTAAGGCATATGGAAAAGAAAAATATTTTCAAAAATGATAGTACAGCAGACTATCTATAGAAAAATAAACCTGGACCTATACTTTATATCATGCCTACTAATTTATTTTAAATGGACTATAAGCCTAAATGCTAAAGCTAAAATTACAAATCTTTAGAAAAAAAAAATGATAGAGTATCTTTTGACCTTTGAGCAGGCAAAGATCTCTTAGGCATATCCAGAGAGCACTAGACATAAAAGAAAAATACTGATAAAGCAGATATTATTAAAATTAAAACTTTTGCTTATCAAAAGCTATTATAAAGAAAATGTATATGTAAGCTCCAGAATGAGAGAAAATACATCTCAGTACATATATCTGTCCAATAACTTGCAGTCAGAATATATAAATGACTAATAAAATGACAGGCCATTTTTTTAAATTGGGATACTTCATAAAGGAAAATATTGAACAGTTTTAAAGGATATGAAAAGATGATAAATATATGTGTTAGTCACTGGGGAAGTGCAAATGAGAACAACAATGAGATACCACTACATTCCCACTAGAACTAAACTAAAATTTAAAAAACTAATAATAACAAATATTGGCAAGAATGTGAAGGACCTGGAATTCTCAGATTGCTAATGGGAGTATAAAATGGCACAACCATTTTATGGTTTATGGAAAACAGTTTGACAATTCTACTTCTAAGTATTTACCGAAGAGAAATAAAAATATTTGTTCACCCAAAGACTTTAAAGGAGTTTTATTTATAAATGTCCCAGATTGGAAATCTAAATGTCTATCAGTAGAAAGTGGTATATCCATACAATGGATATAGTCAGCAATAAAAAGGGAAGAAATTACATATACACGTCAACACAGATAAATCTCAAAAACAGTATAATCAGTTAAAAAAAAAAGCCAGCTGCAAAAGAGTGGATGTCATTTATATAAATTTCTTGAACTGGAAAAAGTAATCTCCAATTATAGAAAGCATATCAGTGGTTGCCTCAGGCCAGGAGTGGTGGGAGACTGACTGCAAAGAGGAACAAAAAACTTTATGGGGCAATGAAAATGTTCTAAATCTTGATAGGGGTATGGATTGTATGACTATCTAGATTTTTCAAAACTCAAAACAGTTTATTTTTGACATCGCCACATTGCACTTAAATAAATCATACATCAATGAAAAAAGTCAATAGATACAGTTAATATGCACAGAATGGACACAGATGGCAAAATATTAGAAGATAAAAGTATTTTTCCTATGGTTATTTACATTTTTAAGATTTTCCTTAAAAAACAAAGCATTAGTTACATTAAAAAATAAATAAATAAATAAGGTCCTCAAAAGCAGCTTCATTGATAAGGTGACATTTGATCAAAGACCTGAAGGAGGCGAGGAAGTCAACTGTATGGATGTATGTGAGAAGAGAAGAACCTTCTAGGAAGAGGAAACCTGAACTATAAAACCCTTGAGGTTTTGACAAGAGCAGTGACAGGCTCTCAGTTACATTTTAACAGGTCCGCTGTGGCTGCAGTGTTTAGAATATACAAGGGCAGAAACAAGGAGACTAGTCAGAAGGCTACTGTAACAATCCAGGTAAGAGATGATTGAAGCACGGATCAGGGAAAGCAGTGAAGTTAGAGAAACGTCCTCAAATTCCGAATATATGTTTAAAGCAAAGCTAACATTTGCAGTTAGATTGGATGTGAGGTGTTGGAGAAAGAGAGATCAAGGATGACTTCAGTGGTTTTGGCCTAAGCAACTGGAATAAAGTATTCATTTGCTGATATAGAGAAGACTATGAAATGAGGTAGGTTTTTTGTGGCAAGAGGAAAGAGCAGGTTTGTTTTGGATATACTAAGTTTGAGTAAAGCTGAAGATATAAAATTGGTATCATTGGCAAGTAGAGGTATTTATAGCCACAGAACCAGGGTGATCACCAAGAGAATGTGAACATTAAAAATAGACAGGTTCAAAGAACAGGCCCTTAAAACATTCAAAAGTATCAGGAGGTCTGCAAGTTCTTAGCATAAACTAGAAACGAAGGTCAGTAATGCCCTAAAATACACCGTAAAACTATTCTGAGAAATCTGGACTAACTTCAAAAACTAAAATCAAAAAAGCCTTTTCTATTCTTTGATTAAATGGGCAGTCTGAAGTTATCACTGATTATGTAAGTTGAAATAGACACCTAGATCAATCATGATCTTAACACCGAAACTACTGCACTATTCACCATTATTGTACATTCTATATTCCTATAATCCCATGGGTCAAGCTTCTCCATCTTTGAGACACTTAGTAATAAAAGTATAAGGACATATTCAGAATAGTTGCCCTCGAACAGCAAAGGATTATCTACTAAAGAAGAGCTATCTCTGTGTCCTCCACCGGACTCATCCGTCATCAAATGACACTCAAAGCTTATGAGGTAATGATGTACTACATAGCTGTCCGATCTTCAGATGACACTTTGGAGGTTGATGATAAACTACAGGTCTGACAACTCACTTTCCATTTTAAGATATTTCTTGAACTTTTTCTTGTTGTGACAGGCAACCAAATTGATTAAGCCTAGTCATGGGATTTGACACTACAGCCAGTAGACTTCTATTTGTTGATTGCTATTGATTTTCTTTGATACTTCATTTAAAAATCAATAGTTGGAAAGAAAAATAGGCTTGGTTTACACATACTTAAACATACTATTGTATGCTGGAGGAGGCACAAGTTTGGCAGAGCTTTGGCATCCAATTATAAGAAGAGCTCTTAACAGGTGAAAGCAAGGGCTTTAGATCGATATGCAGTTTTCTTTCTCAATCAAGGAAAGTGGCTATAAATTAGGCTCATCAGTGTTATTTCCAAGGCTTTCATGAAGCAAACAACTTTAAACTTTTTTTGTCTTCCTTGGATTTACATTAAAAGATACATCACTAAGAATTTTTCTTTTGTTTTTAAGGGTATTTAAGGTACCTGAAGTTCATCCGGGCTTTTATCTTTTTGGCTTTTTTTTTATTTTTTTGCCGCTCTTCTCCATCTTTCAAAGTCTCTGCTGGAGCTGTACTTTCAATCACAATGTCAATAATATACTTCTTCAAGGAAAGATGCTCCTGCAAGATAAATAAGTAAAATAATAATAATGAGAATGATTTTTTAAATATAACATAGGATTGCTATAGACTACAGTGAGTATAAGACATTTGATAAAACTAAAAGTAATCTCTGTAATACACTGGTTTCTACAATTGTTTTGGAAAACGTTGAAGAAACTGTTTTAAGATTTTTACACCACTGACTTCACTTCAGTGCATATCAGTTGTGCCTAATACTAAGGATACATGGACATAATCCCTACCATGATATCACACAAGTAGAGTAGGAAAGGTAAAATACATACACAAAACTATAATGCCATCTATAATACCAAGTCAATCGGAGATTTAGAGTGCTGTAATAACTCAAAGACAGAAACAGGATCACTGTTCACTAGGGGGAAAGGGGGGGAAACTTTAGGAAGGAAGCACCATATTTGCTATCCCTTGAAGAAAGGATAAAATGTGAACATACAGATATTAGGTAAGTATGTGTTTGGGCTGGGAGTGGATAAGGTTGCAGAAAGGAAAAAGGAGGTCATCTCAGAAAACACATCCTAGAGATGAGAAAGTGGAATGTGGGTATCGACAGCATAGCTTTGGTTCAGCGAGAGCACAGAGTGTTTGGTCAAGTTCTCCTCCTTATCCATCTTAGATTTTATGGCCTATCACTATAATCATTCTGTTGCCTGAGCTCAATTCTTTTCCCCCTTTGTTCTTTCATACATGCATGGCAAAATCCCAACCCTAAATCCAACTCTCGCCCTATTCTGAGCCTGTGTCTGAAGCAGATTAATGTGGCTATAATTACAAACTTTAAATTTATGAAATTACACCTCAAGTGGCCTCTAGTATTCCCAGGCAGTCAAGCAACCTTACATTAGTTAATCTACACACTCGCCTTGCTAAAAATTATTTTAGACTCTCTCCTTAAATCTCCAATATCCCTCATCTCCTAACCCCATCTCTCAGTTCATGATCATGTTTATTTGATTAAAGAAAATAGCATTATTCAGATGAGCTTCCACACACTCCCACAGCTAAATGTGTCAAACAATCTGTATATGTGCTTGTACACTCTCTTCCCTCCTGTTGTAATATATGAACACATGTTCCTATCTAAGAGCAAGTCCTCCAATATACACTGAATCCCAATCCTTGTCTTGCATTTTTATGGTTATTTCTCCTTTTATCCGGATAATCAGTTTTCCTGTTTCTATTTAAATCATCTCAAAAGGATTCTTGTTCAGATGTCTCCATTTGGCTACTACCCTTTTGTACCAAAATTTGTTGAAACAAAGTGTATTTTGCCTCTACTTTCTTCACTCCCATTCACTCCCAAACTCATTTTAGTCCAGCTTTTGCCCTTACCACCCTTACCAATCTGCAAATTTTCCTTGTCAAAGTCAATAACGCCAGTGGCCAGTGTTCAGTTCTTATCTTTTTCTTGCAACTTTAGTCCTATAGGTCATTTCCTCCTACCCGAGACTCCTCCTTCACTTGGTTTCCTGATATCACATTGTCCTTCTAACTCATTGGCTGCTCCTTCTAAGTCTTCTTCGCTGGGTCATTTTTCTCTTCTTGACCTCTAAATGTTAAAGCATCCCAGAGCTACACTCAGAGCTTTCTTCTTCTCTATCCAAACTCATTCATTTAATGCAGTAACTTGAAATATTATTCATACACAGAAAATTCTCAAATTTTTATCTCTAGTTCTGACCTCTCTCCTGAACTCTATTCACCTGCACAAAAATGTCTCCTCGAATTGCTTGAACCTGGGAGGCTGAGGTTGTGGGGAGCCGAGATCATGCCATTGCACTCCGCCCTGGGCAACAAGAGCGAGACTCGGTCTCAAAAAAAAAAAAAAAAAAGCTTCCTCGGCCAGGTACAGTGGCTCACACCTGTAATCCCAGCACTTTGGGAAGCCAAGGTGGGAGGATCACTTGAGGGCAGGAATTCGAGACCAGACTGGCCAACATGGTAGACTCCTGTCTCTACTAAAAATACAAAAATTCGCCAGGCATGGTGGTATATGCCTGTACATACCTGTAATCCCAGCTACCTGGGAGGCTGAGGCAGAAAAATCGCTTGAACCCAGGAGGCGAAGGTTGCAATGAGCCGAGATCACACCACTGCAGTCCCGCCTGGGCAACAAAGCAAGACTGTCTTAAAAAAAAAAAAAAGTCTCCTCAAAATCTCCAATTAGGTGGAACATTTCCACAATCAGCATTTCAAAAATAACATGTCTACAACAAAACTCTTATGTTCCTTATATACATCAAATTGTTCTTCTGAGAGTGTTCTCTATTTCAGTAAATGGTACCATCATTTGCATAATTGCTCACATCCAATACATGCACAAATCCTATCAGTTCTCCTTTCATATATATCCCCAATTCAACCACTTCTCCCTAACACCCTCACCTGCTCTAAGTCACCATCAGCATTCATTTATATTACTGCAATAGCCTCTGGTCTCGCAGTTTCTAATTTGACCCCACAGGTCTTTTCTCTATAAAAATGGCCACTTATTTTTTTAAAACAACAGTCAAATCACATCATTCCTTTTATCAAAACTTACATTCTCATCACACTTAGAGTAAATCCAAATTGCTCACCATGACCTACAAGGCTGAGTCATTGATCTCTCTGATCTCATCTACCATTCTCTTCTTTCTTCACTAAAACTACACCCACAGTGGTCCTCTTGTTGTTCCCCACATTCATCAGAAACGTTACTGCCTCCGGGCTCTATGTGTTTTTCCTTTAGCCAAGAATATTCTCTTGGGTATTTGCATGGTCTTGACCAAAATGAATGCTCAGTCTTAACATCCTCTATTATTTGCCATCTCCTTATTCTATGTTTCTTCACAGGACTTGTTTCACATCACTGCCTAATATTACATATTCATTTTCAATTTCCGTCCTCAAACATAAGTTTCCCAAGGGCAATTACTTTGTCGTTTTGTTCATTGATGTTTCTATGTTTAGAACTGTGCCTGGCACATGGCAAACACTCAGTAAGTATGTGTTAGATAAGTAAAAAGAGAGTTAATGTAATAACAACTAATAGTATTTTTCAGCCCTTATTACACAAGATACATTGAGCTAAGTACTTTATATAAAATCATTCATCTCGTCCTTACAACTATACTTAGAACATACTTAGAAGGTATATATTTTTATTATCCTCATTTTAACTATGAGAAAACTTGGACACAAAGTTAACTTTTTCAAAGTTAGAAGGCCAAAACCATGACTGAGTGACACTGCAGCTAGTAAAGTGACAGAGCCTAAATTTAAACCCAGACAGGGTGATTAGAGAATCCACATTCTTGACTACCTTAGAGATACGGCTGGAAGTAGGTTTGAGCTATAGAATTGTGCTCACTTTCCAAATTATGAACCTACCAACAAAAAACAAGCAACAACAAAAAACAAAAACCCCACAGTCAAACGAAGAAAATGTTCTTTCACTGTAGAAGCAATTATTTTCTTTGATAAACTAGGCCTATGGTATACTATACCTTTATACGGTAGCACTAACGCAAAGCAATGATTTAAGTAGTAAGTACACACATATAAAAAACTTAAAATAACCCAGGTTTTTCTTTTCAAAGAAAGAACACAGCGAGTGGCAGGGGGAGAAAACCCTCTTCTCATTATCTCCCAAAGACACATGGAACAAAGCAAGTCATATACGAAAGCACCATCCATACTACCATTTACTGAACACTTACTATGTGATTAGCAAAGGACTGGATCAAGTACATACATTATTTCCTATCATCTTCACAATTCCATAAAGCAGGTGGTAGTATGTGTACATTTCACAGATGGTTAACAAACACAGATGTTTACAGATGCAAACCTCAAAGAAATTTGGTATAATGCTCATGGTCACAAAGCTCAAGATCAAAACCATGACTAACTGACTTTACAAGATCAAGGTTTTTTACTACTCCATATTCCCTCCTGCCATGCTGCTCAGGCAGGCTAGTCTCCGACATGTTATTTGATCACTGCACTAAGGAAAAGAAATATTCTAAATGATATCTTCAGTTTTGTGAAAGGTCCAAATCATACTATTTTCAGTTGTATATAAATGTTATTTACATACCTAACAGAAACCACTAAGGAACTTATACACAAATGCAGTCACTATGCAAAAACTTGGACTCTATCCAGAACTATCAAGAATCATACCTTTGTTATAGACAACACCTTTACACACATATTCACATACAAAACCACATACATCAGGCATTCATATTAATGTTAACATTTTTAAAATCTCAAACCAGAGACAAATGAGCATATGTTTTTGTTTGACTTAATAGTAAACTTTTTCTTAACACAAAAATGTGTTAATTATACAAAAAATACACAAATAAAAATTAAGATTAAAATATTTCTAATAACTAGAAAAAACTAATGTTTTGAAGTATATTCTTCTAGACATCGTTCTTTGTACATATAGTTCTTTAAAAATAGGTTATCCCATTTATAAAATTTTTAAATTTGCTATATTTGATATAGATACATATTCTTTCCATTAAATAATATCCTACAACATAAGCTAATAGATGTAAGCTATTCCATTTCATGAATATACCTATTTTGCCTAATGCCTTATTGTTAGACATCTGGATAATTTTTAATTTTTCAATGTCATAAATAGTGCAACAAAATATTCCTATAACTCAAATTTAAACAAATAGTCAATTATTTCTTTATGATCAAATCACAGAAATGAAAAACCTGGGCAACAGATTACACATATTTTAAGACTTTTGATAAGTACTCTCAAACTGAATAATCAAAATGGGAATTAATTTATGTCCCCACAAGTGGTTTGCCAGTATGTGGTGTTCCTGTTTTGTTTCTAAATCTGTTGATTAGTTAACTAAAATATTGGTATTAGTATGCTTGACCACTTGTCTGCGTTTTGTTTTCTGTGACTTTGGATGTTTCTTCTGTTCCTTTCTATAAACACATTTCAAGTCTTTACATACTAACTTTTAATGGTTTGCATTATGCTTTTGCTTTTTCTAAGAGAGAGATCACCTTTTGATGATAAAAGAGTAATAATCATCTATCTTTCTATTAAAATAACTACAGTGTTACACAGGAACAAAGTTTTGACATGGTTTCTGAAGATGGAAAGCACGTAAAAAGAAGGGTTTTCAACATTGAGGGAGTGGTTTAGTAAATTACGGTGTATTTCTATGAAGAAGTAATAGTCATTAAAATCCTTATTAAAGGTTGGGTGCGGGGGCTCATACCTGTAATCCCAGCACTTCCGGAGGCAAAGGTGGGTGGATCGCTTGAGCCCAGGAGTTCGAGATCAACCTGGGCAACATGGAAAAACCCCATCTCTACAAAATATCAGCAGGACATCATGGCGTGCACCTGTGGTCCCAGCTCCATGGGAGGCTGAGGCAGGAGGATCACATGAGTCCAGGAAGTTGAGGCCACAGTGAGCCATGATTGCACCACTGCACTCCAGTCTGGTAACAGATTGAGATTATAAAAGAAGATTCTGAGAAGATGGTGGCAGTGGTAGCAGAATTTTGAACTCACTGAATTTCCATATAAAAACATAAAGAGCAATTAGATATTAAAGCAAAACCCATGAAAAATATTTACAACCATACAAAGTGACAAGGTATTCCCACAACCCCCAAATAGAAGTGAGTGTGGACAAACTACCATCAGATAAGTAGCGTTTCAGTGTCTGCAAGAGAAATTAGAGGGAAACATCAGGATGAATAATGAATATCAGAATATAAGAACCCTAAAAAAGGAACAGTTATTCACTGGAGAGTTAACAGGCTAATTTGAGAACAGCCTTTGAAAGTGAGAGGGGCTCTGACCCTTCAAGAGGAGGTGAGTAAATGGTCCTTGCATTAAGAAGGTCTGATCTGACTAGTGGAGGGTAGCCCTTATGACTCTGGAAATAAGCTACCAGGGCTCCCTTCCAGGAGAGGGCTCTAATGGGAGAAACTGCTGGGGAAGAAATTTAAATTGGACAAACTAAGGATAATAGAGACAAAGAGGAAAACAATGCCTAGCTAAAAGCACAATAGGAAAACAGAACCAGGAAACCTCAGAACTCAAGCCACTACATTTTTCACAAAAATAGTATAAGAGGGATCTCTATGAAGTTAGAATGGCTACCCTAAAACATGTCCTTCTAAAAGTTTCATAAAACTAATTCCATGTAAAAATTAGCAAGAGAAAAGTATCAAGGTCAAATGCCAAAGTTATCAGAAGAAAACAAATAAGTAGAATAGCAACCTTACAAACAACAACAAATCATACCAAAAAAATGCATGCACAGGTCAAAAAATTAACTTTCTATTTCAAAATAAGCTGAAACACACACAAAAAATGATATAAGGCATGAGAGAACAACAGAAATCACTATCTTAAAAACTCAATAATTAGGTCTTAAAACTCAAAAAAAGATTGCAATGAAAGAAATCATTTAAGAAATAAAAACAAAACAGAAGATGTATAAGAGTAAATAAACACAACAAATAATGCCTCAAAACGTAAATAAAAAGGATACAATTTTTTCAATAAAAAAATTTGAAAGTGGAATAATTTACTTTCAATAAATAATTTGAAAGTAAGTGGAAATACTGAAGAGGAGCAAAGATGAGATCAAGATAATAGGAGTTCTTGATAAAGTAAACCAAAGCAAGAGAATAGATCAAATATTAAAAACCTTAATCCAATAAAACTTTCAAGAATATAAAAAGAATCACTTCTCGGCCTTTTGGCTAAGATCAAGTGAAGAATATAAATACTGAAAGAGTACACCATACACTCGAAAATACTGACCTAGAGAGGCTAATATTGACTTATCTTATTAAAATTTCTGGGCCTTAAATAAAAAGAAAATTTATTTCAGCATTTAGGGGGAAAAAGAACAAGTAACTTACAAGGAAAAAAACTGGATTATCATCAGACTTTTTGACAGCAACATTTTATGCCAAAAGAAAATAATGTATTTAGCATCATCAAGAAAGAAATATAAGCTAAAGATTTTCTATCTAGTAAAATTAACTTTCAAGCAAAACAAGCACAAATTATTACCAACATTTTAAAAACCTGGAGAATATTATTCTCATAAACCTTTCTGAGGAATCTACATGATTCCTCAGAACATGCCTCAGGAAAGAAAAATGACAGGAGAGACATGGACAAGGACTACTGGTGAACATTACATATATACTTACAGAACTGAGACTAAACTAGGTATAAAAGCTAAAGAATCCAGTATATAATGCTGGTGTCTCAGATTTATCATCATGTTACTATTTTTAAAAGACGGGGAGAATGGGGAAAACATATGAAAAGAATTTTAAACTGTTCTCGGTAATTACACTGATGGTGGTACTATTAGTAATGTTATTCTAAGACTGTTGCATGTGTTGGGCAGGATAGAGTAAATGTGGTTATATTATAATTCTGTCATCTCCTCTGTCCTTGAGAACCTGATATTTGGTATGGAAGAAAAGAGATACAGGATGCAATACTGAAGAGGTTGAATAGACACACACCTATACACATATTTCATTTCTTCATTTTCTAATTCTGTTCACAATGATCAACCCATACTGCAATGAGCATCTCTGATTATGGTCTTGAAATATCATTTCCCAGTAAAAGTAAGCAGAGTTTCTTACCAAAATGGCTGATAATAAGTCTAACACCTTGTAAATTGGGTAGCAAGGCAACTATCAAATTCGACTGGGCTCATGTCAAAAGGACTTGAAAACAAACTCAAAAAGACTCTCACTGAAGAAAAGATGGCATAATTTGAGATTCAAACAGGAAAACTACAAAAAAAAAAATGACTGAAACCCATTAAAAATATTTAAATCCATCAGTTCATAATTTATCTATACACACACACACACACACACACACACACATACACCAATCAGATAACTTTGGAGGATAACAGGAAACTAGTTTGTTATCTTGAAAACTGATAAATAATAAAAAATGTGTATTGACTCACATACACATATACAAACTGTACTCAGTAACCAAATAGTAGATGAGGAAACCATTTCTTTATAAATGTATTACAAATAATAAATGAAAATGAAATGCACAATTGGAATATCCCCATATCTATGAATTAGTGGATCTAGGTACTAAGTGTCAATAGCTGATACGTCAATACCACAAAAAGAAAAAACAATCAAACAATATGTTCATCTTGATGAAAGAACTCAACACCAATTACAGTCTTACCAAATGAATCAAACCTGAGTCTAAGACTCTAGGTTCATGTATCTACAAGGGAGGAAATAAAGAGGACAAAGAAAATATTGCACTGCACCCGATTCCATAGTAATAGAGCTTTATAGCAAGTCACATAAGTCTTTTACTATGAACTGAATTTCCCAGTCCCTCTTGTAGCTTGAGGTGACGATGTGACTGAGTACTCATTAATGGAAAATGAATGCATACTTGGTGTTTTAAGGTCCATTTACTCTTTCCTTTCTGCAAACTGCAACAGAAAAGAGCCTGTAACAACAGCTCTGATCATGAAGGGAGGGCATACCTGAGGAGATGGTAAAGACAGAAGATGGGTCCCTGAAAAAACATGTCACATAAAGCGACCCTGAAAACCTGGTCTGCTGGCCGGGCGCGGTGGCTCAAGCCTGTAATCCCAGCACTTTGGGAGGCCGAGACGGGCGGATCACAAGGTCAGGAGATCGAGACCATCCTGGCTAACATGGTGAAACCCCGTCTCTACTAAAAATACAAAAAAACTAGCCGGGCGAGGTGGCGGGCGCCTGTAGTCCCAGCTACTCGGGAGGCTGAGGCAGGAGAATGGCGTAAACCCGGGAGGCGGAGCTTGCAGTGAGCTGAGATCCGGCCACTGCACTCCAGCCTGGGCGACAGAGCGAGACTCCGTCTCAAAAAAAAAAAAAAAAAAAAAAAAAAAAAGAAAACCTGGTCTGCTTACCTCAGAACTGTACTGTAAAAAATAAATTTCTTTGTTCTTAAAATCACTGTATTTTGGTGCTTTTATAGCAGCTTAGACCTTTCCCTAATACAATTATGCAGAAAAGTTTTATACATATTTTGTGTGTATTTACATGTATACATTAGCATGCATAAGGTAACATAAGAAAAGGCAAAAATTAAAATTTCTCACTAGATGATTGTGACAAGTTTTAAATTTCCTCTTTTATAATAAGCATGTATTACTTTCAGAAGCAGAAAGAAAATCTCCATAAAAAATAGCCATAATGAAATGTTATCTGGAATTGACTTCAAGATAGTAGTTACAGAGAGTGGATGGAATGTCAACGAGGCAGGATTTACCACAAGTTTATCACTGCAAGGTTGTATGATGAGTAACTGGAGGTTCATCATACTATTATGTATGTTTTAAATTCACCATAATAATTAGTTTACAAAATAGTCATTTTGTAGAGAAAAATAATATATACATATGAATCTTAAAATTCCATGTTTGGCTTGCCAAATAAATAAAATATTTATATCTCTCAAGCGTCTAAGATCTGAACTTAAAACGAAATTAACACATTTGTGCACTATTCAAGCACTGAAAGCATATACTATACTGCAAGTTTGAAATTTGTTATAAGGATAGGAGAAAACAATCTTCTGCAGAAAAGTAAAATTAATAAGGACATGCTTTACTGAAAGAAGAGGTGATATATTTGTATTGACCTCGTCACTGTCTTGCCTGGTTCTCTTATGTCTGAGGCTATGGAACAGGACAAAATTTAACTGGCAATTACAGAAAGATGCAGAAGCTGAACCTTCTAAGTAACAATGCTGACAAAAAAGGGTTAGGCTCTGCTTTCTGGAGCTACTTTGAAATGAAGGTTCTAATGCCCTTCCCCTAATTCCATAGCAAAATCTGCTATGATACAAAGAACACTAGCAGGATCTATACACTAACCTGTAGGTTCTGAAATTACTCTTCCTGCTCTAGGTCCAGAATAAAAACACTTGATCGCTTCTGTACTTGGGCATGCAGCACTCTTCACTCTGTCCTCAGGGGTGGGTAGTCCATTCCATGAAACTGGCTTTTTTTTTCTTTTTTTTGAGACGGAGTCCCACTCTGTCACCCAGGCTGGAGTGCAGTGGCCCGATCTCGGCTCACTACAACCTCTGCCTCCTGGGTTCAAGTGATTCTCCTGCCTCAGCCTCCAGAGTAGCTGGGATTACAGGCGCCCGCCACCACGCCTGGCTAATTTTTGTACTTTTTTATTTTTTTTGAGACGGAGTCTTGCTCTGTCCCCCGGGCTGGAGTGCAGGGGCGCGATCTCGGCCCACTGCAAGCTCCGCCTCCCGGGTTCACGCCATTCTCCTGCCTCAGCCTCCTGAGCAGCTGGGACTACAGGCGCTCGCCACCACGCCCGGCTGATTTTTTGTATTTTTAGTAGAGACAGGGTTTCACCGTGGTCTCGATCTCCTGACCTCGTGATCTGCCTGCCTCGACCTCCCAAAGTGCTGGGATTACAGGCGTGAGCCACCGCGTCCGGCCAATTTTTGTATTTTTAGTAGAGTCGGGGTTTCGCCATGTTAGCCAGGCTGGTCTCGAACTCCTTACCTCAGGTGATTCACCCGCCTCGGCCTCCCAAAGTGCTGGGATTACAGGCGTGAACCACTGCGCCTGGCCGAAACTGGGTTTCTTAATTTCTTCTTCTCCCTACTCATTGCTCGAGATTCCTGCTGTGATTTGAGCTCTGCTCAGAACCTTAGAATGCAACCTTTGGATCCTGAGCCTTGATGGCATCCTTCCTTAACACCCCACTTCCTTCACCCAGCCTGCACTGGCTGGGATCAGGAAAAAACAGAAATTTTACCTCCTTTTACTTCAAATTCTATTCTCTTCAAGTCATCTACAGCTCTAGCCATCAAAAAGATGGAGGTCTTTGGATACTGGTATACATGCCTCTGTTCTATAGTCACATTTCATAACAATCTACCTTGCTAAACAGTCAACTAGTCTTATACCCCAGTCTATTTAATATTTAGTAAGTGCTCAGTCAAAAAAAGGTACTTTAAATAATTTTATTTCTGAACAATTACCATAATGAAAGAGATGTACAAAAAGATTTCTCTATAAAGATATTCACTGCAGTGAGATTTACAACAAAGTATCAGCAGTGGGAAATTAATTACATAAGTTTTGGCACATGTATTGAGATACTATATAAATTTAATTCTAAACAACATTAATTATATTAAAATTTTATTGTATAATGTTAAATAAAAATTCTGGATTCAAATCTATGCAATGCAGTTTATATATAAATGTATGAGTTTTATATATTTGGGCACAAAAAGCAGAAAATAATTAGATCAAAATGTTAATACAGCAGGCATTACTTTGCTTTTGCTTCAATCTTCTACAATATATATTAATATGTACTTTATTATAAAATTAATGTTATTAAGGAAATGGAAGGAAAAGCAGTATCTTTC
Source organism: Macaca mulatta (assembly GCF_049350105.2). Taxonomy (NCBI): domain Eukaryota; kingdom Metazoa; phylum Chordata; class Mammalia; order Primates; family Cercopithecidae; genus Macaca; species Macaca mulatta. The sequence continues at coordinate 54,811,896 of NC_133412.1, forward strand.
AAGTAAAGAGGGTCAATTTGCATAAAGTTATAGTTGTTGTACAGTATCTGTTGTATAGACATCCCTCATCTTTTTGTATCTACTCTCAAAGCTAATTATTATGTCCACAGGCACAAGCAAAAGCAAAGATATACCCTGTGAAACTCAGTAGTTAAGATTTACTTACTCATTTTCAAAATGTGAATCACAATAAAAATCTTCCCAAAAGGTGCCTGGATCTCCTTCCTTCCTAATATAATTTTTAAAATGCAACTTCTAGTCTCACTAAATCCTGCATAATACAATTCCTATCTCCAACTAAGAGAATCAGAAATTAGTCTTAGTTGACCATATTTCATACTGTTAATTCTAATTAAGCCTTAACAGAGACACTGTTTTTATTTTAGGTATAGAAAGCAGCTTGATGCAGTAGAAGCAGCACTAAACTGTGAGTCAAGAGATCCACACCAAGATAAAGTCTGCAACTCATAACAGACTGACTTCTCTAGGCATCAGTTTCCTAATTAGTAAAATTAAGGGATTACATAATAAATTCTAAAGTCCCCCTTCCCTAATATTCTAAAAATCAATGTAACAAGCCCAAAAGTTAATTATGGTGGCTAATTCCACATACACAATAAAATTTTAAGTCTAGTTTTTAAGTCACACCTGTAAAATTTTAAACAACACTGCTATAGTTTAAAATACTAATAATGTGTATAAAGAAATGAATACATATGCAGACATGATCTCATCAAAGTTTACACCCTTCTTATTCTTTTAATTATCTTTTATGGCATACTAGACCAAAGCTCTGGTTTTCCTAACACAATTTACTGTATTCTCTGAAATAATTCATACTCAGGTTTATGACCTTGAAAGTCTATCAGACTCCTCCTAAAGGTTTCCATATTTCCTATTTTTTAAGAGAGATGGGGAAAAAATACTGACCGATAGGTTCATGATCTTTGGAAAAAAATAAAAGTTCTAAAAACAGAATAGGCAGGAAATATAAATGACACAACATAGAATTTTATTAAGCTGCCATTTTTAGCGTTTTGTCAAGTGTTGCCTCAAACACATTCCATAAAATGTGGCACAATGAAGCAAATAATCTCCTTCCCATTATTTTAAAATATAGCAATAGAATTTAGAATATTCAAAGATATTTTTCTTCTGAGATCAAAAGGATTTAAATGAAAAAAAGGATCCAAAGCTTAATTACAGTAATACAAAATTTTTTATTAGAAAATCAGAGCTTTTTTTCAATAAAAATTCAATGTCTTAAGACACTTACTTCTTTACAGTTTATTTTCAAGACCAGGGTGGAAACCAAGTTACAAATCTAAATACATAAAAAATTAGTGCAATGGTTTTCACATGTCATTTGAAAAAACATTTTCCTCTCAGTCTCAGTCTACACTTTATGAACTTCGGAATCTAAAATCCAATTTTATCAGTTTATTGAAAAATCCTTTTTTTTCTCACATTTAAAAATATTATTAAGTATACCACTGTTTTAAGCCTGCCCAGCACGACAACAAATAAGATAAATAGGAAGCATTTATAGTATTCCCTCACTGCCTTCTACCCAAACTGGGAAGGGGTGAGGGACTGAAGGGTTAAAACTGGTACTTCTTGTTTCTCTGGATGATGAAGAGGGTGAGAGAAGTAAAAGGTGAGAAAGGTATAGGAGGGCAGGAAAGAGATCAAGGTATCTGGAAGAGAAAGAAGAAGGAAAATTGGCAGAACAAGACAGAGAAACAGATGAAAGAAGGGAAAAATAAAGGAACACTCATCTAAAAACAAAGGGCATTTTTAGACATCACTTCATCACATATTTCGTATAGCATCCCCATAGATACAGCATACTGAAGATAATAAGTTAGAGTTTTAGCTCAATTCACTAATATTTAATTCAAAACCTACTATGTATCAAGGGCTTATGCTAACTGCTTAAGTTAAGGAAGAATGATTCTCTGGGGACAGAGTTTTATTCAGACTAAGACCAAAGGAATCTGTAGTAAACTGTTCTTTTCATAGATGATCACTCATCCAAGAAAACATTCCAACAGATTATGTTCCAGAAAGTACACAGACGAACTCTTTAAAGCTGATTGTAATTACTAATGTCTTGGATGGCATTAGTCATATCAAATAAAGTATCCATGGATAGTATTCAAACACTATTCAAAAATGAAGACAACAGAAAAATTACTTAATTCATATAAAAATGAGTGTGTTTAGAGATTCAAGAAACTGTGAAATTTGTCAGAGATGGGCTCACATGACATCATTTACCTATGTTTCCCTAGCACCTGGCCTAACAGAGATTACACAAGCAAGTGCTCAAGAAATGCTTTAAAAAATAAAAGAAAAAGACTGACAGTTCCATTATATTAAAGTTTAAAATTCTGTCAAACAGTAGATTTGAGAAATTCTGAAAATCTGAAATGCAATGCCTTTTTATCATTTATGCATCATTTATTATTTATGCATCATTTGTGACTGCATCACTTTAAACATATATGGCAATGACAACTTTTGAAAATAAGTATGTCATTTTAATTATACAAAAGATTCAACTCTGCTAAGGTCCCTTTCCACAGATACAGGATATACTTATATTTTTATCAGTGACAATTTATTTGTTATATTGTTTAAAGGGACAGATAAGAAAAATAAAGCTAATGAAATACTGTGAAACAGACACCACGCAGAAGAGAAAAGCCATCCACTGATAAGGATGACAGTTCACCATCTGTCCCCCCGCCACTCAGTGACAATTACAAATACTCCATCAGTTTTCTGGTAGGTGGCAATGATGAATGAGGTAAAACCTTCTTTTGCAGATTCTGATGTTCCTTTCTGATCTAATCTGAGGTTTAACAGATGACTCAAAGGAAAGCCCACAGTTCAAAAAGGTTACTAATTTATCATGCTGTGAAGAATAAGGAAGGTCTGAGCTCAATATTGCAACAAGGAATGATTCAGTGGTACTGAACCATGCCTTTTAATGAAAGGTGTTTTCTCAGAATTCTCAGATTTCAAATACAGCAACGTGGCTAGTATCAGCTTCATCCTTAGAAAATATTTTAGTAATAGAGTAACAGTAATACCTTGTATCACAAATAACATCAATCTTTCAAACCAAGATCAAAAGGAAAATAATGCTCAGAACCAGAAGTCCTTAGTTTCAAGTAGCTTCCACACCCATAGGTGACAAGGGCTTGAGAGTGTCAGCAGCTTCATCACAGTGCTGTTAACTTCTACATATTGACCAAAAAAATACATGCAAACGTACAATACATAGGTTAAAAGTATAAGGTTAAAAGTACAATGACAGAAAATGATATACTATCCTAACACAACAGAAAAGCAAGCTGAAATGGCTATATTAATAATAGACCAGGTAAATTTCAGAGCAAAGAATATGCACAGGGATAAAGTAGGTCATTTCATGATAATAATAATACTACAGGGGCCAATTAAGAAAACCTAACAATCCTTAGCATTTGCTATACCTTGGATGTTTGTCCACTCCAAATTTCATATTAAAATTTGATCCCTAATGGTGGAGGTGGGGCATACTGGGAGGTTATTGGGTCATGGGGGTGGATGCCTTACGATTAGATAAAGGCCCTTCCTCAGTGGAGCGGTGAGTCCTTCCTCTATTAGTTCCCATGAGAGCTGCTGGTTAAAAAGAGCCTAGCACCTCCCTCTTCACTCTCTTGCTTCCTCTCTCACCATGTGATTTCTGCATGCACCAGCTCCTCTTCACTTTCTGCCATGAGCAGAAGCACCCTGAGGACCTCACTATGTGCTCAATCTTAAACCTTCCAGCTAGCAGAACTGTGAGCTAAAGAGATGTATTTTCTTTATAAATTAACCGGCCCCAGGTGTTCTTCTGAAGCAACACAAAAACATACTAAGACACATTTATACAGCTAATAATACAACTGAAAACTACATGAAGACAAACCCACAATTAAAATAAGAAATTTCAATATCCTCTCTCAAAAACTGGTGAGACAAGAGAAAATCAGCAAGGATACAGTAGATGAGCAAACTTTTGAGGTGATAAATTTGTTCACTATCTTGATCATGGTGATGGTTCCATGGTGTTATGTATATGTCAAAATTTATTAAATTATACACTTAAAAATCAGGGTAAAAATGTATGATAGTTATATCTCAAGGCTCTCTACTGTAACTACACATTTCTAAGAAAAATCTATTCCTAACCCTATAAATGAAAGAACTTACCCAATTTTTGAATTTTCTACAGTAAGACACATTGTAAAATAAAATAATTATGCATAATATATTACAATACTATTAAATACTGTGTCCACTTAAAAAAAATCCTCAACTAAAAGATAAATACCATAAGACTGGTTTAAAAGAAGAAACTCCAGGCACAAGCTATTTATAGGAGACCCATCTAAAACCAAAGGGGATACAAAACAGTGTAATGGCGAAGATGGCCAACTAGATGCAGCCAGGAGGAACATCTATCACCCAGTAACTGGGACATGGAGGTGACTGGCATACGCTGAGTAGACTGTCACGGGGAAGCAGCGAGTGAGAACAGAAGCAGAATGCAGATGCTGGGATGAAGAGGGAGGAAGCTGGAAACACCACATGGGGATACTGAGAACCCTGGCCATGGGGGTGGATGCCTTACGATTAGATAAAGGCCATTCCTTGGTGGAGCGGTGAGTCCTGCCTCTATTAGTTCCCATGAGAGCTGCTGGTTAAAAAGAGCCTAGCACCTCCCTCTTCACTCTCTTGCTTCCTCCCTCACCATGTGATTTCTGCGTGCACCAGCTCCTCTTCACTTTCTGCCATTAGCGGAAGCAAGGACTAGTTCTTGGCACCCAGAATTCCTGGGGAAGGGGTGAGTTGAGGAGGTGAGGAGTGGCCTCTTCTCTCCACAGATCCCTGGAATCCTAGCAGCAGGAGACATCACAACCCCCAGAGACACTTATGCCAACAGGAAAAGCTGCTTAGAGGGGCGGTAGGGGCAAGACTCCGGTCTGTGTGAAGCCCAGAGGGTTTGGTGTGGGAAGGTCTGCAGTAGAACCTGGCAATGACTGACCATCCCCCAAGGCTCACCATGCTCCTTTAGGAGATTTTAGCCTTAGAGTGACTGTCAGACCTGGACAGGGCAGAGTGGTCTTGCCCATGAGACAGAGGCAGTCCCACCTGGGCACCGCCCTATATGCTAGCCTCTCCTGCAGCCCCAGATGACTGCGCCACTTGGAGCTCTGCCTCAGATGCCCAACCAGGGTGCTGCTGGGGCTCTTCATATGTTCTTTGTCAAAACACTTCACCTGACCATCAGAGAGCTCCATTAGACTGGGCCCTGCTGAAATGTACCAGCCTACCCACAACCTTCCCCAGGCACTTTGCCAGCATGCAGAAGCCCATTGCCACATACCCACAGCTGTGACAGTACACACACAGGCAGAACTCACCTCCCTTCCCTCCCCACCTCGCAGTGCACATGTGAGCAGACCGCTGTGCCACTGCTGCTGGCACAAGCACATCCCAATGATGCCCCCAGCTGACATGGAGGTACCCAGGTGTGCCATCATTGCCAGTTACAATGTGTACACAGACATTGGCGGCCCCGTGCCCATCAACACCCTGCCATTGCAAGCACGAGTGCAAACACAAATGCTGGAAACCCTGCCCCACCCCTGCTAACACAAGCACAAGCAGGAAGGCCACAGTCCAGCTCCCGCTGCTATGCCACCATAGCCAACATAAGCATACCCCAAAATACTGTGGCATTTGCTGACACATACAAGTGAGCATGAATCCCAAGGCACCACCTCGAAAAAGCACTTTGGCTGGCACCACCCATCAGAGTGTTGTGGCCAGTAGACCAGAAATACTTCAGCCCCTCCAGGAAAGCAGGTTCCTAACCTCAAGGGGCCAGAAAACAAAGCAGAGTGCTGGATACTAGCCCCCCAGAGTTACAGCATACAGCCTAGGGGTACTGAGTTGAGCTCTGGCCCCCTAAAATTTTCCAAATATGAAGTTAGCCAACTGAGACCACCTTGTAACACAACGAAACCCCAAGGGCACCAAATAATACTAAAAACAAAACGACCCCATCCAAAGCACAGCAACTTCAAAGACTGAAGGAACATCAGCCCACATACATGAGAAAGAACAAGATCTGTGGCAACTCAAAAAGCCTGAATGTCTTCTTACCTCAAAATTACCACATTAGTTCCCCGGGAATGGTTCTTAACCAGGTTGAAATGACTGAAATGACAGACACAGAATTCAGAATATGGATAGGAACGAAGACCGTTGAGATTCAGGAGAAAGTCAAAACCCAACCCAAGTATCTAAGAAATATGATGAAACAATACGCGAATTAAAAAATGAAGTGCTCATTTTATGAAAAAAAAAATTGATCTGATAGAGCCGAAAAACTCACTTCGAGAATCTCATAATACAATCACAAGTATTAACAGCAGAATTGACCAAGCTGAGGATAGAATCTCAGATCACAAACACTGGTTCTCCAAATTAACTCAGTCAAACAAAATAAAGAAAAAAGAATAAAGAAAAAAGACCAAAACCTCTGAGAAATATGGGATTATGTATTAAGACCAATCTACGATGCGTTGGCATCCCTGAAAGACACAAAGAAAAAGCATGAAAATATGGAAAACACATCTGAGGGTATCATCCATGAAAATTTCCCTGATCATGCTAGAAAGGCCAACATTCAACTTCAAAAAACACAGAGAACCCTGCACAATACTATACAAAATGGCCATCCCCAAGACATACAGTCATCAGGTTCTCCAAGGTTGAAATGAAAGAAAAAAAAATGTTAAAGGCAGCTAGAAAGGCGGCACAGGTCACTTAAAAAAGGAATCACTATCAAGCTAACAGCAAACTGTTTAGTAGAAACCTTACGAGACAGAAGACATTGGGGGGCGGGGGTCAACATTCAGCATTCTTAAAGAAAAAGAAATTCCAACCAAGAATTCATACTGAAGAGTTGGGCGGGGTGGCTCATACCTATAACCCTAGCAACTCAGGAGGCTGAGGCAGGAGGATCGATTGAGGCCAGGAGTTGGAGTTCAGTCTTGTAATGGAGCAAGACCATGTTTCTAAAAATTAAAAAGAATTTCACATGCAGCCCAACTAAGCTTCAAAAGCAAAGGAGAAATAAGACCCTTTTCAGGCAAACGAATGCTAAGGGAATTCATTACCACAGACCTGCCTTCAAAGAGGTCCTTAAGGGAGTGCTAAATATGGATAGGAAAGATGGCTACCAGCCTCCACAAAAACACACAAGTATATAGACCATTGACACCATAAAGCAGTCACACAATCAGGTCTGCCTAATAACCAACTAACACCATAACAGGATCAAATCTGCACATACCAATATTAACTCTGAATGGGATAAATGTCCCAATTAAAAAGCACAGAGTGGCAAGTTAGATAAAAAAGCAAGACCCAATTACATGCTATCTTCAAGAGACCCATCTCATCTGCAATGACACCCATATGCTCAATGTAAAGGGATAGAGAAAAATCTACTGGAGGTGATGGACACCCCAATTACTCTGATTTGGTCATTACACATTGTATGCCTGTATCAAAACATCATGTGTACCCCATAATTATATGCAACTATTATATACCCATAGTAATTGAAAAATTAAAAATTAAATTTTAAGATATTAAAAACTTAAAAAAAAACTAAGGGAAGACTAAAAATAAAAGGATACTCAAACAGTATTATGACTAAGAAAGGGGTATAACTACAAATGAGGTAGAGACTTAAAAGGTACAAGAACGCTATCAATAACTACATGAAAATATTTTTAAAACAGTGTAAAAATAAATTCCTAGAAAACTCTTAACTTTGCAGAAGGGACTCAAAGGGAAATAAAATATTTAAATATGTTAGTAATTATTAATAATACTAAAGTGTTTAAGAATCTTCCAACCAAGAAAGGACAAGGACCAAATGAGTTTTACAGGGAATTTCTTTCAAAATTTCAAAGAAAAGACAATCCTGGTATTGTACAAATCTTCCAGAAAATAGACAAAAAAGAGTTTCTAACTTATTGTATGAGCATAATCCTGAAAACCAAAGATGATGCAAAAAAGAAAAAATCATAAAACTCTATCACTCATAAATGTATATGCAATAGTAGTGAACAAAATATTAGCAAAGAATACACAAAAAAGATAATATACCAGTAATGAATTAGGGTTATTCCAGCTTAGCAAAAATAGTTTCATATTAGGAAATAAATATAAGTCACTATACTAAAAGACTAAACAACAAATAAATAAGCCAATATTTAGAAATTAGAAAAAGAAACTTCCTTAACTAAAGAGACTCGTTATTAAACACCTAAAGCAAACATCATTTTAAGTGAGAAAACTTTAGACTCATACTCTTTAAAATCAGATATGAGACAGAATGCCACCACTACATGTGTTCACCATGGTACTACAGATATGACCCAGTGTGATAAAAAAACAAAAGTAAATTTGAGTTATAAACAATGGAAATAAGCAATACAACCTTATTATTTGCAATGTGATTCTTTACATAGAAACCTCAATCTACAGACAAGTTACTGGAAATAAGAGTTTAACAAGAGTGTAAATATGAACTTGATATGCAAAATCATTTGCATTTCTATAGAGCAACAAAGTAACAGACAGGTAAAAAATACCAGTAGGGGGAATTATAAAACCTTACTTATTAACAAATATTCTTAAAGGCCTAATTGAAATGTAATAATATGACATTCGCAAATAAGAAGAATATCAGGAAGATGTGAATTATTTCCCAAATGATCTGATTTAAAACAATTCTCGACAGTTTTTGATAGAACTTGACAATTCTGTAATGTATAAGGATGAGTAAAAGGACAAGAAGCCACAAGAAACATCTTGTTCTCCTGTGTATGAGAACAAGTTTATTAAGTAAGGTAACATGATAATGGAGCAGACAAACGAGCATAGGGAAGCCATAAACAGTTCATGCATGCATGAAAGGTAGCATAAAACAGAGGTGACATGTGAGATGGTGAAAGAAGAATCCAATAAAAGGAGCTGTAAAAAATAACTCAAAGTGGATTGAAGATTTAAATGTCAAAAACAAAACTTCAAAACACTTAATGGAAAATATAGGTGAAATACATCGTCAGAGAGGATTTTTAAAGCAGAACACAAAAAGTACTATCTATAAAAGACAATATTGGTAAATTTGATTGCTGAAATTAATATTTTTTTGCTAACAGACATAAAAATATGAAAATCTAAGTTAAAAACTGTTACAGATATCTCCAATATATATATCTAATAAAAAATTAGTAACAATTTATGAAAAAAGCCTAAAAATAAAAAAGCAAAAGTAAACAACCCAATAGAACCCAATAGAAAAGGGGAAGAACAGCCACAGACATTTTTTTTTTTGAGATGGAGTCTCCCACTCTCGCCCAGGCTGAAGTGCATTGGCACGATCTTGGCTCACTGCAAACTCCGCCTCCCGGGTTCATGCCATTCTCCTGTCTCAGCCTCCTGAGTAGCTGGGACTACAGGCACCCGCCAACACGCCCAGCTAATTTTTTTTTTTTTTGTATTTTTAGTAGAGACGGGGTCTCACCGTGTTAGCCAGGATGGAACCACAGACATTTTACAGAACAGGAAATACTTTCCTAAAACATGAAGTAATGCTTTATGTCATTAGTGATCATGTAAATAAAAATCAAGCCTATAATGAAATACCACTTTACACCTACTTGATTGGCAAATGTTAAAAACCCATATAATGCCAAGAGTTGTGGAGAATGTAAATCTACATCTTTTATACATCACTGGTAAGTGTGCAAACTGGTGCAATCAATTAGAAAAACAGTATGGGATCGTCTCTAAAATTGAACATTTATATACCATACTACTCAGCATTCCACCCTTAGGTATATACCCAAGGAAAACTCTTATACATGTACAAGTGGTATGTATAGGAATGTTAACACCAACACTACTTACAAACCAAAAACTTAAAAACAACACAAATACCAATCAACAGGATAGTAACAAATTGTGTATAATTACAAAACAGTACAGCAACCAAAACCAACAAACTAAAGCTCTTCATAGTAATTTGGATGAATATAAGCATTATAATATTGAAGGAAAAAGCACAAGTCCATAAAGATTATATACAGTGAGGTATTCTTCTTGTAAAGCAATAAACAACCAAAATAAAAGTATACATTTTAGGAATAGACCTACATGTAAAAAAAATCAAAATATAAATTATGAATGGGACAAGCGGGAAGAGGACCTAATAAGCAACATTAAACAAAACTAGGTTTACAATATTAATACCAGACAAAAATAATATTCAAGGAAAGAGGCATTAAATAGGAAAGACGGATGCTTCATACTCTTAAAAGGTAAACTTCACCAGTAAAAGAGATATAAAAAGTTATGACTGTGATGATAAATCTTTGGAATACATAAATAGCAAATACTGATTTTAAAAACACAAAGAGACGTGAAGAAATAACAATAATAGCATATTGGCATTCTTTCCATTTTGAGTAAAGGATTTAAATGAACAAAAACCAATCGGATAAAAAAGTAAGATTTACATGATAATTAAGACATTTGATCTAATAAATGTTATATATACCCAGAGAGAAAAGAGATTATTCTTAAAATTTTACAATATATTAAACTACAAAGAAAAATTAATAAACTCCTCATAGTGGAACCTATATAAACCATAATCTCTGACCAGAATCCAATGAAAGTAAAAATTAAAAATCAAAGAACAGTCCTCATATTGGCAACACATACTCTTTTTTTAATTATTATATTTTAAGTTCAGGGTACATGTGCAGAACATGCAGGCTTGTTACATAGGTATACACATGCCATGGTGCCTTGCTGTACCCATGAACCCGTGATCTATATTAAGTATTTCTCCTAATGCTATCCCTCCCCTAATCACCCCACCCCCCGACAGGTCCCAGTGTGTGATGTTCCCCTTCTTCTATCCACGTGTTCTCATTGTTCAACTCCCACTTATGAGTGAGAACATGCGGTCTTTGGTTTTCTGTTCTTGCAGTAGTTTGCTGAGAATGACGGTTTCCAGCTTCATCCATGTCCCTGCAAAGGACACGAACTCATCCTTTTTTATGGCGGCAAAATATTCCATGGTGTGTATTTGCCACCTTTTCTTTATCCAGTCTATCACTGATGAGCATTTGGGTCAGTTCCAAGTCTTTGCTATTGTGAACAGTGCCGCAATAAACATACATGTACATGTATCTTTACAGTAGAATGTTTTATTATCCTTTGGGTATATACCCAGTAATGGGATTGCTGGGTCAAATGGTATTCCTAGTTCTAGATCCTTGAGGAATCACCACACTGTCTTCCACAATGGTTGAACTAATTTACACTCCTACCAACAGCGTAAAAGCACTCCTATTTCTCCACATCCTCTCCAACATCTGTTGTTTCCTGACTTTAATGATCGCCATTCTAACTGGCGTGAGATGGTATCTCATCGTGGTTTTGATTTGCAGTTCTCTAATGATCAGTGAAGATGAGCTTTTCTTCATATGTTTGTTGGCTGCATAAATGTCTTCTTTTGAGAAGTGTCTGTTCTTATCCTTTGCCCACTTTTTGATGGGGTTTTCTTCTCGTAAACTTGTTTAAGTTCTTTGTAGGTTTTGGATATTGGCCCTTTGTCAGATGGACAGATTGCAAAAATTTTCTCCCATTCTGTAGGTTGCTGATGATAATTTCTTTTGCTATGCAGAAGCTCTTTAGTTTAATTACATCCCATTTGTCAATTTTGGCTTTTGTTGCCATTGCTTTTGGTGTTTTAGTCATGAAATCTTTGCCCATGCCTATGTCCTAAATGGTATTGCCTAGGTTTTCTTCAAGGATTTTTATGGTTTTAGGTCTTATGTTTAAGTCTTTAATTCATCTTGAGCTAATTTTTGTATACAGTGTAAGGAAAGGGTCCAGTTTCAGTTTTCTGCATATGGCTCGCCAGTTTTCCCAACACCATTTATTAAATAGGAAATCCTTTCCCCATTTCTTGTTTTTCTGAGGTTTGTCAAAGATCAGATGGTTGTAGATGTGTGGTGTTATTTCTGAGGCCTCTGTTCTGCTCCATTGGTCTATATATCTGTTTTTGGTACCGGTACCATGCTGTTTTGGTTACTGTAGCCTTAAATGCCTTTTCTTTTTTTTTTTTTTTTTTTTTTTTTCAGACGGAGCCTCACTCTGTCACCCCAGCTGGAGTGCAGTCGCAGGATCTCCGCTCACCGCAAGCTCCACCTCCCAGGTTCACACCATTCTCCTGCCTCAGACTCCAGAGTAGCTGGGACTACAGGTGCCCGCCACCATGCCCGACTAATTTCTTGTATTTTTGGTAGAGACGGGTTTCACCATGTTACCCAGGATGGTCTCTATCTCCTGACCTCGTGATTCGCCCACCTTGGACTTTCAAAGTGCTGGGATTACAGGCGTGAGCCACCGCGCCCGACCCAAATGCTTCTTTCTTAAAAAGGAAAAAAAAATTAAATTCAAACTGTCTTCAATCAAAGGAAATATGTGGCATTAAATAACATGTCTTAAAACAAGAACAAATAAAAACAAATTAATCATTCAATTGAGACGGGGTAGAGGGAAGGAAAGAGAAAGAGACTGAAAAAAGGTAGAAAGAAGAAAAATTTTAAAAACCATTAGCAAGTTTAAGGCAAAAAGAAAGTGTAAAATATTGAAATCAGAAAATAGAAAACAGATTTTAATGATTTCAAAGAGGCTTACTATGTGTATATACTTTTATTAAAATAAATTAGAAAATCTAATCTAAGAAAGTAATCTTCTAAGAAGATATCAATTATTGACTCAAGAAGATCTGGAAAATCTTAAAAGACAATGAACACAGAAGAAACTGATATGGTAGAGAAAAGCCTCCCCCTAAAAATGGCTTCTAAACCTGAGGGCCTAGAAGCAGTGACACCTCAGTTAATAATGAGCACCCCTTATATCTAGGTCTTGTTTTCTAAGTGTTATCCTTGAAAACAAAAAAAAACAGAGCTCCTTGGAGAAGTGGCTGATTCCAGGGCTAGAAAAGGAAGAATACCAGATAAGGCTGCGGCTTACAAGATTATAAAATGCCAGTAAAGAAGTGTTCAAAAAAAACTAAACAGGGCAATGTCAAAAAGACACAAAAACTGACTGAAAGAGTTCGTAATCACCAAATCTGGAACAGTATTAGCAATAAGATAATGTATACTAGAATATAACTCAAAGTAAAAAAATATATCTCTGATATAAAAGATAAATAAATAAATAAGGAATATGGGCAAACCTTCCTTAACAGAAGGATTCCGAAAATTATATATAGATAGTCCTCCTCTGGAAGCTGAAACCTAATCCCTCCCACAGGTATCCTAATCCCTTGAAACCTGCTTCCAAGGTATGGAAAAGAAAAAATAGTCACTTCCCAGTGAAGAAACATTGCAAACACTACTGTGGCAAGAAATAAGTTATAATTGTATGTTATCTTTGATATGATGTGCCTAAAGGACATTTCAACTCTATGGTATTCCCACCAAAAACATATAACCCAGGGTAATCATGAGAAAAAAATCTACAAACCTACTTCAGTCATCAGGCAAACCCAAATGAGAGATATTCTGCAAAATGCCTCACCCAGCACTCCTCAAAACTGACAGGGCCATGAAAAACAAGAAATTATAATAGTGATCGCCAGGGTCTGGAGGGAGGCGGGAATGGAAAGTTAATGTTTAATGGGCACAGATTTTCAGATGTTAAAGATGAAAAGAGTTCTGTGGATTAACAGTGGTGACGGTAGCATAACAATGTGAATGAACTTAATGACACTAAACTATAATATATACTTAAAAAGGGTTAAGATGGTAACTATCGCTTTGTATTTTACTTTGAAATCAGGGAGTGTAATGCCTCCAGCTTTGTTCTTTCTCAGGATTGCGTTGGCTACTCAGATTTTTTTGTCATTCCACACAAATTTTAGGAGGTTTTTTCTACTTCTATTAAAAATGTCATTGAAATTTTGATGGGGATTACACTGAATCTATACATTGCTTTGGAGAGTATGGACACTTTAACAGTACTAATTCTTCCAATCCATGAACACAGGATATCTTCATTTATTTATATCTTCTTCAATTTCTCTCATCAGTATCTTACAGTTTTCAGTGAAAAGACTTTTTACCTCCTTGGTTAAATTTATTCCAAAATATTCTACTTTTTGATGCTATTATGAATGAGATAATTTTATTAATTCCTTTTTCAGAAAGTTCATTGTTAGTGTATAGAAACACAACTAAATTGCGGCAATCACTACACAGTGTTTGCATTAATATACAAATCATTATGTTGTACACACTGAATGTATACAATTGAATATACACAATTTTTGTCAACTATACCTTAATAAAGTTGGAAAAATAGTTAAGATGGCATATATTAAGTTTTGTGTATTTTACCACAGAAAACAAATTTTTCCCAAAAAACATATAGAGGAACATATAATTTTATAGATATATTAAACAAAACCTTTAAGGAAGAGACAATTTCTATTTTATGCAACATGTTCCCAGTAATAAAAACACAACAGGAAAATCTAGTCAGTTTATATATGAAGATGATACAATCTTGAGAAAGAAAAATAATAAGATACTTCAAAAACAAATTTAACTCTGTACTTTTAAAATCATGACCAAATTAAGTTAAATATTAATATAGACAAGCCATTAATATATCACATAAACAAATTGAAAAAAGAATTTTGCAATTTTGCCCAGAAAATACTTCTTGCTATAATTAAAGGAGAAAAGCAATCATAAGATGGAGAAAAAGTTCAACCCAAATTAATAACAATTTATTATTTTTAAGATCTTATAAAATTAGAGATAAAAAAGGACCTTCTTTAATATGATAAAACATATTTATAAAAACTATAAATCGATTAAATTAAAACTGCAAATTAGAAAGTAACAGGGTAAAACAAAGTCTTAATTTCATTCAGTTTAAAATGCCAAGTTACCAAACTAGCTACTAGTGTAACTCTAAGGTCACTTTGCACTCCGAATTTTACACCTTGACTAACACAGCTAAAAATCTGTTAAGAGTCAACTTAATTATTAATTCTTCTCTTTTGAGTTAATTCTAAAACTCTAAAAAGCAAGTTTGTATTCTTTCCTTTATAAAAATTATTTGTGGTCAGGCGTGGTGGTTCATACCTGTAATCCCAGCACTTTGGGAGGCCGAGGTGGGTAGATCACCTGAGGTCAAGAGTTTGAGACCAGCCTGGCTGACATGGTAAAACCCCACCTCCACTAAAAAAAATACAAAAATTAGCCAGTGTGGTGGCAGGCGCCTGTAGTCCCAGCTACCTGGGAGGCTGAGACAGGAGAATTGCTTGAACCCAGGAGGCAGAGGTTGCAGTGAGCCAAGATCAAGCAACTTCACTCCAGCCTGAGCGACAGACCAAGACTCCCATCTTGAAAAAAGAAAAAAAAAAAAAAAAAAAAAAACCGTTTACTTAAATATTTTTCCTCGACCTAATAAGTGGAATCTAAAAATTTTCCTTCAACTAAATAAAGAAGATCAATAAATCAGCCACAGATATAGAGCCACATATTCTCTGCATATCACAGTGTGAAAACTTAGACTATATAAATTAATAATCAGCTATATATGTGTGTGCATTATATACTGAATACATATACATTTACTTACACACACACACACACACGCACACACATACCCCTATAAAAATTTTCCTATACTATTAAGGAGAAAAATCAAGTCAATGGAAGATATGCCTTAAAAGAAAGGACAATATGTTTTAAAATAATTTCTCAAATTGTCTTAAACTTACTAACCCTACTGAGGTATTCGATGGGAAAAAAAACTGAAGATTTAATTTAAATTACTTCTAGTTTGCTCATTCGACTTCATTTCCTATTGAAAGGCAAATAAGATGTTTCATAATGTGATTATAAAATGATAGTGAATACTTCTTCTACAAAGGCAAGCAAAGTAAGGAAATAAATGGGTCTATATGGAATTATCTTTTATTTCCCAGACTATCATAATTCTGGGAAACATCTTGCCACTTCTTTTGATCTCATTGCCAGGCACACCCTGGCCGAAACAGTCAGCTTACCTTTCATTAAATACAGTGATGTCTTAATGTTTTTGCTAATTTAAAATTTCTTTATTTTCCTAATTTAAAATTTATTTTCTCTTCAATCACCTAGTTGGCATATATTGTCCATGGAAACTAATAATGCTATTTGTAAAATCACATATGGTTGTAAACATCCAATACATTACAGTTAATTTAAGATCCTTCAGGAAGGTCCTATTCATATCTTTCAGGAGTCAAATGAAAATTATTATTTTTTTCTATAAGTATACAGGGTAACTAAAAGAGTTTGTACAATTTACATGCGTTTGAAGCTAATGGAATCTCACAAACATAGAAATACACTGATTTAAAATGGAAAAAATATCTTTTTAAATTCATTCTACATATACAATTAAATGTACTTCAAGCAACTCCTAGAAAAGATCCTAGCAGCTTCTTTAGATAATGTGAAAACGGGACCACAAAGATATCAAATACTAAAAATAATACTTCATTGATTTATTTAGCAATGCATGTAAAAAGTTAAATTTTAGAATATATTTAAAACTAGTACCCATTTTTGACCTTTAAAAATCACCTTTTTAATCATTTGAATTCTAAGATGAATGAGAAAAAAAATCAAACATAAACGTCAAACATAGTCCCTTTTGTTAAGTCTCAAGAAACACTAGAAAAACTGCCCAAATTACAATAAAAACACAAAACAATAAAGCTTTCTTACTCAGCAGTGACCTATTATGTTGAACAGGCTTAAAACAAAATGTGTCAAAGATCAAGAGTAAGTTATCTGAGATGTTAAGTTCATAAGGTCAAAGGTACAATTTTATTAGGTCAGAGGTAATATAAATAAAATCTTACATGTCAAAGAAGAAAGGTCACAGAAAAGGTGTATATAATATAAAGACATCATAGATGACAAGTAATAACTTTAAGTAGAACAAGTATGTGTACTATAGATACCCTCTACTGATTAAAAAAATGAACTTCCATGATAGTAACAGAAAATAGCCTTTTTATATCACATAATTCATATGCTATATTATACATTTGTTTTCAGGAAGAAGAGGCTATAACCAAGAATAACGACATGAATTAAGTAAGAACTTTAAGAAAATTTAATTCATTCAAACTGAAACAGTACACAAAATGAACACATCATTCAAATCTCAAATCATAATAGCTAAACATAAGACTGCTATGGCTACAAAAATCAGATAATATTGCACATTTTTCTTCCAAAGTGTGTGAATCCTATTATTTGCTTCTAACCTTTTCTCATTGAAATAAAAACATGTGAAATTTATATTTCAGTTTACTTAATACCATATTCCAGAAAAAAATGATTTTTTGTAAATTAAATAATATTTTTAGCTGTTTTATTAATGGAAATTAACTACAAGTAATTTTTTTTTTTGATATCGAGTCTCACTCTGTCACCCAGGGTGGAGTGCAATGGCATGAACTCGGCTCACTTGCAACCTCCACCTTCTGGGTTCAAGCAATTCTTCTACCTCAGCCTCCAAAGTAGCTGGGATTACAGGCGTACATCCACGCCCAGCTAATTTTTGTATTTTTAGTAGAGACAGCGTTTCACCATGTCAGCCAGGCTGGTCTTGAACTCCTGACCTCAGGTGAGCCACCTGCCTCAGTCTCCCAAAATGCTGGGATTACAGGTATGAGTCACCGCGCCTGGCCACAAATAATTTTTATAAAGGAAAGAACATCCTTTACAATGGGAATTATTACAAGTAATTGAGGCAATTAAGGTTTTTTTCAAAGTAGAGTACACAAATACGTGACTATAGTTCTAAACAGAAAACTCATGTAGAAAATGGGGGTAATCATAAAAGATTTAAGTAATAAAAAACTCCATACTATTCTCTCTTACAATACTTACACAATTTGAGTAAAAGGCAGAAAATTATCTGAGGTAAACTAGATTATTAGTTCCACATTCCATTTCACTTATATTAAAAGTACTCAGAATTTACAAAGGTGAAATTGAGAGGTCTACTCCAATGATACCTTCAAGCCACTCTGCATAAACTTTTCATTTCGATTCAACTCAATGGAAATTTATAAATAACCTTAACTATATGTCAAGCATTATATCAAACATGAATATGCAGGGCTCAAACACTGGAGACTTAATTCTAGCTACCGTGAACTGGCTTGTACTGGACTAATCTAACGCCAAAAGTTGCACAAAATACACAAAGCGACTATTTGAAAGGAACAAAAGCCAACACAGGACTTGAAAGACTATGATGCCTAAAAAAAGGCAAGCACATAAAATTAGCTGTACATTCATTCTGGATACTTCCTTCAGGGTTTATGCCAATTTCTGGCATGGGAACATAGTGCAAGCAGAGTAGCAGTCTTAGTGAGCTGAGGAGACAGAATCTGGAGTTTAGAGTCATCAAACTTGAAAGGCAAAATTCTTCCAAGTTAAAAAATCACAAAAAAAGTGAGCTCAGACTGGGCTATCTTTTTTGGTTCTATATGAATTTTAGAATAGTTTTTTCTAATTCTGTGAAGAATGTCATTGGTAGTTTGATAGGAATAGCACTGAATCTGCAAATTGCTTTGGGCCGTATGCCCATGTTAACAATACTGACTCTTTCTATCCATGAGCGGGGAACATTTTTGCATTTGTTTGCGTTATCTCTGATATTTTTGAGCAGTATTTTGTAATTCTCATCTGTAGAGATCTTTCACCTCCCTGTTTTGTAGCTTTTTTATTCTTTTTGTAGCTTTTTTATTCTTTTTGTAGCTAATTTGAATGAGACTGAGTTCTTGATTTGGCTCTCAGCTTGATGTTGTTGCTGTGTAGAAACGCTACTGATTTTTGTACATTCGTTTTGTGTCCTGAAACCTCACTGAAGTTGTTTATCAGATCTAGGAGCTTTTGAGCAGACCCTTTGAGGTTTTCCAGGTATAGAACTGTACAATCTGCAAAGGGAGAGAGTTTCACTTTTTTCATGCTATTTGGATGCCTCTGATTCTTTCTCTTGCCTGATTGCTCTGGCTAGGCCTTCCAGTACTATGCTGAATAGGAGTGGTGAGAGTGGAAATCCTTGGGGAATGCTTCTAGTTTTTGCCCCTCCAGTATGACGTTGGCTGTGGGTTTGTCATAGATGGCTCTTATTGTTTTGAGCTATGTTCCTTCAATTCCTAGTTTGTTGAGGGTTTTTAATATGAAAGGATGTTCCTTTCATCTTTGAAATTGCTGTCCTTTGGATAAGGCTTTTTGTTTTTATATTCTTTGATGCCCTTAAGGGTTTGACTGTAGTATACACTGCGTTCAGTGAACTGGCTTTGTTTCTGGATGACTTCAGCAGTGCTGGACTGCATGCCCCAGGGGAATGAGACCAGGCCCACGGTTTGGAACCTCAAGGTTAAGCACTTGCTGCACTAGAGTGGCTAAGGTGTTCCCTGTCCGCTGGCAACAATACTTCAATGGCAGGCGCTGGCAAAATCACTTCATCAGCACAGTGGTATCAGGTCCAAGTGCACAGGCTAGCAGTCACAGGTTCCGCATGCATGCAATTGCACTTGGTAGGGTGTGAACACGTATTTGCACACTGGTGATGGCAGTGCAGTGGCAAGAGTCCATACCTGCACCAGTGCCAGTAGCAGCGTGGTGGCAAAGTCCATGCAGCTGCCAGAAAGTGGTGGGGAGAGGCTATGGGTAGCTGCGTGCCAGCAGGGGCCCATCTGCAGAAGCTCTCTGATGGTCAGGCAGGGTCTCGTGGGATAGGAGCTATGGTGGCAGCCACCTAGAAGCACCTCGTTTGGGCATCCAAGTCTGCACTGCAAGAAGGCATGGCCAGGCAGGGACCCTGGGAGATGCCATCAGACCAGGGTGCTCAGATCACACCGGCCCTGTTCCACTGTCAAGACAGCACTGCTGTGTGCAGATCTGACAGACAACAATGACCAAAGCCACCTAGGGGAACACAGTGAGACTTGGGGATTGAGCATCTCTGGCTGCCCTCCACAGCAGCTGTTCCTGTGTCAAACCCTCTGGGCTCTTCGCAAGCTGGACTCCAGTCCCTGCCACCTCTCCAAGCAATTCTCCCTGTTAGCTCAAATGTCTGTGGGAGTCATGGGGTCTCCTGCAGCTAGGATTCCAGAGGTCTGTGATGAGAGTGGGTCACTCCTTGCTTAGTTAGCCACCTCTTCCTCAGGAGAGAGTCCTGGTGCTCTGCAAAGCCAGGCGGCATTCCCCACTTTCTCCTGCAGCTTCAGCTCAGGGTGGGCCTTCCCTCCCTCTAATCTCAATGCCTTCCTTAGAAGATCTGCTCGGAGCGTGCTAGCCTTCTTGATGGTCTGGTCTCTGGGTGGGAGAGATGCTCTTCCTGGCTGCATCTAGTCAGCCATCTTGGCTCTTCCTGTTTTCCCTTATTTTAACAAGTCGGTAAACCAAATACTATTCAACTACAGATGTGTTCCTGATGGTACATAGGAAGGCACTGACATAAAGCTAAGAAAAATAACTACAGCTTCACATAGACAATAGGGATCAATTTCACAGGCTTAAGTATGAATGTATGAAGTCAGGCACAAAAGAATACATACTGTATGATACCATTTATATGAAATTCAAGGATAGGCAAGAGTAAATAATGATGCAAAAATTCATAGTAGTTAACTTTTGGGGACACAACTAGGAGGGGGCATAAGAGGAACCCAAAGGGTACAACAAATGGTCTATATTATGATCTGGGTGGTTTTATATCAGTTTATACATATGTAAAAATTCATCAGCTATATACTTGAGATTTGTGTTCTTGACTAACGAATGCCATACCTAAAAAAAAAAAAAAGTTAAATATACACATGCACCTACATAAAGGGACCTGCCCTCAAAGAACCCACAAAAACTTTTCCTGGATGGCTTAAGAGTTGCTTAACAAATATGAATTTCTTATTCTTGAGTAGTTTTAAAAATTTACTATAATAAACAGGACAGCAAATTCACAGATTATCTAGCTATGTCATCCAAGTTTCAAAAAGAGTTAAATGAAAAATATTCATATATATATTTATACAAATCTAAATTCCATGTTGACAATAATTATGTGTGAAGAAATAATGAATTTCCAAAAGCTTCTCAATGGTATACTGATGCAAAATTATCCTCTTAAGTGAAATTTATGTGGTTAACTGTTTTCCAAGAAATGTGGCATGTCACTGAGTAATTATTTTCCTGCATTATTAAAATATCAATATACCATAACCTTTCCTTATACTGAAATTATGTAAATAACAGCATTAAATTCTTGTTTCTATCTTTCTTGTTAAATTAATATATACACTAAAATAATGACACATTTGTACACTATATTATAGTAGCTATTAAGTGCTAAATTTAGTTTTAAATAATCATAGAAATAAATACAAACATGGAATTTTTTATAATAAAACAGCACATATTGGGTACTCAATAAACAACTGTAAATGAACAAAAATAAAGTTTACCACTTCTTCATCTGAAAGTTCACGCCCCTGGATGCTGCTATTCTCTCTCACAGCTTGCTGGTGTTTTCTCCCTTTAACATGGCTAAAAAGATATACCTCCGAAGAGATCTAAAAGCATAAAATCAAAGCAATGTAATCAATGTAACATTATATGAATTTTAAACACTACACATTCAGTCCAGTATATGATATGTGAGTTGAGATCCACCTAGTATTTACATATTAGTCTTAAAAATAGTTTCCTCAAACATAATTCTGAGAATCCTCTAGAAGACAAATGGTTAAAAAAAAGACTCAGGAGGCTGAGGCAGGAGAACCGGGAGGAACCCGGGAGGCGGAGGTTGCAGTGAGCCAAGATCGCGCCACTGCAATCCAGCCTGGGTGACAAAGCGATACTTGTCTCCAAAAAAAAAAAGACATGCTATAGTCAGCCTAAGAGGAAATTATTTCCTCTAAGTTTGAAGATTCAAGTCTCAGCAGTGAAAATGTTGTTTTCTTTTTTTAGACCTAGTACCCCAAAAATACTGACTTGGGCTATCACATTAAGCAGGTAATCATCCATTTTAATAGTAACTATATTCTTTAGCACTTTTACTGCTATTCCGAAATGCTGATGTTTCATTCAGAATCATGAAAGAAATCCAGGTCACTCAGCAGATGCCTTAGCATGAGTTTTATTTTATTTTTTGAAACAGAGTCTTGCTTTGTCGCCCAGGCTGGAGTGCAGTGGCACAATCTTGGCTCACTGCAACCTCCGCCTCCTGGGTTCAAAGGATTCTCATGCCTCAGCCTCCTGAGTACCTGGGATTATAGACATGCACCGCCATGCCCAGCTAATTTTTTGTATTTTCAGTAGAGACGGGGTTTCACCATGTTGGCAAGGCTGGTTTTGAACTCCTGGCCTCAAATGATCCGCCCACCTTGGACTCCTAAAGTGCTGAAATTACAGGCGTGAGTTGCCACATCTCTCCTGCCTTAGCATAAGTTTTAAAAGACTGGAAGAATATATTTCCATGGTTTCATAAACTTTAGAAGTAAACTGTACCATTACAATATTGATAATAACAACTTACCAGCACATTGCAGAGAGAACACTGCTTCTTTCTTTCATAAGGGGTCAGTTTGGGGGCATAATCAGTATTTGCATGTCGCCCACTGCTTAGCTCAGCAGCTTTTTCTTTTCTTTGTTCAATCTGTTCCATGTGCCTTCGAATACTTTCATCATGCTGTAGATGAAGTCAAAGTGCAAGAATTTCAAAAATTATTCAAATTATGGTGAGAACTCGGAAAAATATATTTCCATTAAAACTTCAAAAATTATAGGAGAATGTCGTTTGTATGGCAACTTACACACTGAAGACAAAGCTTTACAGAAAGCCCTTTAATATCACCCACATGAACAGTAATGTTTATTAAAGTGTGCTCCAGGATAGATATTAATAGGTGTTTTACAGAACAGGTTCCATGGTCAAATAAATTTGAAAAACAGTAAACTAAAGCTAAACAGGTTTTTAATGTAGAACTTTACAGAACTTCCAGTACATCACTGTGATCTATGACTCAATACACCTAGCTTTTAGTAGGCATCAACTTACAAATTATTTGCCAATAACATATTTTTGAGAACCACTTCCTGGAACCCACCATGGGAAATGTTAACCTATAGGTAAAGCACATGCTTATCCATACAGCAAGCAAGGCCCATCATGACCAATCCTATAACCTACTCCATTTTTATACCCCCAGTGACAATCCTGGGGGGAAAATACTATTTCAGACCTTTGTCCTTACACTCATCTATTTCATATGGCTAGGATGGCATCCCACCTACCTATCTATTTTACTCATCCTCCTTTCAAGATCCAGCTCACGAAGTGTTCTTTAAAAATCACTTCCCTGACCTCTGACACTCCTCATGTTAGACTAAGTGTCCTCTTCTGTGCTTCCACAGCATTTCATGTATGCCTCTCTCTATGTGGAAGTTATGTACTTAGCACCTGAGTTTAAAGTAAATGAAGAGTTTCTTAAAAATCAGAACGATGCCTTATCTCTGCATTCCCCTGCCTACCACAAGGCTCAATAAATACCTGCTACAATAAATTTAAATGAATGATAAATTTCTAGGACTATACAAATAGTAAAATACAGTCTTCTAACTTAAGGGTTTTACTATCCCTGTGAGGAGCCAGCATGTAAATAATTGTGACATAATATGAAACATTCATACTGTTAGAGACTGCCTACAGGTTGTAGTAATACTAAAAATTTTCTAGAAAGTATCAGTTTATCATAATCTCCCAAGCTATGATTATGCAATTCATAAGCACTGAAATCAAGTGAAGCAAATCATAAGAAACATCTTTTAATTTACTTTTGAGTGATTAAAACCTATGAATATAAGAAGCCTACCAGTAATGCCTTCAAGTCATTAACAAATTGCTGGCCGGGCGTGGTGGCTCAAGCCTGTAATCCCAGCACTTTGGGAGGCCGAGACGGGCAGATCATGAGATTAGGAGATCGAGACCATCCTGGCTAACACAGTGAAACCCCGTCTCTACTAAAAAATACAAAAAACTAGCCGGGCGAGGTGGTGGGCGCCTGTAGTCTCAGCTACTCGGGAGGCTGAGGCAGGAGAATGGCGTAAACCCGGGAGGCGGAGCTTGCAGTGAGCTGAGATCCGGCCACTGCACTCCAGCCTGGGCGACATAGCGAGACTCCGTCTCAAAAAAAAAAAAAAAACAAATTACTTAGTAAAAACAGGAAATGTTAAATAAACTTCCTTAAATTTTTTTCCTCAATGGCTCTACCATATCAAAGTAAACTTAGTTTCCAGATATTGAGTTAGAATGATCATAGTGAAATCATATAAGCTTTGCTGTGCAAAGATTTAGAATACAAATTAATTCAATTTTTGCTCTACAAAATGTTGATCTCATGCTACACTGCAAGCCCTAAAATTTCAGTTTAAAAATATGTAATATCCTTACCTTGAGCTGAATTTTTTTCTGTAACTCTTCCATAGCTTCTTGTTGAGCAGCTGTGAGTGCTGCCAATCGTTCTTCCCTGTCTCTGTAAGAAGACAGTAAAAATTATAAACTCAACTGCTTAAAGTAACAAATCTCATGAGGCTCAAAAATACAATTAGGACACATAGGCTTATATAGTCTAAAGGGCTATTATTTTTTAAAAAAATATTCTTCTTAGAATGCCTACTAAATCCCAGGTATATTGCTAATTAAACGTTTGGGAAACAATAGAGATTATCAGTTATGAATGGACTTCTGGACCCAGGCATGGGTTTAAATATTAGCTCAAAGACTGTCATTTGAATATGGCTGTTGAAAACTATATTTATCTCTATTCCCTTCCAAAAACACAATTAAACCACAAAAAAGAATAGAAAAGGCATAAACTCACAAAAACAAAGAGGAAATAATCACAAAAAATGGACATCAATATTTCAAAAGCTGAGAAGCAATCCTGAGTAAGCTGAAATCTAAGCTTTCAGAGGGAAACTAATAAGCAAGGTGACTATACTAGCAAAATTCCATTAAGAGTTCAGAAATTGAAAAAAACTATTCACTTATGAAGGAAGGGATAAAGGTTGAGGATAAAAATAAGCAGACTCGGAAAGCCTTAAAATACAGCAGGTCTCCAAATCTCCCCACGCCAGCAGAAGATGAAGAGATTACTCCCTAGAGGGGCTGAACAAAAGGACCTGCATTCAGGACAGAAGGCAAATTGGAGGTGAGATAATACACTGAAAACAGGAAGTTTAAGTGAAAATCTACATATTGAAATGGTGAGACAAGTAGCATCCTTCTATTTTAATTCATACAGCATGCATAGCCAGCTTTCCTCACCACTCCCCTCATGTATCCCAGAATTTAAAGTATAATAAATTAGAATAAATAAATAAAAGGAAACAAACTGTTAACACACACACACACACAATGTATAAATATATTTTCTCTTTTATTATCTTAGTTCTTTTAAAAATATAGAACTGTATAAAGAAATAATTTATAAGATTAATGTTTCATTTATGACATTTATATGTAAGATATGTGAAAATAGTAACGCAAGGGGAAGAATGAAAGAGGAGGCCAGAACTTTGGTACAAAGTTGTTCTATTTTAACAAAATTAATTTAGTTTTATCCTAAAGCAGAATATAAGTCAAGATGAATACTATAATCCAAAAAGCAACTATTAAAGTAACTAAAATAATATAATTTTTAAATAATGAAGAAAATAATACAACAAAAAGTGGTTTAATAAAAACAAAAGGTAAAGGAGAACAAAAAAGACTTGAGACATATAGAAAACAAGTATCAAAATGGCAGACATAAATTCAGTCATACCAAAAATTACATCAAATGAGAATTGACTAAACATTCCAATCAAAAGGCAGAAATTAGCAAACCAGATAGAAAAGTAAAACCCAACTATGTACAGCCTACAAGAGACAGATATGAGATACAAAAACACAAAAAGGATGAGGGTATAAGAACAGAAGACATACCATGTAAATAGTAGCTAATTTTTGTATTTTTAGTAGAGATGGGGTTTCACCATGTTGGCCAGGATGGTTTCGATCTCTTGACCTCATGATCCACCCGCCTTGGCCTCCCAAAGTGCTGGGATTACAGACGTGAGCCACTGCGCCCGGCCAAGAACTTTATAATAAGTGAGATCACTTAAGATGAAAAAGACAAATTCCTAGGAAGACATGAATTATCAAAGCTGATTCCAGCAGATATAGAAAAATCTCAATAGACCAAAAACAAGGGGAAAAAAACTTAACTGGTAATTTAAAATCTTCCCACAAAGAAAAACCCAAGCCCTGATGGCTTTACTGGTAAACTCACCCAAACATTTAGAAAGAAATAATACCAATCCTATGGAAATGATTTCTCAAATAGAGCAGGAAAGAATACTTCCCCTTACATTCCGTAAGGCCAGAATCGCCATAACACAAAAGCCAGACGAAAACATCACAAGAAAACTACAGATAAATACCCCTCATGAACATGCCTTTGGCAAGAAGCCAACAACATATAAAAACTATTATATATCATGACAAAGCAGGAATTAACCCAGGAATACAAGGTTATTTTAATATGCAAAAATTAATGTAACATACCATATTAATAAAATAAAGAGTAAAACCCATAGTCATCTTAATGGACCCACAAAAAGAAGGATTTCACCAAATTCAAAGTCCATTCATGTTAAAAGCTCTCAACAAACTAGAAATAGAAAGAAACTTCCTCAATCTATAAACTTTATCAAAAATCTACAGCAAAGATCATACATAGTGGTGAAAGACCAAATGCTTTCCCACTAAGATTCAGGACAAAACAGGGACACCCAATATCACAACTTCCACTGAACATTAAATACAAGGAGTGAACCAGTGCAAGAAGGCAAAAAGAAAAAAAATAAATTAAAGGCATCCACATTAGAAATAAAGAACTAAAACAAACTTTATTCACAGATGCCATGAGCCTTTATGTATAAAAAGTACTAAAGAATAAAAATAATAATAATAAAAAAACTACCCAAACTAATACAGACAGTCCCCAACTTATAATCATTCAATTTACAGCTTTTTGACTTTATGATGAGTTTATAAGGACTTAACTCCATCATAAGTTGAGGAACATCTGTAAGCAAGTTTAACAAGGTCATAAAAAACACAGTTGTAGAATGAAATAAATTAAAATCTACTGTATTTCCATATACTAGCAAGAAAAATCCAAAAATGAACCAAAGAAAACAATTCCATTTACAGCAGCTTTAAAGAGTACTTAGGAATAAATTTTAAAAAGAATTGCAAGACCTATATGCAAAAAACTACAAAACCTTGTTGTCAGAAATTAAAGGAGATCTAAACAGAGAGAAACATCACATTCATGGACTGTAATATACAATAATGTAAAGATGTCAATCTCCCTAAACTGACCTATAGATTCAATACACTTCCTATCAGAATCCTGCAAGCTATCTTGCAGAAACTGATAAGCTGAACCTAAAATTTATATGGAAAGGCAACTTTGAAAAAGAACAATGAAGTTGGAGAATTTATACTAATTTCAAAATATGCTATAAAACTGTATAGTTTTATAAGACTAAACTAGGAAGAAGTTGAATCCCTGAATAGACCAATAACAGGCTCTGAAATTGAGGCAATAATTAATACCCTACCAACCAAAAAAGTCCAGGACCAGACAGATTCATAGCCGAATTCTACTACAGGTACAAAGAGGAGCTGGTACCATTCCTTCTGAAACTATACCAATCAACAGAAAAAGAGGGAATCCTCCCTAACTCATTTTATGAGGCCAGCATCATCCTGATACCAAAGTCAGGCAGAGACACAACAAAAAAAGAGAATTTTAGACCAATCTCGATGAAGAACATTCATGCAAAAATCCTCAATAAAATACTGGCAAACCAAATCCAGCACTACATCAAAAAGCTTATTCACCACGATAAAGTGGGCTTCATCTCTGGGATGCAAGGCTGGTTCAACATACGCAAATCAATAAACGTAATCCAGCATATAAACAGAACCAAAAGATAAAAACCACATGATTATCTCAATAGATGCAGAAAAGGCCTTGACAAAATTCAACAGCACTTCATGCTAAAAACACTCAATAAATTTGATACTGATGGAACGTATCTCAAAATAATAAGAGCTATTTATGACAAACTCACAGCCAATATCTCACTGAATGAGTAAAAACTAGAAGCATTCCCTTTGAAAACTGGCACAAGACAGGGATGCCCTCTCTCACCACTCCTATTCAACATAGTGTTGGAAGTTGTAGCCAGGGCAATCAGGCAGGAGAAAGAAATAAAGGGTATTCAATTAGGAAAAGACAAAGTCAAATTATCCCTGTTTGCAGATGACATGATTGTATATTTAGAAAACTCCATCGTCTCAGCCCAAAATCTCCTTAAGCTGATAAGCAACTTCAGCAAAGTCTCAGGATACAAAATCAATGTGTGAAAATCACAAGCATTCCTATACTCCAATAACAGACAAACAGGGTCAAATCATGAGTGAACTCCCATTCACAATTGCTTCAAAGAGAATAAAATACCTAGGAATCCAACTTATAGGGGATGTGAAGGACCTCTTCAAGGAAAACTACAAACCACTGCTCAACAAAATAAAAGAAGACACAAACAAGTGGACAAACATTCCATGCTCATGGATAGGAAGAATCAGTATTGTGAAAATGGACATACTGCCCAAAGTAATTTATAGATTCAATGCCATCCCCATCAAGCTACCAATGACTTTCTTCACAGAATTGGAAAAAACTGCTTTAAAGTTCATATGGAACCAAAAAAGACCCCGCATCTCCAAGACAATCCTAAGTCAAAAGAACAAAGCTGGAGGCATCACGCTACCTGACTTCAAACTATACTACAAGGCTACAGTAACCAAAACAGCATAGTACTGGTACCAAAACAGAGATATTGACCAACGGAACAGAACGGAACCCTTAGAAATAATACCACACACCTACAAACATGTGATCTTTGACAAACCTGACAAAAACAAGAAATGGGGAAAGGATCTCCTATTTAATAAATGGTGCTGGGAAAACTGGCTAGCCATATGTAGAAAGCTGAAACTGGATCCCTTCCTTACACCTTATACAAAAATTAATTCAAGATGGATTAAAGACTTGAACATCAGACCTAAAACCATAAAAACCCTAGAAGAAAACCTAGGTAATACCATTCAGGACACAGGCATGGGCAAGGACTTCATGTCTAAAACACCAAAAGCAACAGCAACAAAAGCCAAATTGAGATGGGATCTAATTAAACTAAAGAGCTTCTGCATAGCAAAAGAAACTACCATCAGACTCAACAGACAACCTACAGAATGGGATACCCGTCAGACAAAGGGCTAATATCCAGAATCTACAAAGAACTCAAATGAATTTACAAGAAAAAATCAAACAACCCCATCGAAAAGTGGGCAAAGGATATGAACAGATACTTCTCAAAAGAAGACATTTATGCAGTGAACAGACACATGAAAAAATGCACATCATCACTGGTCATCAGAGAAATGCACATCAAAACCACAATGAGATACCATCTCACACCAGTTAGAATGGCAATCATTAAAAAGTCAGGAAACAACAGGTGCTGGAGAGGATGTGGAGAAATAGGAACACTTTTACACTGTTGGTGGGACTGTAAACTAGTTCAACCATTGTGGAAGACAGTGTGGCGATTCCTCAAGGATCTAGAACTAGAAATACCATTTGAACCAGCAATCCCATTACTGGATATATACCCAAGGGGTTATAAGTCATGCTACTATAAAGACATATGCACATGTAAGTTTATTCCGGCACTATTCACAATAGCAAAGACTTGGAACCAAACTAAATATCCATCAATGATAGACTGGATTAAGAAAATGTGGCACATATACACCATGGAATACTACACAGTCATAAAAAAGGATGAGTTCATATCCTTTGTAGGGACATGGATTCAGCTGGAAACAATCATTCTGAGCAAACTACCACAAGGACAGAAAACCAAACACCGCATGTTCTCACTCATAGCTGGGAACTGAACAATGAGAACACTTGGACACAGGGTGGGGAACATCACACACCGGGGCCTGTCATGGGGTAGAGGGAGGGGGGGAGAGATAGCATTAGGAGATACACCTAATGTAAATGACCAGTTAATGGGTGCAGCACACCAACATGGCACGTGTGTGTGTGTAACAAACCTGCACATTGTGCACATGTACCCTAGAAAAAAAATTTAAAAAAAGAAAAATCAATCAACTAATTACCATATTAACAGATTAAAGGAGAAATTTTATAGAATTATTTCCATATTTTAAAAAAAACACCAAAGCACTTGAAAAACTCAACATCCACCCAGTAGCATAACATCCCCCAGCTGAACTGCTGCTATACCCTACCACATAGGGCCAAGTTACTGCAGAAGTGTTGAATTCTAGATGCTAGTGCACCTTCCCCTTAAAACTGAACTGAAGTGGGTACCCACTAATTGGAGACCTCATGCCTCTAGCACACAAAAACAGTTGACATCTCCCCCAGCCCACATACACTGCCACCCCTCCCCCGCCAATACCACTGGTGAGACATCACCTCACACTTCCAGGAGCTTTGAGCCTCTGGCATACCAAAGTAGTTGCACCCCCAGCACCACAGCTGATGCAGTACCCCCACCCCTCACCCCAGGGATCCAAAGACTCTACTGACCCAAGTAGTTATGCCTTCTGGGGCTGACCAGATATGGCAACTTGACTTCCAGGGATTCAGAACCACGACTGAGCTGTGTTCTAGGCCAAAGAGACACAGTGCCCCATCTACCGAAAACTGGACGAGTCCCCCTACATTCCAATCTGCTGAGGCACCCTACGTCTCCAAGGAGTGGTCATTGCTGCATTGTTTCCTACCCCAAAGGGCCCAAGATACAGCTGTATCTTGCCATTCCTGGGTCCTTGTTGCCACTGGACCCAGCCTCATAGAGCCTAGGCTATTATATCAAGCCAGGGTCCCAAGTGACCACTGTATACCATGCTCCTCATCACCCAGAGCCTGAGCTACCATGTTACACAGTTGGTTCTGGATCCCAAACGGTGACTCTTCACTGCTCCCCAGGGATTGAGTCTCCAGATACACCTTCTTCCCCAGAATCATGCCAGTGTCCCCTCCAAGGTCAGAAGCATGGCAACATCCCAGCCCCCTGGGCCCAAGCTGCTGGGGTATGCCCCACAGCAACAAACCCCGTGTAGTGGGAGAACTGAATCCACTCATGCCTTGGAGAGAGAACCTATGCCTGAAGTCCCAGGTGCTCCAGTAGTTTCACAGGACCCTAAGCCCAGGAATTTGGCTCCACAGCTGCTCTGAGCCCCTGTGCCCTGCAACCCAGTGCTGCTGTGGCTGCCTGTGTAAAATGTCAGACCTGTTACCAAAAGAGATCCCCTCAATGAAGATTCCCTACTTTGGGGAAAACAAGAACAGGAAGACCCCTACAACCTTTGCCCTAATAACCTCAGCAGCCACCATCACTGATACAGACTCCTACAGTCTAGACCACTGAGGCACTCACAGTGTGCACTGACACTGATCACAACTAAGAAGCTACATGACAACTACACCACTGCACCCACACAGAAGCAGAGCCACTGTGTCCTATACCCAAGCAGTATTCCCAGGCCCATCTTCAGGTGAAAGTCTTCCCCTTCCCACTCTGTAAAGTTGGAAAGATATGACTGCACTATCTGATGTACAAACAAGGCAGGGTCATAAGAAACATGAAAAGGCAAGGAAATATGAAACCACTAAAAAGAACACAGTAACTCTCCAGTAACTGACCCCAAAGAAACAGAAATCTACAAATTCTCTAAAAAGTAATTCAAAATAATGAACTAAGGAAACTCAGTGAAACATAAGAGAATAAAAACAGACCATTCGATGAAACTAGAAAACTAAACCATGATCTGAATGAGAAATTCAATAAAAGAGATACTTTTAAAAATCTAAATAAAAATCTTAGAACTGAAGAATTCAATGAAATAAAAAAATACCACAGAGGGTTCAACAGCAGACTAGATCAAGCCTGAAGGCTTCTGAACT
The DNA here is from genome assembly GCF_049350105.2 of Macaca mulatta. Classification (NCBI taxonomy): domain Eukaryota; kingdom Metazoa; phylum Chordata; class Mammalia; order Primates; family Cercopithecidae; genus Macaca; species Macaca mulatta. Next base: position 54,844,258 of record NC_133412.1, read on the forward strand.
GACTCAGAAGAGAAGAAAAAGGAAAAAGAATGAAGAGAGCCTATGGGATACCACTAAGCAAACAAATATTCACATTGTAGGAATTCCAAAGAGGGAAAAAACAGAAAAGGCTTATATAAATAAAATAATTGGTAAAAAAAACTTCCTAAATCTTGGGACTTAGGAAGAGACAGCTATTTACATACAAGTCAATGAAGCTCAAAGATCCTCAGATAAACTTTAGAAGGCTCTCTCCAAGGTACATTATAATCAAACTGTCAAAACTGAAAAGACAATGAAATAATTTTAAAAATAGCAAGAAAAAACTATCAAGTCACATATAAGGGGATGTCCATCAGAGTATCATTGAACTTTTCTGTAGAAACCTTGCAAGCCTGGGGAATGGGATGACATATTCAAGATGATGAAAGGGGGAAAAAAAAAATCTGCCGGCTAAGAATACTATACCAAGGAAAACTATCCTTCAGAAATGAAGGAGAAATAAAGTCTTCCCCAGACAAATAAAGTTGAAGTAATTCACTGACACTAGACCTGTGTTACAAGAAATGCTTATTCAAGCAGAAAGAAAATTATAATAATTACCACCATGAATACATGTAAAGTATAAAACTCACTGGTAGACATAAATACTTAGTCAAATCAGAATACTGTGAAACTGTAAGTGTGGTATGTAAGCCACACATATCTCTATTATGAAGGTTACAAGTCAAAATAGTCAAAAGTAACAAAAACTACAATAAGTTTTTAAGGAATACATAATATAAAAAGGCAACTACTGTGACATCAAAAACATGACTTTTGGGGTGGACAGTAAAAGTCTAGTTTTTGTATGTGCCAGAAATTAACTTAAAACAGTTGATAACAGTTATCAACTTAAAACAGTTGATAACAACTTAACAGTTGTTAAGTATAACAGTATAAGATGTTTTGTATAAGCTCATAGTAACCACAAAACAAGAAACTATAGCAAATATACAAATAATAAAGAGATCATTATTTAATGATAAAGGGGTCAGTTCATCAATGGGACGTAACAATTGTAAATTTACATGCACCTAACATTGGAGCACTAAAACAAAAAGCAAATATTAACGAACATGAAGGGAAAAATAGATAGCAATATAATAATAGTAGGGGACTTCAATACCCCACTGTCAACAATAGATAAACTAGAGAGAAAATAAATACTAGACTTAATTGTACTTTGACCAAATGGACCTCATATACACAGGTAGAACATCCCATCAAAAGCAATACATTTTTTTCTAGTCCACATAAATCATTATCCAGGATAGACCATATGTTAAACCACAAAACAAGTCATCTTAACAAATTAAAGAAGATTCAAATTGTATCTATTGTTGTTTCAAATCACCATGATATAAAACTAGAAATCAATAAAAGAAGGAATCCTGAAAATTTCATAAATACATGGCTATTAAATAACATGCTCCTGAATAAATCATGAGTTAAAGAAGAAATCAAAAGGGAAATTAAAAAATATCTTGGGACAAACAACAATAGAAACACAACATAGCAAAATCTATGGGTTGCAGCAAAAGCAGTTCTAAGAGGGAAGTTTATAGCTTCTGCATAACAAAGAAAAAAATCAATAAAACATTAGCCTAAGGACTGGGGAAAATCTGTACAGCCCATATATCTAATAAAGAGTTAATATCCAAAATATATAAAGAACTAGGCCAGGCATAGTGACTCATGCCTGTAATCCCAGCACTTTGGAAGGCAAAAGTGGGCGGATCACTTAAGGCCAGGGGTTCGAAAATCAGACAGGCATGATGGCACACACCTATAATCCCAGCTACTCAGGTGGCTGAAGCACAAGAATCACTGGAACCCAGGAAGTGGAGGTTGCAGTGAGCCAAAATCATGCCACTTCACTCCAGCCTGGACAAGAGAACAAGATTCTGCCTCAAAAAGAAAAAAAGCAAGGTAAAAACAAAACAAAACAAAAAACAAACAAAAAAAACAAAACCAAGCAAAACAGATATTTAAAAAAACCTCATAAACTCAATAGTAGAAAAACAAACTGATTTTAAAATGGGCAAAGAATCTGCCTAGACATTTCTCCAAAGAAGTCATAAAAAGAGTCAGTAGATATATAGAAAGGTGTTGAACATCATTAATCATCAAGGAAATGAACATTAAAACCATTATGAAATACTAACTCACAACCATTAGATGACTATTATCAAAAGGTCAAAAAACAAATGTTGGTGAGGGTATGGAGAAAAGGGAACTCTTTTACACTGTTGGTGAGAGTGTGGCTTGGTACAGCCATCTGGAAAACAGTGTGGAGGTTTCTAAAGAAATAGAACTACCATATGACCAGCTGATTCCTCTTCTGACAATACACCCAAAGGAAATGAAATCACCACTATATAAAGATATTTGCACTTCCATGTTTCCTACGGCATTATTCACAGTAGCCAAGATATGAAAGCAAACTAAGTGTCCATCAAAGAAACAATGATAAAGAAATTGTAGTATATATATCATTTAGCCCTAAAAGTAACAAGGCATTGCCATTTGCCACAACATGGATGAGCCTAGAGAACATTATCCTAAGTAAAATGAGCCAGACACAGAAAGAAAAATATTGCATGATCTCACTTATATGTGAAATCTTTTTAAAAATTCAATTATACAGAGATAGAAGACAAGATATTGGTTATCACGGGTGTGCATAAGAGGGAGAGGGCAGAAACAGGGAGATGCAGATCAGAGGATACAAAACTGCAGATATGTAAGATGAACAAGTCTAGAGATCTAATGTACAACAAGAGGGCTACAGGTAATAAAACTGTACAGTATTGGGATTTGTGATGAATGAGATTTTAGTTGCCCTTGCCACTAAAACAAATAAAATGGGTAACTATCTGAGAAGATAGATATGTTAGTCTGCTTCACTACAGTAACCCTTTTACAATCAATATGTATTCTACAACAACATGAGGTGTACCTTAAATAAACAACAAATAAAAACTATTTTTTAAAAAACCTAAGGCAGATATCCTTAATAGTTGTGGAAAGCATTCCTTATAAATAAGATGCACACTAACAAAACAAAAGGCATAGAGATGAGGAAGAAAACCCAAACTATATATTGGTAGATGATATGTTTACTTATGTAGAAAATGCTAAAAAAAAATCTAAGATTAATTATTAGAATGGTTAACAGAACTTATCGAGATTGCTGGAAACAAAATTAATGGTATTTCTAAACACCAGCAACATACAAATTTAAAAAACACTTAAAGAGATTTTATTTATAATTGTGTAACCAGATAAAACAATAACTAAAAAAATCATAAAATGTGTACAAAAAATAAAATAGGAATAAACATAACAAGGATGAGAAAAACAGATGCAATGAAAACTACAAAACATTGTTGAACTGAAGACACAAATAAATGGAAAGACATCATGTGTTCATGGACTGCAAAACTCACCACTGTTAAGATGTCCATATTGGCTGCCTCATCCTTTACAAGCAGCCCACCCTGAATTCTCTCTCTTAGCGTATACGTTTACAAAAAAAAAAAAAAAAAAAAAGCCATACTTCCCAAAGCAATTTATAGATTCAATGCAATCCCTATCAAAATCCCAATGACTTATTTTTTACAAAAATTATAAAATTCACATGAATCTCAAAGGATCCTCAAACCAAAACAATCTTGAAAAGAAAAAAGAGGCTCACATTTTCTGATTTCAAAATATGCTACAAAACTATAGTAATCAAAACAGTATGGGCTAGCATAAAGACAGACATGTACAGTCCAATGAAACAGAACAGAGAGCCAAGAAAGAGAGCCATCATATGTAAGTCAAATAATTTCGACAAGGATGATAAAAGCATTCAATAGAGAAAGGACAGTCTTTTCAACAAGAGGTGATGGGAAAACTGAATATGTGCAAAAGAATGAAGTTGAATCCTTACCTTACACCATATACAAAAATTAACTAAAACTGTATCCAAGATCTAAACATAAGACCTAAAACTATAAAAATGTTACAAGAAAATCCAAGGAGAAAACTTCACAATATTGGATTTGGCTATGATTTCTTGAATATGACAACAAAAGTAAAGGCAACAACAATAAAAATAGACAAACTGAACTACATCCAAATTTAAAACTCCTGTGCTTCAATAGACATTATCAACAAAATGAAAAGTCAACCTACAGAATGGGAGAAAGTATCAGTAAATTGTATCTTTGATAAAGGGTTAATGTCCAGAATACATTAAAAAAAAAAAAAAAACTCTATAACCCAACAAGAAAATAATCAGATTAAAAAATAGGCAAAGGACTTAAGTGGTAACCTCTCCCCAACAATATAAAGAAATGGTCAATAAGCACATGAAAAGATGCTAAAGGTCATTAATCACTAGGGAAATGCAAATCAAAACCAGAATGAGACACCACTTCACACTCTTCAAAAAGGCTATTTTTAAAAAAACAAAATAACAAGCATTGGTGAGGATGTGGAACCCTTGTGCAATGCTGGTAAGAACATAAAAATGGTACACCAGCTATGAAAAACAGTAGGGTTCTCCTCAAATAAAATAAAATAAAATGAAATTAGTATATAATCCACCCACTTCACTTTTGGAATTAAAAAGCAGAGACTAAAACATGCATTTGTAACACCTGTGTTTATAACAGCATTATTCACAACAGTCAAAAGGTAGAAGCAACTCAAGTGTCTTTCAAAAAAGAAACGAATAAATATAATGTGGTATTATACATACAATGAAATACTATTGAGTCTTTTTTTTTTTTTAATTACACTTTAAGTTCTAGGGTACATGTGGATAACGTGCAGGTTTGTTACATATGTATACTTGTGCCATGTTGGTGTGCTGCACCCATCAACTCGTCAGCACCCATCAACTCATCATTTACATCAGGTATAACTCCCAATGCAACCCCTCCCCGCTCCCCCCTCCTCCCTCCCCCCTCCCCGTGATAGGCCCCGGTGTGTGATGTTCCCCTTCCTGAGTCCAAGTGATCTCATTGTTCAGTTCCCACCTATGAGTGAGAACATGCGGTGTTTGGTTTTCGGTTCTTGCAATAGTTTACTGAGAATGATGGTTTCCAGCTGCATCGATGTCCCTACAGAGGACACAAGCTCATCCTTTTTGATGGCTGCATAGTATTCCATGGTGTATATGTGCCACATTTTCTTAATGCAGTCTGTCACTGATGGACATTTGGGTTGATTCCAAGTCTTGGCTATTGTGAATAGTGCCGCAATAAACATATGTGTGCATGTGTCTTTATAGCAGCATGATTTATAATCTTTTGGGTATATACCCAGTAATGGGATGGCTGGGTCATATGGTACATCTAGTTCTAGATCCTTGAGAAATCACCATACTGTTTTCCATAATGGTTGAACTAGTTTACAATCCCACCAACAGTGTAAAAGTGTTCCTATTTCTCCTTATCCTCTCCAGCACCTGTTCTTTACTGAATTTTTAATGATCGCCATTCTAACTGGTGTGAGATGGTATCTCATTGTGGTTTTGATTTGCATTTCTCTGATGGCCAGTGATGATGAGCATTTTTTCATGTGTCTGTTGGCTGTATGAATGTCTTTTGAGAAGTGTCTGTTCATATCCTTTGCCCACTTTTCGATGGGGTTGTTTGTTTTTTTCTTGTAAATTTGTTTGAGTTCTTTGTAGGTTCTGGATATTAGCCCTTTGTCAGATGCGCAGATTGCAAAAATTTTCTCCCATTCAGTAGGTTGCCTGTTCACTCTGATGGTAGTTTCTTTTGCTGTGCAGAAGCTCTTTAGTTTAATTAGATCCCATTTGTCAATTTTGGCTTTTGTTGCCGTTGCTTTTGGTGTTTTAGACATGAAGTCCTTGCCCATGCCTATGTCCTGAATGGTATTACCTAGGTTTTCTTCTAGGGGTTTTATGGTAATAGGTCTAACATTTAAGTCTCTAATCCATCTTGAATTAATTTTCGTATAAGGAGTAAGGAAAGGATCCAGTTTCAGCTTTCTCCTTATGGCTAGCCAATTTTCCCAGCACCATTTATTAAATAGGGAATCCTTTCCCCATTTCTTGTTTTTCTGAGGTTTGTCAAAGATCAGATGGCTATAGAAGTGTGGTATTATTCCTGAGGACTCTGTTCTGTTCCATTGGTCTATATCTCTGTTTTGGTACCAGTACCATGCTGTTTTGGTTACTGTAGCCTTGTAGTATAGTTTGAAGTCAGGTAGCGTGATGCCTCCAGCTTTGTTCTTTTGACTTAGGATTATCTTGGCAACGTGGGCTCTTTTTTGGTTCCATATGAACTTTAAAGCAGTTTTTTCCAATTCTGTGAAGAAACTCATTGGTAGCTTGATGGGGATGGCATTGAATCTATAAATTACCTTGGGCAGTATGGCCATTTTCACGATACTGATTCTTCCTATCCATGGGCATGGTATTTTCTTCCATTTGTTTGTGTCCTCTTTTATTTCACTGAGCAGTGGCTTGTAGTTCTCCTTGAAGAGGTCCTTTACATCCCTAGTAAGTTGGATTACTAGGTATTTCATTCTCTTTGAGGCAATTGTGAATGGGAGTTCATTCATGATTTGGCTCTCTGTTTGTCTGTTACTGGTGTATAAGAATGCTTGTGATTTTTGTACATTAATTTTGTATCTTGAGACTTTGCTGAAGTTGCTTATCAGCTTAAGGAGATTTTGGGCTGAGACAATGGGGTTTTCTAAATATACAATCATGTCATCTGCAAACAGGGACAATTTGACTTCTTCTTTTCCTAACTGAATACCCTTGATTTCTTTCTCTTGCCTAATTGCCCTAGCCAGAACTTCCAACACTATGTTGAATAGGAGTGGTGAGAGAGGGCATCCCTGTCTTGTGCCAGTTTTCAAAGGGAATTTTTCCAGTTTTTGCCCATTCAGTATGATATCGGCTGTGGGTTTGTCATAAATAGCTCTTATTATTTTGAGGTACGTTCCATCAATACCGAATTTATTGAGCGTTTTTAGCATGAAGGGCTGTTGAATTTTGTCAAAGGCCTTTTCTGCATCTATTGAGATAATCATGTGGTTTTTGTCTTTGGTTCTGTTTATATGCTGGATTATGTTTATTGACTTGCGTATGTTGAACCAGCCTTGCATCCCAGGGATGAAGCCCACTTGATCATGGTGGATAAGCTTTTTGATGTGTTGCTGGATCCGGTTTGCCAGTATTTTATTGAGGATTTTTGCATCGATGTTCATCAGGAATATTGGTCTAAAATTCTCTTTTTTTGTTGTGTCTCTGCCAGGCTTTGGTATCCGGATGATGTTGGCCTCATAAAATGAGTTAGGGAGGATTCCCTCTTTTTCTATTGATTGGAATAGTTTCAGAAGGAATGGTACCAGATCCTCCTTGTACCTCTGGTAGAATTCAGCTGTGAATCCATCTGGTCCTGGACTTTTTTTGGTTGGTAGGCTATTAATTATTGCCTCAATTTCAGAGCCTGCTATTGGTCTATTCAGGGATTCAGCTTCTTCCTGGTTTAGTCTTGGGAGAGTTGTAAGCGTCCAGGAAATTATCCATTTCTTCTAGATTTTCTAGTTTATTTGTGTAGAGGTGTTTATAGTATTCTGATGGTAGTTTGTATTTCTGTGGAGTCGGTGGTGATAACCCCTTTATCATTTTTTATTGCATCTATTTGATTCTTCTCTCTTTTCTTCTTTATTAGTCTTGCTAGTGGTCTATCAATTTTGTTGATCTTTTCAAAAAACCAACTCCTGGATTCATTGATTTTTTGGAGGATTTTTTGTGTCTCTATCTCCTTCAGTTCTGCTCTGATCTTAAGTTATTTCTTGCCTTCTGCTAGCTTTTGAATGCGTTTGCTCTTGCTTCTCTAGTTCTTTTCATTGTGATGTTAGAGTGTCAATTTTAGATCTTTCCAGCTTTCTCTTGTGGGCATTTAGTGCTATAAATTTCCCTTTACACACTGCTTTAAATGTGTCCCAGAGATTCCAGTATGTTGTATCTTTGTTCTCATTGGTTTCAAAGAACATCTTTATTTCTGCCTTCATTTCGTTATGTACCCAGTAGTCATTCAGGAGCAGGTTATTCAGTTTCCATGTAGTTGAGCGGTTTTGATTGAGTTTCTTAGTCCTGAGTTCTAGTTTGATTGCACTGTGGTCTGAGAGACAGTTTGTTATAATTTCTGCTCTTGTACATTTGCTGAGGAGTGCTTTACTTCCAATTATGTGGTCAATTTTAGAATAAGTGTGATGTGGTGCTGAGTAGAATGTATATTCTGTTGATTTGGGGTGGAGAGTTCTGTAGATGTCTATTAGGTCTGCTTGCTGCAGAGATGAGTTCAATTCCTGGATATCCTTGTTAACTTTCTGTCTCGTTGATCTGTCTAATGTTGACAGTGGGGTGTTGAAGTCTCCCATTATTATTGTATGGGAGTCTAAGTCTCTTTGTAAGTCTTTAAGGACTTGCTTTATGAATCTGGGTGCTCCTGTATTGGGTGCATATATATTTAGGATAGTTAGCTCTTCTTGTTGAATTGATCCCTTTACCATTATGTAATGGCCTTCTTTGTCTCTTTTGATCTTTGGTTTAAAGTCTGTTTTATCAGAGACTAGTATTGCAACCCCTGCTTTTTTTTGTTCTCCATTTGCTTGGTAGACCTTCCTCCATCCCTTTATTTTGAGCCTATGTATGTCTCTGCATGTCAGATGGGTCTCCTGAATACAGCAAACTGATGGGTCTTGACTCTTTATCCAGTTTGCCAGTCTGTGTCTTTTAATTGGAGCATTTAGTCCATTTACATTTAAGGTTAAGATTGTTATGTGTGAACTTGATCCTGCCATTATGATATTAACTGGTTATTTTGCTCGCTAGTTGATGCAGTTTCTTCCTAGCCTCGATGGTCTTTACATTTTGGCATGTTTTTGCAATGGCTGGTACCAGTTGTTCCTTTCCATGTTTAGTGCTTCCTTCAGGGTCTCTTGTAAGGCAGGCCTAGTGTTGACAACATCTCTAAGCATTTGCTTATCTGTAAAGGATTTTATTTCTCCTTCACTTATGAAACTTAGTTTGGCTGGATATGAAATTCTGGGTTGAAAATTCTTTTCTTTAAGAATGTTGAATATTGGCCCCCACTCTCTTCTGGCTTGGAGAGTTTCTGCCAAGAGATCTGCTGTTAGTCTGATGGGCTTCCCTTTGTGGGTAACCCGACCTTTCTCTCTGGCTGCCCTTAAGATTTTTTCCTTCATTTCAACTTTGGTGAATCTGGCAATTATGTGTCTTGGAGTTGCTCTTCTCGAGGAGTATCTTTGTGGCGTTCTCTGTATTTCTTGGATTTGAATGTTGGCCTGCCCTACTAGGTTGGGGAAGTTCTCCTGGATGATATCCTGAAGAGTGTTTTCCAACTTGGTTCCATTTTCCCCCTCACTTTCAGGCACCCCAATCAGACGTAGATTTGGTCTTTTTACATAATCCCATACTTCTTGCAGGCTTTGTTCATTTCTTTTTCTTCTTTGTTCTTTTGGTTTCTCTTCTTGCTTCATTTCATTCATTTGATCCTCAATCGCTGATACTCTTTCTTCCAGTTGATCGAGTCGGTTACTGAAGCTTGTGCATTTGTCACGTATTTCTCGTGTCATGGTTTTCACTTCTGTCAGTTCGTTTATGGCCTTCTCTGCATTAATTATTCTGGTTATCAATTCTTCCACTCTTTTTTCAAGATTTTTAGTTATTTTGCGCTGGGTGCGTAATTCCTCCTTTAGCGCTGAGAAGTTTTATGGACTGGAGCCTTCTTTCATCTAGTCAAAGTCATTCTCCGTCCAGCTTTGATTCGTTGCTGGCAATGAGCTGCGCTCCTTTGCAGGGGGAGATGCGCTCTTATTTTTTGAATTTCCAGCTTTTCTGCCCTGCTTTTTCCCCATCTTTGTGGTTTTATCTGCCTCTGGTCTTTGATGATGGTGACGTACTGATGGGGTTTTGGTGTGGGTGTCCTTCCTGTTTGTTAGTTTTCCTTCTAACAGTCAGGACCCTCAGCTGTCAGTCTGTTAGAGATTGCTTGAGGTCCACTCCACACCCTGTTTGCCTGGGTATCAGCAGCAGAGGCTGCAGAAGATAGAATATTGCTGAACAGCGAGTATACCTGTCTGATTCTTGCTATGGAAGCTTCCTCTCAGGGGTGTACTCCACCGTGTGAGGTGTGGGGTGTCGGTCTGCCCCTAGTGGGGGATGTCTCCCAGTTAGGCTACTCAGGGGTCAGGGACCCACTTGAGCAGGTAGTCTGTCCGTTCTCAGATCTCAACCTCCGTGCTGGGAGATCCACTGCTCACTTCAAAGCTGTCAGAGTCGTTTGCGTCTGCAGAGGTTTCAGCTGCTTTTTGTTGTTGTTGTTGTTGTTGTTTAGCTGTGCCCTGTCCCCAGAGGTGGAGTCTACAGAGACAGGCAGGACTCCTTGAGCTGCTGTGAGCTCCACCCAGTTGGAGCTTCCCAGCCGCTTTGTTTATCTACTTAAGCCTCAGCAATGGTGGGCGCCCCTCCCCCAGCCTCGCTGCTGCCTTGCCCCGAGATCGCAGACTGCTGTGCGTGGGACCCTCCCGGCCAGGTGTGGGATATAGTCTCCTGGTGTGCCCGTTTGCTAAGATCTTTGGTAGAGCGCATTATTGGGGTGGCAGTTACCCGATTTTCCAGGTGTTTTGTGTCTCAGTTCCCCTGGCTAGGAAAAGGGATTCCCTTCCCCCTTGTGCTTCCCAGGTGAGGCGATGCTCTCACCTGCGTCAGCTCTCGCTGGTCCGGCTGCAGCAGCTGACCAGCCCTGATTGTCAGGCACTCCCTAGTGAGATAAACCCAGTACCTCAGTTGAAAATGCAGAAATCACCTGTCTTCTGTGTCGCTCGCACTGGGAGTTGGAGACTGGAGCTGTTCCTATTCGGCCATCTTGCTCCGCCCCCCATGCCCATTCTATTCAGTCTTAAAAAGGAAGAAAATCCTGACACATGCTACAACATGGATGAAACTTGAAGACATTAGGATAAGTCACTAAAGGACAAATGCTGTACGATTCCACTTATATAAGATCCCTAAAGCAGTCAAATTCATAGAAACATAAAGTAGCATGACGATTGTCAGAGGCAAATGGGAGTGTGGCGGTGCGGAATAGAGAGAATGGGGAGTTATTACTTATTAGATACAGTATTTCAGTCTCGGAAACTGAAAAAAATTTCTGGGTACAGATGGTAGTAATAGTTTCACAAAAATGTCTATGTACTTAATGCCACTGAACTGTAAACTTAAAAATGATTAAAATTATAAATTCCATGTTATTTATATTTTTTGCCACAATAAAAAAGTACACAAAAATCCTTTATAGAAAAAAAATTATATACCTGATATAAAGATGTTTTGAAAGACCTAAATCAGTAGAAAAACATTTAGTAGCATGCTCATAAATTAAAATATTCACCATAAAAATATCAATCTTAACACCTGAATTTAGAGAGACAATGCAATTCCAATCAAAATTTTATAGTTTCTTTTTAAATATAGAACTGAGCAAGCTGATTCTAAAACTAACACAGATGTGAAATAGGGCCAAGACAGTCCTAATAAAAAATAAGGTGAAGGATAGTTCAGACACCAACAATTATTATAAAGCTTTGATAACTAAGGCAGATGACAAAAAAAGTGATCACTGGACCAGAACATAAGAGTCCACAAGCAGACCCACACATATATAAAAACTTGGCTTATGTTAGAAAGCCTTGCAGATCAGTAGGAAAAAAATGCATTTTTCAATAAAGCATGTTAGAATAATTAGGTATCCACATGGAGAAAATGAAGTAAGACTCCTACCTCAAAATACACAATAAAATCAATTGCAGATAGATAAAGACCATTAAAGATAAAACTATAAAATTTTGAAGAATGTCTTATGACTTAGGATAGAAAACGGTTTCATAAATAAGACCGAAAGGCATAAATTTAGTTTGTTCAGTTCTACTACACTGCAGTCAAGAGTTACATTAATCAAAAGACATCACAAAAAAGAAAAAAGGTAAGACACAACCTATGGGTATATTTGCAATATATGTAACTGACAAAGACTTAGTAACTAGTAACGATAATCCCTAAACATCAATAAGATAAAAAAAAGACCCTAATACAGAAATGAACAAAAATTTGAATAAGCACTTTGCATTAAAAAACCCCGAATAGCTCATAAACATGTGAGAAGTTGCTCAGCCTAATTATTAATCAGGGACAAGTAGAAAAGTAAATTAAAACCACAAAGAGCTATCTTTTCACACCTACCAACTTCGCTATAATTTAGAAGTCACAAAATATCATGTCAGTAAGGTTCACACCAATAAAAGGGACTTAGTCTTGGCCAATTACATGTTTTTTCCTGTGTCTTTAAATCTTACACAAGTGATTAAAACTAAGGGATAGTTGAAGGTCATACATTATAATCAGAGTGGCAACATGATTATTGGCAACCAGACTATTTTCATCAAAAAAAAAAAAAAAAAAATCCACTGCTGGGGCTCTTGTGATCTAGCCTTTGATGTCTGACAGAACATTTCCAAACCTGGTCCTCTAACCTTCTATTACTTATGCCCTCAGCATCTTCCCCAAAAGTCCCTTTTGCTGAAGCTATCCAGAATCAAATTACGTATTTTTTGATCTGAGTGTGGTGGTACACACCTGTAGTCCAAGCTACTCAGGAGGGTGAGATGGGAGGATCACTTGAGTCAGAGAGTTCAAGGTCAACCTGCTCAACATCGCAAAACCTCATCTCAAAAAAAAACAAAAAACCCTACATGACAGTAAATGGCTTTAAGACCTCAACTTGAATACTCACTCAGTGCAAAATGTTCATCAAGATAGCAAATGAGGTACCTAGCTCTTTCCCGGGCTGCATCCTCACGGGCTTTTTCCTTTTCTTGCCTCTGTTGTTCAATTCGGGCTTCTTGTTCTTTCCTCTTCATTAACAATTCTTCTACACGGGCCTGCCGTTCTGCCTCTAGAGCTCTCTTGCGTTCCTAATGTTAGAAATATTTTTTCCAATATTAGAGTTATGTGTAAAATAAAAATGATTCAAAGTAATATACCTTTCACCAAACTTACATGTTCAAGCCAAGTAGAAAGATGGGCTTGCCACTAGGTACTCTGCTTCTTAAAGTTTAAACAAATATCAAATAGCAATGATATCTGGTTTCTGAAAGTCATTTACCAGTGTTACACATGATTAAGAAAATAATTGCCTTTTGATGCAAACACTATGTTATATTTGTTTTGTGGGAACTTGTGATGGTTAATACTGAGTGTGAACTTGATTGGATTGAAGGATACAAAGTATTGATTCTGGGTGCGTCTGTGAGAGTGTTGCCAAACGAGATGAACACTTGAGTCAGTGAGCTAGGAAAGGCAGATCCACCCTTAATCTGGGTGGGCACAATCTAATCAGCTGCCAACAAGGCTAGAATATAAAGCAGGCAGAAAAACATGAAAACAGAGACTGGTCTAGCCTACCAGCCTACATCTTTTTCCTGTGCTGGATGCTTCCTGCCCTCAAACATCAGATTCCAAGTTCTTCAGTTTCGGAACTTGGACTGGCTCTCCTTACTCCTCAGTTTGCAGACACTGTCGTGGGACCTTGTGATTGTATGAGTTAATACTTAATAAACTCATATATATATGTATACACACACACACACATATATATCCTATTAGTTCTATACCTCTAGAGAACTCTAATACAGAACTTAATATATGTTTTCTGATTAATCACTTCTAAAGCCTTGTGTTAATATATGGCTATAGAAATACCTGAATATGATGAAAAAACCATAGTTAATAGATTTTATTTCTGAACTAAGCTTTCATGATGGAATTAAGACAGCTTGTGAGAAGGAGAAAGAGGTAACATAATAGAGCATAGAGTGTATAAGAGTGGATATTGGGTCAGATTCCCTGGTTTTGTTTCCTTACCCCATTATTCACTAGCACAGTGACTCTGGGCTACTTAGTTACAATCTCTATGCCTTAGTTTTCTAGAAGATAAATAATAATATGCATTTCTTATGATATTATAAAGTACAGATGAGCTAATATATGAAAAGCACTTACCATAGAGCCTGGCATATATAAAATTCTCAATAATTATCATCATTATCATCATCAAGCCAGAAGATAAATCATCAAAACTGGGTAACTTCATGAAATATCTGTCACTAACATGTTCCTCATGTTATTGATATGTTTCTCTGAATCCATACCCATTCTCCAGACAGCACACACAACCTCTCGCTGGCCTCTCCTTTATAATTAATGGAATACATTGATCTAGGCTCTAGTACCTACTACTTACATAATTTTGGGCAAGGTACTTCACCTTAAAGAGCCTCAGTTGATTGTGAGATGTAAATTATTGATTACAGGTAAGTTCTCAGCATAGAGTTTAGCCATAGTAAGGGCTCAGTAAAGGACAGCAGAAAAAAAAAAATAACGCAATTTCTGTTCAGGGAACACAGAAGAGAGATCTGAACATTTCCAATAGTTAACTGAGCTCACAATAGTAACTTCATCTCCACAACAAGCTCTATCTGCCCCAGAGAAAGAAAGTCTTTTAAAAATAGCCAAAAGGATCTCTATTTCCTTCTTTTTTTTGAGGGGGTGGGTAGTATAGGAAGAGGGTAAACTGGAAATTGGAAGGAAATGCCCTGATTTCAGGAGGACATAACAGGCACACTGCAGACTGTTGGAGTCATGCAATTAGATTTTAAAATATATCCTTTACTGTCTGAGCATATTATTCATGAAATAGTTGTAGCTATTTCTCATTACTAATCAAGAATATGTGGAAACTTGTTTGGCCAAAAACTCTTAAGACTAAAATTCAAATCTGGCACAGAAAATTTTCTCCATTAAAAAAAAGTGAACAAAAAAAATTCCTCTTATAGTCCAATTTTTCTGAAGTTTAAAAATTCCATATTATATCTGAAAACACATGCTTCACAACAAAATACAAAGAGCTTAGGCATTAAATACAAAGAATTAAAGCAGAATTTTTCATTTCATATTTTATTAATATAAGACCAAAGGCCTGAGGGAGGCAATTTTTTAAATCCTAAATTGATCTTATAAAATATATATTATGTAAAAATAATTACTTCAGGTATGTGCAATGTAGCCAAGTGTAGACTTGTAAACATAATGTCAACTTGCTGATCATTTTAATGGATATCAGACCAACTCCAACATTGTATGAAAAGAGATAACTGGATGTAAAAAGTTACCTAACCTATTAATTTTCATTTTTAATAACTTGAAAAGAGAATTGGTAGCCATACAGCTAATGAGTAAAATTACTAAAATTCAGTTACCATTTCCCAATCTGAAATTTCAGTTCCATAAAGACAGGAAACTTTGTACCCCACAAAACACCTTGCACAAGGTAGGGATTCCTAAATATCTGTTTAATAAATGAAGCATGACTTTATAAAATCACATACATTATGAATCTATATACCCACAAGGAAAGAACTAAAACCTACAGCAAAGGAATTAGAAATATAACTAATTCTTAAGCCTACAGAAGAACCTCTCAGACCCCTACATATCTTAGCCAGGGAGGTGTTTAAGGCAGCCTAAGAAAGGATTCCGTAGCTCCTCTTTATGCCTATAATTAGTAATATACATAACAATAACAGCAACCTGAGAACATATGATGGCAGCACTTGATATTTTACTTACAAGAAATGAGAATCACATTGCCTTTAATAGTCCATGGGAATGTTTCAAGAGTAAAAATAGGGCCGGGCGCAGTGGCTCACGCCTGTAATCCCAGCACTTTGGGAGGCCGAGGCGGGCGGATCGCAAGGTCAGGAGATCGAGACCACGGTGAAACCCTGTCTCTACTAAAAATACAAAAAATTAGCCGGGCGCGGTTGTGGGCGCCTGTAGTCCCAGCTACTCGGGAGGCTGAGGCAGGAGAATGGCGTGAACCCGGGAGGCGGAGCTTGCAGTGAGCCGAGATCGCGCCACTGCACTCCAGCCTGGGCGACAGAGCGAGACTCCGTCTCAAAAAAAAAAAAAAAAAAAAAAAGAGTAAAAATAAAATGTATGGAGGGTCTCTGAAATTCTGTATTAGGTTAGGATCTGACTATTATTGTATTTACAGAATACATGGCACTAGTGCCTGTACAGCATGTAATGACTACACATTTTTAAAATTTTAATGTTATATATGTTATCTACCGGTGGATTTTTCTATCTGTCTCAGTATATCTCAAGCATATGTAGACAGGTTTAAAATTTTTCATTGAAATTAAATCCATAGGAAATTTCAGCACTTTTAAAAACAAAAAAAAAATTCTGAAGAGCCAAAACAATTCTTAAAAGTGTTGGTTGGTGGAGGAAATTCCCTACTAGTTTAGTAAACTGCTTTCCTTGAAGTTTTAATGAATGTTACAAATTGTGAACTGAGAATCAACATTTTTAAATGAAAGATAACTGTTATATTTCAAATCTGCAAAATGCAGAGAAAGGAATCAAAGATGTCTATTTTAAAATATACAATACTACTCATATATTTACCCCAAAAAAACAGCTAAGAAGTTACCTTTTCCAGAGAACTTTCCCTGATATTCTATTTCCACCAACCGAGCTAATTATTCCCTCCTCTGTAGTACCTTTGTACCTTGTACATACTCTAATTATACTCTTTCAAATTAAACTGTAATTTATTATTTGCTATAAAGGCAAAAATGTCTTATTTATATGTCTGAATTATTAGTTATTAAAGTAACACATAATTTACAAACCATAATTATTTTTATCTGTCTGTATTTCTGTTTCCCTATAGACATTTATAGCATTTATCCTGTAGAGAAGCAGGATAAATAAACAGGATAAATAATGTTAACGATTCAAATTAAACACTCAAATTTTTTTATTCATTTAAGAATATAAGTTAATAGATAAATAGCTTATAAATGATAAATACGAAAATTTTTACTGCTTCTTGGAAAGGAAAGGCTAGTTTCTCTAACGGGAGCATTCTGTGTTTTTAAACATGAAGCTAGCTTTGCATTGATTAAAATAGTACATTGGACTCAAATAAAATAGAGATGAGGATGAATATGGGAATACCTGTTAATGCCCACAAATAGCAAAAAGTGATCAATGAACTTAAAAATGTATTAATAATTTACTAAAATCACCGATAACAAGAAGCATGAAACACAACTCGTAATTTTTAAAAATACCTACAAAGCTTTTCATGACCTCCTCCCTAACTCTACATGTACTCCTTCCTCATATCCCCTTGTGCATGAAATGCCCTCCCATACAACTTATCATTTGTATGTTTCATTTTTGAAAACTTAGTAAACATGTCATCTCTACCTGGAAACTTTTCTGGACTTTTTCATGTTCCCTCTGCTCTCTATATAAATAAGGTGTTCTTCTTTGTGCTACTGACAATGCCTTTAGCACAGCATTTTTCCTAATCTTGTTTATGTACATACACGTCTCCCCACTGAGAACACGGCTGTATACTTTTCATATCTTCGAGCCTAACACATGACTTGCAGTAACTCAATGAAATGATCACTGAAGGAACAAATAAACATTAGTCACAATAAATACAGCATGTGTGAATTTTTATTTAAATATTGCAAAATTTGTTCTCTACATAAAAAAATATGTCAGGCCTTTAAAGACTATGGGCAAGGCATTTTACTGAGGGAGATCTAAAATAGATTATAAACAGCAGGATAGTGTATGCTTTAACCTTTTCCCCATCTTGCAAATGTAGGGTTTGCTGCAGAGGTTAAAATCTAATTATGGTATCTGATGATACTAAAAAATAACAGATGCCCATTATCTTAGGCATAAAAATTAACCTAAATTTGCCTCCTCATAGGCAAAAAAATTGTTTGAGCCTATATATACTGATTCAAAAACAACCTTTGTTTTTATTGTTGGGACAGGACTATATTCCTGCCCAGCCTGATTAGAAAAGAATAGATAGTAATCTGTCCAGAACAGTTTAATCCTTCACCTAGATGAAGTTGACGATTCTATTGCTATGATTACAGTCTACTGATGAAAGAACTGATGACCGTAACTGAAGGATAACACACTATCTTTTAGAAATCAGACTTTATGTTTCTCGAGTGCTATATTGAACCATGCACCTTTGGGAACAAACACTAGATTACTCCATTTTGGGTCCTCAGCAACTAGCTTTAAGTCTAAAATATGACAGGTGCTCAATCAATGTTTGCTGAATAATATCCTACCTGCACAGCTTCATCACGTGCTTGCTTTTCTTCCTGTCTTCTCTGACGCTCTTCCTGTAGCTCATTAAGCCTCTGTTCATATTCCTTCAATTTTGATAAAACATCATGACGTTTATTCTGGGCTTCAAGGGTATTTATAAAGGCAATTTCATTTACCTTTAAAAAACAAAGAAAGTAAGGTTCAGATCAAGTTAACTCTAGGGCACATTACAAAAATAAGAAATCTCACAACAGTCAGGCTGGGCACAGTGGCTCACGCCTGTAATTCCAGCACTTTGGGAGGCCAAGAACGGCAGATCACCTGAGGTCAGGAGTTCAAGACCAGCCTAGCCAATATGGTGAAACCCCATCTCTACTAAAAAAAAGAAATTAGCCGGGCATGGTGGCAGGCACCTGTAATCCCAGCTACTCGAGAGGCAGAGGCAGGAGAACTGCTGGAACCCAGGAGCCAGAGATTGCAGTGAGCCAAGATCGCACCACCGCACTCCAGCCTGGGTGACAGAGCAAGACTCTATATCAAAAAAAAGAAGAAGAAGAAATCTAACAACAGTCTTTATATAATAACTTGAACCAATGGTAAGGCATGGAACAAAAAAATGAGGTACTATGGGTCTTTTCTTTCAATATTTACCTCAAAATGGAAAATAATCCAGTGTGTATAAAAAATCCACAGGCCTTAGAAAGAAGTAATTTAGAGGTCTGCCACTGAAAATATTTTTAAGTGAAGAAACAATTCTAAATTCTTATAGAGACCATCTTACAAAGTTCTACTTAATAACATTGTAATTTGCCACTATACGAATTACACAAACATTGAAATAGGTATGCTCACATTATTCTAATGAGTTTGAGAGGACAAAATGTAAAATAAACAACAAATTACTTTTCTTCAACATATATTGAATGAGTGACAATTAGATACAAGGTACTGAACTATACATTGCATTCTTAACTTCACATATATTGATTCTTAATAGTCAAGTTTTGCTAGAAAGTACAGATATTATGAGTAAAGAAGAGCTAATGATAATGTTCAAAAATCAGGTAGGATCAACCCTCTCATTCTTGAAAGCCAGAGGAAGGGCATGCTACAGTTAAAATGGTAGAGTGAAGGAGGAAAGCGAACACTAGAGACAACCG
This sequence comes from Macaca mulatta, assembly GCF_049350105.2. Taxonomy (NCBI): domain Eukaryota; kingdom Metazoa; phylum Chordata; class Mammalia; order Primates; family Cercopithecidae; genus Macaca; species Macaca mulatta. The sequence goes on from NC_133412.1 coordinate 54,863,716, forward strand.
TCTTTGACAGCCACAGACTACAGGAATCCATGCTGGATGGAATAAAACCTATGTTAAGATATTTTATAAATCTGAGACAAGTTTGAATACAGATCCAACTAAGCTTTCCCAAATTCCATGCCATGATACCACTTTTATAAGCACTTTAATAAGCAGATTAAGCACAGAAACATCCTTCAAACTGTACTGAAAGTACTCAAAATACAAGATAGGCCAGGAGTGGTGGTTACACCTGTAATCCCAGCACTTTGGGAGGCTGAGGAGGGTGGATCGTGAGGTCAGGAGTGCAAGATTAGCCTGGTCAAGATGGTGAAACACATCTCTATTAAATATACAAAAATTAGCCGGACGTGGTGGCAGGCGCCTGTAATCCCAGCTACTCAGGAGGCTGAGGCAGAGAATTGCTTGAACCCGGGAGGTGGGTATTGCAGTGAGCCAAGATTGCGCCGCTGCACTCCAGCCTGGGCGACAGAGCAAGACTCCATCTCAATTAAAAACAAAAAACAAAAAACCCAAGATACACAAGTATGCTCAAAGAAAATTTATTCAGACTATATCAGAGCACACATATTAAACATAATCAAAATGAAAGAAAAAGTAATGGGTCCTAATGCACTAAGCAAAATTTTTACAATAAAATAAAACTTACAAGGGAAAGAGTATGCAAAAGTCAGATTAAACAACACAATCTTGGCAGTGTGCAGTGGCTCATGCCTGTAATCCCAGCACTTTAGGAGGGAAGTGGGGGAGGACTGCTTGAGCCCAGGAGTTCAAGATCAGTCTGAGCAATGTAGAGTGACCATCTCTATTTTACATACATAGAGAGAGCAAGGTGTGGTGGCATGCAACTATAGTCCTGGTTACTTGGGAGGCTGAGGTGGGAGGATTGCTTGAACCCAGGAGTTGGAGGCTGCAGTGAGCCACGATCGCGCCACTAAACTCCAATTTGGGCAACAGAGTGAGACCCTGTCTCATTTAAAAGAACAGCAACAATTTGGAAGAAAATAATAACTTGTGGCCGGGTGCGGTGGCTCACACCTGTAATCCCAGTACTTTGGGAGGCCAAGACGGGCAGATTGCCTGAGCACAGGAGTTCGAGACCAGCCTGGGCAACATGATGAAACCCCGTCTCTACTAAAATACAAAAAAAAAAAAATTAGCCGGGCGTGGCAGTGTGTGCCTGTAATCCCAGCTACTCCGGAGGCTGAGGCAGGAGAATCACTTGAACTTGCGAGATGCAGGTTGCAGTGAGCTAAGATTGTGCCACTGCACTCCAGCCTAGGCAATAGAGGAGACTCTGCCTCAAAAAAAAAAAAAAAAGAAAGATAAGAAAATAACCTAAGAAACAGCAGAAAATTCATTACACAAACTTGGTAACACTGAAGAATTTGACAAAATCATGAATTTAAAGAAGCAAAGGAAAGACAACAAAACAACATACAGTAGTACCTCCTTATCCACAGGGAATACATTCCAAGACCCCCAGTGGATGCCTCAAATCACAGACAGTACCTATATAGTCAGCCCTCCATATCTGTGGGTTCTGCATCCATGGATTCAACCAACTATAGATAAAAAATGTTTTTTTAATGGGTGACTGTGTTTGTACTGAACATGTACAGGCATACCTCAAAGATATTACAAATTTGGTTCCAGCCCACCACAATAAACTGAGTATCACAATAAAGGAAGTCACATGAATTATCAAATTTCCCAGTGCATATAAAAGTTATTTTTACACGATACTATGGCCTATTAATTGTGCAACAGCATTATGTCTAAATAAACAATGCATACACCTTAATTCTAAAACACTTTTTCTAAAAAATGCTAATGAACATCTGAGCCATCAGCAAGTTATAATCTTTTTTTCTGGTGGAGAGTCTTGCCTTAATGTTGATGGCTGCTGACTGATCAGGGTGGTGGTTGCTGAAGGCTGAAGTGGCAATTTCTTAAAGTAAAGGCAATTTCTTAAAATAAGACAACAACAAAGTGTGCCACATTAATGGACTCTTCCTTTCCTCAAAGATTTCTCTGTACTATGTGATGCTGTTTGATAGTGTTTCACCCATAGTAGAGTTTCTTTCAAAATTGGAGTCAATGCCCTCAAAATCCTGCTATTGCTTTATCAATTAATTTTATGGACTATTCTAAATAATTTGTTATTTCAACAATGTTCACAGTGTGTTCACCAGTAGATTCCATCTCAAGAAATCACATTATTTGCTCATTCTTAAGAAGTAACTTGGATATGAGGGCGATCTGGCTGCGACATCTGTCACCCCCTTGATCGCCAGGGTTGATTCAGTTGATCTGGCTGGCTAAGCGGGTGTCCCCTTACTCCCTCACCGCTCCAGGTGCGTCCCTCCCAAAGCTGCATGCTCGGTCAAAGAGGATGACCATCCCTGATAGAGGAGGACCGGTTTTTGGTCAAGGAATATGAGTAGCTGTGTTCCCCTGCTAGAATCTCCAAACAAGTTCTTCAAGAAGTAACTCCTCATTTATTTAATTTTTGTCATAAGACTGCAGCAATTCAGTCACATCTCCAGGCTCACTTCTAATTCTCATACTCTTGCTGTTTTTACCACATTTGCAGTTACTTCCTTAACTGTACTCTTGAACCACCAAAAATCATTTGTGAGAGTTGGAATCAATGTCTTTCAAATTTCTGTTAATGTTGATATTTTGACTTCCATGAATCACCAATGTTCTTAATGCCATCTAAAATGGTGAGTCCTTTCCAGAAAGTCTTAATTTCCTTTGCCAAGATCCATCAGAGGAATCACTATCTATGGCAGCTATAGCTTTATAAAATGTATTTCTTAAAAACTAAGATTTGAAAGTTGAAATTACTCCTTGATCCATGGACTGCAGAAAGGATGTTACATTAGCAGACACGAAAACACCATTCATCTCCTTGTACTCTCTCCATCAGGGCTCTTAAGTAACCAGTGCAATGTCAGTAAGCAGTAAAATTGTTAGAAGAGTCTTCTTTTCTGAGTTGGAGGTCTCAACAGTAGACTTAAAATATTCAGTAAACAATGCTATAAACAGATGTGCTGTCATGCTGGCTTTGTTGTTCCATTTATAGAGTACAGACAGAATAGATTTAGCCTAATTCTTAAAGGGCCTAGGATTTTCAAAATGGTTAATGAGCACTGGCTTCAACTTGAAGTTGCCAGCTGCATTAGCTCCTAGTGAGTCAGCCTTGACTTTGAAGATTTGAAGTCAAGCTCTAAATTCTCTATAGCTATGAAAGTCCTAGATGGCATCCTCTTCCAAGAGAAGTTTGTTTCATCTGCACTGCAAATCTCTTGTTTGGTGCAGCACTCTTCATCAATTATCTTAGCTAGATCTTCCTTCAGCTTCTATGTCAGCATTTGTTGCCTTACCTTGCTCTTTTATGTTATTGAGATGGCTTCCTTCCTCAAACCTCCAGAATCAACCTCTACTAGCTTCAAACATTTCTTCTGCAGCTTCCATACCTTTCTCAGACTTCACAGAATTGGAAGTAGTCGGGATCTTACTCTGGATTAGACTTTGGCTTAACAGAATATTGCTGCTGGTTTGATCTTCTATCCAGACCACTCGAACTTTCGCCATACCAGCAATAAGCTGTTGTGCTTTCTTATCATTCATATGTTCACTGAAGTAACACATTTAATCTTTCTCAAAACTTTTCCTTTGCATTTACAACTTGACTGACTAGTACAAGAGGCCTAGCTTTCAGTTTATCCCAGCTTTATTTTGTTCTTTTTGTTTTTCAAGACTGGGTATCACTCTGTCACCCAGGCTGGAGTGCAGTGGCTCACTGCAACCTCACACTCCTGAGCTCAAGTGACTCGTTCACTTCAGCCTACTGAGTGGCTGAGACGATAAGCATGCGCCACCACATCTGGCTAATTTTTTAAATGTTTTGGTAAAGATGGGGTCTTGCTAAGTTGCACAGGCTCTAGCTCAGTTTTTGACAAGTCTTCCTCAATAAGCTTTATCATTTCTAGTTTTTTATTTAAAGTGAAAGATGTAAAACTCTTCACTTGAAGACTTAAGAGGCCACTGTGTGGTTATCAATTAATTAACCAATTAGCCTAATTTCAATACTGTTATGTCTCAGGAAATAAGGAGGACTAAGGATAAGAAATGGGGGAATGGCCAGGTCAGTGGAGCAGTCAGAACACACGAAACATTTATCAATTAAGTTTGCTGTCACATACGAGTGTAGCTCATGACACCCCAAAACAATTATAATGGTAACTCCAAAGATCACTTACCACAGATCACCATAATAAATATAATAATTGAAAAATCTAAAATATTATAAGAATCACCAAAGTATAACACAGAGACATGAAGTGAGCACATGTTGTTGGAAAAAATGGCAAAAATAAAGACTTGCTTGATGCAGGATTGACACAAACATTCAATTTTTAAAAACTCAGTATCTTTGAAGCCCAATAAAGTGAAGCAGAATAAAACAATGCATGCCTGTATAGACATTTTTTCTTGTCTTCAATCCCTAGATAATACAGTACAATAACTATTACACAGTATTTACATTGTATTCGGTATAAGTAATCCAGAGGTGATTTAAAGTATACAGGAAGATGTGCATAGGTTATATGCAAATACTATACCATTTTACTATACATGGGACTTGAGCAACCATGAATTTTTGTATCTTTCAAGAGGCCCTGAAACCAATCCTCCACAGATACTGAGGGATGATGACGTACATTGTACAAATTTATTTTACCTTCTTCAAATGTCACAAATAGAAGATTCATTCTTACCACAGATTTCAGTAACCTCAGCATAAGATTTCTTTCCTTTCCTTAGTAAGTTGAGAACTTTCATTCTTTCATTTAAAGGAAGCACTTTACAATTTCTGTCTGGCATATCCAAATTGCTAGCACCACTCTTCTTGTGCTTTGGGACCATTAAATAAAATAAGGGTTACTTGAACACAAGCACTATGATACCATGACACGCCATCTGATAACCAAGATGGCTACTAACACACTAATGATCAGATAGCATATACAGCATGGATATACTGGACAAAGGAATGATTTATGTCCGGGACATGACTATACAAGATTTCATCATGGTACTCACAACGGTACACAATCTGAAACTTATGAATTGTTTATTTCTAGATTTTCCATTTAGTATTTTTGGACTGTGATTGACTAAGGTAGCTGAAACCACAAAGACCAAAACTGCAATTAAGGGAGAACTACTGCCTTATTTGATAAAGGTGATTAGTGAGCTAAGGAAACAAACAGAGCACAAAAGTAACACTATCACAGAATTACTTAAATTAGAAAACGCATGGAACAGAACAAGGATATTGTAAAAACCAACTCCAAATAATGGGCCAAGCACAGCTGCTCACATCTGTAATCCCAATGCTATGGGAGGCCAAAGCAGGAGGATCACTTGTGGCCAGGAGTTCGAGACCAGCCTGGGCAACATAGCAAGACCTCCATCTCTACAACAAATTTAAAAAATAAGTCAAATTTTGTGGCACATGCCTATAGTCCCAGCCACTCAAAAGGCTGACTCAGTAAGATCACTTGAGACCAGGAGTTCAAGGCTGTAGTGAACTATGATCATGCCACTGCACTCCAGCCTGGGTGACAGAGTGAGACCCTGTCTCTATTAAAACAAAGAAATTACTTCTAGAGGAAAAACTTTTGATAATCACAGTTATTGTAGATTTTTACAGTGAAGATGAATGGATAATAAGCCTTGAATATAGAGAACATAGCAAAATGACCTAATATAAAGATAAAGATAAATAGGATCTATGTAGTTAAGAAAGGCAACAGAAAATATTCCAACATAAAATACAGGAAATGTTTAAAGATTAAGAGAGCTTACATTACTTCATAAAACATTGACTCAGAACATCACCATCAAGAATATCCTTATTAAATCATAAAACATTAAGAAAGAACAATAATTTTTCAAGCTTCCACGCAGTAAATGTAAGTCACCTACAAGAAAGAAAAATCAGTGTGGATTCAGGCTTCCCTACAGAAATAATTAAGATAATACAATAATGTCTACGAAGTTCTGAAGGAGAGATACTGTGAATCATAAATATGATCTCGAACCAAGATATAATTCAGATAGAAATGCCACAGGCCTAAAATATGCAAGAACTCAAGGAACAGAGCATATATGAGCTTTTCCTAGAAAAAAAGTTTTTTTCTTAATAAAATCCAGCAAACCAAAAGACAAAACAACTCAAATGAAGAACTGGTAAACAATGAGTTGATTTATATATACAAGGAAAACTAAACTGAGGAACTTAAAGTTACAGAGGAAAATGTAAATTTGATAAACTTTAACAAGAGAAAAATAATAAACCTATGAATAATTATTGTGGAAAGATTAGGATGATATACGAGTGATAATTTTCTCATCTCTTTTCAGCAAGGTTTCCCTAAAAATGTTCAGAAATTAAAATGAAATTGGATAAATACAACTCCAAACTCTCAATACGTTTCCTAATATTATCTCAAAAAATTCACATGAGAATGAATTCTTCTTGTGATAAACAAATACGACAAATTCAAGAATTCCCTCAATTTTACTTCTACTTCATCTCCTTCCCTTAAAATGGAACTAAAATAAAGATTACTACATCTTACTAAGAAGTATCATATATAGAATAATTCTATTTTATGATTATCCACTCATGCAATCTGAATATAACAACAGGAAAATGTCTGAAACAGTGTCTACCTAATGTTAATGGTGGCTATCTCTGAGGATGGGATTGAGTTTCCTTTGCTATATTGCTTAAACTCTTCAAAATAAAAATGAATCACTTTTAAAATAAAAATATGGCCACTATTTTAAATACAACATAATATTAAAGAAATCTAGAGTAATGTATTTATACTTAGGCTTGAAGACCATGAAAAGTCCCTCAAGATTTTTGGACTGACAGGCATTACAATACCCTCCAAAAAGATTAATTTGGAGGGAGGAGGAGCAAAAGGGAAGAATATCAACTGTAAATATTTAGGAGGGAGATAAAAGTAAACCGGTGGAAGCCGCAATGGAAAATGCAGGTGCCTATAAAGTTAGAGAACTGCAGGTTCTCTAACTACATATGACCACATATGACTCCAAAGAAGATGTCAGAAAAAATTAGCTTATCTTTCTGGCTTATACACAAAAAGTTGTCAAAAAGAGATTAAAAAGAAAAGCGAAATGAAGTAAATGAATACAAGTTTTCCAAATCTAGGTGAATGGGTGACTAGCTATTATTATCATTATCTGAAATATGGACTTCAGTAAAGTTGGTTTGGGATAAAGGAGATGGTGAGCTGATGAGTTCCACTGGATACAAGCACCAAACAAGAGGCAACTGAGTCTACAGCTCAGTTGAAAGTAGGGCTAAAGATTCAGATTTAGAAATCACTGCAGAGAAGACAGCTGAAGCAATGGTAGTGACTGTGATACTAAAGAAGAAGAGTAAGTGAAGTGAAACTTCATTTTTCAGTTACATTTAACTGACAAAATAAAGAAGGGAAAACAGTGACGGATTGGTTAGAGAGTAGAGAGAAAATTAAGATAGTACAGAAGTTTTCTAGAAAAAGGTGCCTGATGGTGTTCATATGAAGTGACTCAGAAAAGTCTTTTAAACTCAGTGAAAACAGAAATATTCTCAAAGGTAAATACAGTTGCAGAAAGGGGAAAATGATATAAGGAATTAAGGAAGACGTGGGTGATGAGGTAGTAGAAACAAGCTCAGACCACTATTTCTCAGAAATTCGGGGATTTACAAAAAATACAAAATAGGTAATCTATACAACAGGTGTACAAAAGTAGGCAATCTCGAGTAATAAAGCAAAGGACAAGAATTTAACTGATAAAAAAATTCCAAGAGCAGCAAAGAGGACAAAAATAGGACCCACAGCACAAGCAATAAGAAACAGGTGTCTTTTCCTCAAAAAAAAAAAAAAAAAGAAAGAAAAATAAATGGTAATTATTACTAGACATGTTGCAACTGAAAATGAGTCAATAAGCCATTAAGAAACTAAAAATGAAAGTCAATATTAGACTATTAAATAATGGACTATGATCTAATATAAAATCAGGTTCTGAATAACTCAGGCTGCAATATTAATCACCATCAACTGAGTACTTGCTAATTTATTTTCAACCATCTACCTACCTAAGAAAGAACTAAAGGATTTGAAATGGCCATTAATTTACCCCAAGGACTCAGAGAAAGCATACATGGAAAAAAATCATCTTGAGCATGTAACAGGTCTAAAATGGTACATGTTCTCAAGGAAAGTACTCGTATGGTAAAATTTAAATTTAAAAAAAATCACTGGATTATTAATACTTTTTGGTTAGTAACAGAACAACAGAAATACATGAGAGACTTCAGAAAAAATTAAGTAGTAGAATATTTCTTCTATAATTCTAATGTTTTACTAAGTGCTTTTGTTACACCAAAGATGACATTAACTGCTTCACAACATGCATAATCTAACTTAATACTTACAGTAATTGAGATGTGGGTAAAATTATTCCCATTTTAAAGATGAACAAATAGGCTCAGAGAGGTAAAATAATACCTAAGGCTATTCAGCTACTAAGTGGTAGAGTGAGAACCTAAATTCAAATTTGTCTAACTCAAGAGACTTCAGTCTTCACTATGATAATAAAAAATACTTTTGAATAAGAAAAAAAAAATACAGTGCCTATTTTCTTTGTAGAAATGGAATACATGTCCAGACAGGATTTCAGTTTATTGAACTGAAAATGGTGACAATTAAGAGCACCAATAGGTGAGCAAGTGGTAGCAAGGTTTTAAAACAGTATTTCATATTAGCAAGAATTTTAGTACAGACTCTTAATTCACTTACCATTAATTATTCTGCCAAAAGGCTACTGGAACTGATAAGCTATTCTGGCAAGGATTCAGGATATAAAAATCAATGTACAAAAATCAGTAGCATTTCTATATACCAATAATGCCCAGGCAGAGAGTCAAATCAAGAACACAATAACATAAAATAGTCAAAGAAAATGGCATACCCAGGAAAATACAGCTAACCAAAGAGGTGGAAGAACTCAACAAGGAGAATGACAAAACACTGCTGAAAAAAATCAGAGATGACACAAACAGAAAAACATCCCATGCACTGTATTAGAAGAATCAGTATCATTAAAATGGCCATAAGCAATTTATAGATTTGATGCTATCCTATCAAACCACAATGGCATTCTTCACAAAATTAGAAAAAAAAAAAAAAAAAACTATTCTAAAATTCGTATGGAATCAAAAAAGAGCCCCAATAGCCAAAGCAATAGTAAGCAAAAGGAACAAAGCTTGAGGCATCACATTACTCGACTTCAAACTATGCCACAAGGCTACAGTAAACAGAACAGCATGGTACTGGTACAAAACAGACACACAGACCAATGGAACAGAACAGAAAATTCAGAAATAAAGCTGCACACCTCCAACCATCTGATCTCCAACAAGGCCAACAAAAACAAGCAATGGGAAAAGTACTCCTTCAATAAATGGTACTAGAATAACTGGTTAATTACATGCAGAATGACAAAACTAGACCCTTATTTTTAACTACATATAAAAATTGACTTAAGATGGATTAAAGATTTAAATGTAAGGCCTCAAACTATTAAAATCCTAGAAGAAAACCTAGGAAATACCCTTCTTGACATCTGCTTGACAAGGCAGTATCTCCAAAAGTAATTGGAACAAAAACAAAAGTTGACAAGTAGGCCCTAATTAAGCTAAAAATCTTCTGCACAGCCAAAGAAACATTCAACAGAGTAAACAGACAACCTACAGAATGGGAAACAATATTTGTAAACAATGTATCTAACACAGTCTAATATCCAGGATCTATAAGGAACTTAAATCAACAAGCAAAAAACAACCTCATTTTTAAAAATGAGCAAAAGACATGAACTGACATTTCTCAAAAGACATACAAGTGTCCAATTAACATGAAAAAATTCTTAGCATCACTAAGCATCAGATAAATACAAATCAAAATCACAATGAGATGCCATCTCACACCAGTCAGAATGGCTATCATTAAAAAGTTAAAAAACAAGAGATGCTGGCAAGGCTACAGAGAAGGGGAATGCTTATACACTGTTGGTGGGAATGTAAATTAGTTCAGCCACTGTGGAAGGCAGTATGGCAATTTCTCAAAGAACTTAAAACACAACTACCATTTGACCCAGCAATTCCATTACTGGGGATCTATCCATTGGAAAGCAAATTATTATACCAAAAAGACACATGCAGTCGTATGTTCACTGCCATGCTATTCACAATAGCAAAGACATGGAATCAACCCAGGAGTCCACTGATAGTGCCCATCAATAGACTGGATTAAAAAAATGTGGTGCATATACACCATGGAATACTATGCAACCAAAAAAAGAATGAAACTGTATCCTTTGCAACAACATGGATGGAACTGAAGGTCATAATCCTAATTGAATTAATGCAACAGTAAACCAAAGGACAATTTTCTCATTTGTAAGTGGGAGCTAAACAATAAGCACATATGGACATAAACATGGGAACAATAGATACTGCAGACTACTAGAGGTGGAGAGGGAAGAGAGAGAAGGATTAAAAACTACTTATTGGCCTGTAATTCCAGCACTTTGGCAGTCTAACGTGGGTAGATCACCTGAGGTTAGGAGTTCAAGACCAGTCTGGCCAAAATGGTGAAACCTCATGTCTACTAAAAAAAAAGAAAAAAAATTAGCCAGGCATGGTGGCCTGTGCTTGTAATCACCGCTACTTGGGAGGCTGAGGCGGAAGAATCACTTGAACCCAGGAGGCAGCTGTGTCAGTGAGCCAAGATCGCGCCACTGCACTGCAGCCTGGGCAACAGAGCGAGACTCCATCTCAAAAAACGAAACAAAACAAAACAAACCTACCTATTGAGTACTATGCTCATTACTTGGGTGCAATATATCCATGGAACAAACCTGCACATGTACCCCGCGTATCCAAAATAGAAGTTGGAATTTTAAGAAAAAGAATTAAAAGTACTATAAATGGTAGCTGATATCCTCATGTAAAGATACCAGGGAGTTGACCATCCATTTCTATGGAAATTATTTAAACTGTGACAAACAATTAGGTTAATTTGCTTAAAAGAGTCACTTTGGCTTAATAAAATCATATTGAAAGTAAGTATATTAAGCAATTAGACAAGTCAAAATGTATATAAGTCATATGGTAAAATATCACAAAATGAGAATACTAAAGTAATAAGTACAGTGGTAAAATCAGAACCTTTGGAACCAGAAAGATCTGGATTTAATTCTGCCTTTATGATCATCAATAATCTACCTACAGACTGTTGCTCGAAAATAAACAGATACAAATACTAATAACACATACATCAGAAATTCCACTTCCAGCCATAAGTAACAGGATGAGATTTACCCTTGCACTTTAAACAACTAACAAAATTGGACAAATATATGAAATACCTAAATTCAATTAATGTAATACACCATATCAATAGAACAAGGACAAAAAATATAGTGTAACAGCAATAGATGGAGAAGCAGCATTTGACAAAATCCAATATCCCTTCATAATAAAAACATTCAACAAACGATGAATAAAAATGAACTTCCTTGACCCGATAAAGGACATATAGTTGTCCCTCAGTATCCATTGGAGATTGATTCCAGGATCCACTACGGATACCAAAATGCAGATGCTGAAGTCCCTTACAGTTGATGCTCTGCATTCACAGATTCAACCACCTGCTGATCAAGACTACTACGGATGTGTAGTCTCACTACTTCTATTCAACAATATACTATAGGTTCTAGCCAGAGCAATTAAACAAGAAAAAGAAATCAAAGACATCCAACTGGAAAGCAAAAGCAAAACTAACTATATTTGCAGATTATGTGATCTTGTTTATGAAAACTCCTAAAGAATTCACTAAAAAGCTATTAAAACTAATGAAGGAGTTCAAACAAGATTATAAGACATAAGATCAATACATAAAAATTGATTATATGTTACACATTTGCAATGAATAATCAAAAATGAAATTAAGATAACAATATCATTTATAATTGCATCCAAAAGAATACTTACGAATAAATTAAAACAAAGCAGTAAAATACTTGTATGTTGAAAACAAAACAATGCTGAAAGAAATTAAAGAAGACAAATAAATAGAAAGAAATTCCATGTTCATAAATTGGAAGACTAATATTAAGACGATAATACTACTCAAAGGGATATAAAGATACGTAATCCCTAACACAATGCCAATGGGCTTTTTTGCAGATATGAAAAACCAAACCTCAATTCACATGGAATTGCAAGGTGCATTTCATTGGTACATCATGTTCTGTGGGGATAGGGATAACAAAATTGGAGGACTCATGGTTCCATTTCAAAGCTTACTAAAAAGCTACAGTAATCAAAATAGTGTGGTATTGGCATAAAGACAGACATACAGACTGCTATGGTTTGGCTGTCTGTCCCTTCAAACCACATGTTGAAATATGTGATCTGGCCGGGCGTGGTTGCTCTCACCTGTAATCCCAGCACTTTGGGAGACCGAGGCGGGCAGATCACGAGGTCAAGAGATCAAGACCATCCTGGTCAAAATGGTGAAACCTTGTATCTACTAAAAATACAAACCTTAGCTGGTGTGGTAGCGTGCACCTGTACTCCCAGCTACTTGGTAGGCTGAGGCAGGAGAATCGCTTGAACCCAGGAGGTATAGGCTGCAGTGAGCCAAGATCACACCACTGCACTCTAGCCTGGCAACAGAGTGGGACTCCGTCTCAAAAAATATATATATATGTAATCAATATGTGAAACATTAATTGCCAATGTTGGAGGTAGAGGCCTAATGGGAAGTGTTTGGGTCATGGGAACAGATCCCTCATGAATAGATTAATGCCCTCAGGGGAAAGGGGTGAGCTCTGCTATATTAGTTCCTGCAAAAGTTCCCTCAAGAGCTGGTTGTTTTAGTCTGGTACCTCCCTCCTCTCTTACTGCCTCCTCTTTCACCATGTGATCTGCACATGCTGACTCTCCTTCACCTTCTGCCATCACTGGAGTCAGCCTGAGGCCCTCACCAGAAGGAGATGATGGTGCCATGCTTCTTGTACAGCCTACAGAATAGTGAGCTAAATAAACCTCTTCTCTTTATAAATTACCCAGCCTCAAGTATTCCTTTATCACAACACAAATGGGCTGAGACAGACCAATGGGAGGGTTTGTCTCTTCAACAAATGGTGCTGGGAAATATGTATATTCTTATGCAAAAGAATTAAGTTGAACCCCTACCTCAGATCACACACAAAAATTAACTCAAAATGTTTTTATGATTTAAATATAAAAATCTAAAACCACAAAATCTCAGAAGAAAACAAAGAGGTAAATCTTCATGATCTTCGATTTGATAATTATTTCCTAGCACCAAAAACTAAGCAACAAAAAAAGATAAATAAATTGGAATTTGACATTAAAAATTTTTATTAAAAGAACATTATCAAGAAAGTGAAAAGACAACTTGCAAAATTAAAGAAAGTATTTGCAAATCACAAGTTTCATAAGGATCTAGTGTCCAGAACATATAAAGAACTCTTATAACTAAACAACAAAAAGATGAACTGCCCAGGTAAAAGGTGAGCAAAGGATTTTGAACAGAGATTTTTTTCCAAGAAGATATACAAATGGCCAAAAAGTACATGAAAAGATGCTCAACAGTATTAGTCTTTGGGGAATAGATAAATTTCTTGAGTGACACAAATTATATAATAGAAACAGATATTAGGAATAGCTCTACGTAAATTAAAGAAATAAAACTTTTAGGCAAAAACCCTCCCACAAAGAAAACCAGATCCAGATAGCTTTCTTGGTGGATTTTACAAAAAAAAAAAAAAATTAAACAATAAATTGTACCAATTCTACACAAACAACTCTAAAGAAACTGAAGATAATGGAAGCCTTCCTAAATCACTTTACAAAGCCAGCATATCCTGTTACCAAAAACAAAGACATTAAAGAAAAAAAACTATAGAACACCCTCGGTCATGAACACTGATGCAAAAATTCCTAAAATTTTAGCAAATCAAATTCACCAATATATAAAAACGATAATATACTATGACTACATGAGGTTTATCCCAGAAATGCACAGTTGATTTAATATATGAAAATCAATCAGTGAAATTCATCATTAAAAAATTTTTAAAATTATATCTTAATTGACAAAACACCATGTGAACAATTTTAAAGTCCAATCATGGTAAAGATTTTCAGTAAACTAAGACTAGAAAGAAATTTCCTCAATTTGATAACAAACATCTATGAAACATCTATAGCTAATATCATACTTAATGGTGAAGAGTAAATGCTTTTCTCCTGAGACTGGGAACAAGGAAAGACGTCAGCTCTCTTCACAACTCTCAACACTGTAGTAGTCCCGGCCATTGCAATACAAGGAGATAAAAAACAAAAAACATACAGACTGGAAAGAAAGAAATAACAATAGACCTAATAAGTGAGTTTATTAGCAAGGTTGTAGAATACAAGGTACATATACAGAAATCAACTGCACTGCTATATATTAGCAATAAACAGAAAAAAAACCATTGAATATACCATCAAACATATGAACTATAGATAAATTTCACAAAATAGATGCAAAGGCAAGAATCTAAATAAGTTGAGATATATATCATGTTCATGGAAATGCTCAATATCATTAAGATGTCAATTCTCCCCCAAATTAATCTATAAATTCAATGCAAACGCATTTTAAACCCAGATAGGCTTTAAAAAAATCTTTGTAGAAATTCAAAAGCTGATCCTGTAATTTATATGGAATACAAAGGATCTAAAATAGCCAAAATAGCTTGGAAAAAAACAACAAAGCTTACGGACGTGTACTTTCTGATTTCAATTTATTATAAAGGTACAATAATCAAGATAGAGTGGTACTGGTATAAAAACAGGCACAGAGATAAAGGAAACAGAATCAAGTTAGAAAGAAAACTCACATATTCATGGCCAATTCATTTTCAACAATGTTATTAAAGCAATTCAATGTAAAAAGAACAGTCTTAAACAACTGGTGCTGGAACAGTACATACCCACATGAAAAAAAAATCTCAACCATAACTCATAATACACACAAGTACAAAACCTAAAAAATCAAATCAAAAAAATTTAGAAAACATGAATTAGACCTGTAACTAGTAAGAACATTGATCAGTAATTTAGTAATCTCCTAAGAAAATTCCTGGACCTTATGGCTTCATGGGTGAATTCTACCAAACACTTAAAGAACTAACACCAAACCTTCTCAAACTCCAAACAACTGAAGAGGAGGGAATACATCCTAACTCATTCTATGGGGCCAGCATTACCCTGATACCAAAACCAGACAGAAACTAAAAGGAAAAAACTATAGACCAATATCCTTTATCAATATTAACGCAAAAACTCTCAACAAAATACTAGCAAAGCATATTAAAAGAATTATACACCATGACCAAGTAGGATTTATTCCTGGAAGGGTTCGAAATACGGAAACTGACCAATGTAATATAACATATTAACAGAATTAAAGAGGGAAAAAACATACAGTCTCAATTGATGCACAAGAAAACATTTGACAATTAAACATTTTTCATGACAAAAAACAACAAACTAGGAACAGAACAAACTCAAAAGCGATATATGAAAAAACCTCAACAAATATCATACTCAATGGTAAAAGACTGAGAGCTTTTACTCTGCTATTAGGAACAAGATAAAGATACCTGCTTTCACCACTTTTTTTTTACTGAGACGGAGTCTTGCTCTGTCACCCAGGCTGGAGTGCAGTGGCGCGATCTAGGCTCATTGCAAGCTCCACTTCCCGGGTTCACGCCATTCTCCTGCCTCAGCCTCCCAAGTAGCTGGGACTATAGGTGCCCACCACCACGCCCAGCTAATTTTTTGTATATTTAGTAGAGACGGGGTTTCACTGTGTCAGCCAGGATGGTCTCAATCTCCTGACCTCGTGATCTGCCCGCCTCGGCCTCCCAAAATGCTGTGATTACGGGTGTAAGCCACTGTGCCTGGCCGTTTTCACCGCTTCTATTTAAAGTAGCACTAGAAATTCAAGCCAGAAGAATTAGGAAAGTAAAAGAAATAGTGTCCAAATTTAGAAAATAGTAAGATTATCTTTGTTCACAGATGATATGAACTTATATGTAGAAAACACTTACAGATTCCACCAAACAAAAACTGTTAGAACTAATAAAAATTCAGTAAAGAAGCAGGATACAAAGTCAACATACAAAAATCAATTGCATTTCTATACACTAACAAGGAACAATCTGAAAAGGAGATTATGAAAACAATCCCATTAACAATAGCATCAAAAATAATAAAATACTTAGTAATTAACCAAGGAGGCAAAAGACACATACAATAAAAAGTACAAAACATTGTTGAAAAATTAAAGACAACACAAATAAATAAAAAATTATCCCATGATCATGAACCAGAACACTTAAAATTGTTAAGACATCAACAATACACAAAGTGATCTATAGATTCAATGCAATCTCTATCAAAATCCCAATGATGACTATGCAGGAACAGAAAAGTCCACCCTAAAATTCATATGGAATCTCAAGGGACCCCAAATAACCAAAACAATCTTTAAAAAGAACAACAAAATTGGATGACTCACACTTCCTAATTTCAAAACTTAAAACTACAAACATCAAAACAGTATAGTACTAGCACTAAAACAAACATACAGACCTATGGAATAGAACAGGGAGCTAAGAAATAGACCCTCACAGATATAGTCAAATGATTTTTGACAAGGATGCCAAGACAATTTAATGGACAAAGAACAGTCTTTTCAGCAAATGGCAATGGGAAAACTCGACAGTCACATGCAAAAGAATCAAGCTAAACCTTACCTAACTCTATATGCTGAAATTAACTCAAAATGGATCAATTACCTAAACGTAAGATCTAAAGCTATAAAACTCTTAGAAGACACAGGATCAAAGTGTCACGACACTAGATTTTGCAATGACTTACTGGATATGACACCAAAGTCACAGGCAACAAAAGAAAAAACAGACAAACTGGACTTTGCGAAAATTAAAATATTTTGCGTGTCAAAAGATGTTACTTTTGTCAAAGTAAAAATGCAACCCACAGAATGGGAGAAAACATTTGCAAATCATATCTTTGATTTAAAAACAAATTGATATCAAGAATATATGAAGAAGTCTTAAAACTCCACAACAAAAAAACAAACAACTCAATTCAAAAATGGGCAAATGACTTGAATAGACATTTCTCCAAAGAGGATATACAAATGGCCAATAAGCACATGAAAAGATGCTCAACACCACTAATCATTAGAGAAATGCAAATCAAAACTACAACGAGACACCAAATAACACACATTAGAATGACTACTATCACAAAAACAAAATGATGGAAGTTAGAGAGGATATGGAATAACTGGAACCCTTGTGCACTACTGATGGGAATGTAAAAATGTTGAACTACATGTAGAAAACAGCATGGTGATTCCTCAAAAAATTAAAAATAGAATTACCATAAGATCCAGACTTTCCAATTCTGGGTATATACCCAAAAGAATTCAAAGCAGGGACTCGAGAGTTATTTGTACATCCATATTTACAACAGCACTATTCACAATAGCTAAAGTGTAGTAATAACTCAAATGTCCATTGAGATATGAATGGATAAGCAAAATGTGGTATATACATACAATGGAAAATTACTCAGCCTGAAAAGGGATGGAAATTCTAACATATGCTATAACACTGAAGACCTAATGCTAAATGAAATAAGCCAGTCACAAAAAGATAAAATTATATTATATCATTCCATTTATAAGAGGCACTTAGAGTAGTCAAAATCATAGATCTAGAAAGTAGAATGATCATTGCCAGGGGCTGGTGGTGAGAATGAGGAGTTACTGTTTAATGAGCACAGAGTTTCAGTTTTACAAGATGAAAAAGACTAATGGAGATACATGGTGGTGATGACTGCATAACATGAATGCATTAAAACCACTGAACTGTATACTTAACAGATGATAAATATTACATTACGTTTTTCCCACAAAAAAAGGAAAAAAAATTAAGACTCTATACACATATTTTAAAAATTACTGAAATTAAAATGTGTAACTGTGTCAAGTGCTGGTCAGAATATAGCACAACTAGAACTCCCATTCACTACTGGTAGGAATGGAAAACCATGTGTAAAACTTAAACATGAACCTATTGTAAGATGCTATACTAATCCACTCCTAGGTTTTCATAAAATAAAAATGAAAGTACACATCTGCACAAAGACATATATATGAATTGCCACAGCAGCTATATTTGTAATAGAAAAAAACTGGAAAGAAAACACATGTCCATCAACAAGTGACTGGGTTAACAAATTACGGTATTTCCATACGTAAAGAAATGGAAGGAATGACTCAGCAATGAAAAGGAAGGAATTATTCACACACACAACAGGATGAAGTTCCAAGTAACTATTATGAGGGAAAGCCAGAGAAAAGAATAGATAATGTATGATTCCACACACATAAGTTCTAGAAAATGCAAACATTTATACCGATAGAAAGCAGATCAGTAATTAGATAATAGAGTTGAATGAAGGAATGAATTACAAAGAGGAATTGTATATTATGTTCATTGTACTGATAGTTTCAAGGATATAATACATGTCAAAACTCATCAAATGGAATAAATTACATATGTGCTGCTTATTATCTATCAATTATACCTTTGTATAATAAAATAATAATAGATGGCTCACAGAATTATCAAAGGGATAAAATATTGCACCTCGTAAGTTTTAAATGAGCCTGTAAAATGCTGTTATCCTAGAACAGAATAAACACTGGATAAACATTATCTTCTATTACTATTATATAACAATTGAAAAAAGTACTTGGGTAATTAAGTTAACATTTAAAGCTCTTATGATATACCTTAGCTTCTTCTTCTTGTGCTTTTTTCACAATTGCTTGTAATTGCACTTCCCGCTTAAACTCAGCATGAAGTAATTTTTCTTCCATCATCCTGCGTCGTTGATCTAGTAATTCTTCCTTCCACTTCCGGACATCCTTCTCCTGCGTATAGTGAATTATCACATCCTTAATTTCAATATATACAATCATTTAAATGAAGTACTAATAAATAAATGGCTTATGAAATATAAACTCTAAGTGTGGAAAAATGTGCAGCAACATGACTAACAATTAAGGACGAGAACTATGAGGCCAGACTACCTAAATTCATAATCTACATTGGCCACTTACTAGCTGCATCATCTAGACAACTTTTTTAGCCTATGTCTCAGTTTCCTTATCTATAAACAGCAAATAAAAATAATAATATTACCTCACAGGATTATTTGAAGGTTCATAAAACTCTCAGAACAGTGGCTTAGATATGCCTCTACAGAAATATTTGCATTATTCTTGTACCGTTATCATGAGTATGTTTAAAATGAATATAGTGTATATTTAACCTTATAAACGTTAACATCTCTATGATGTAACCCACATTCAAGAAAAATAAGTAATTTTATCCTAGAAACTGAAAAATGATATCTAACAAATCACATTATTTGCATAAGAAACATTCTCTGAAGGAACAGAGAGGGTTTCACCTACAAAAAAATATAGACATAATAATTGCTACTTTATGTTGTTTTAAGAAATTAACCCTTAAAATTTTAATTCCTTAAAACAACCTCAAACAGAAGAAGTAAAAGCTTGTTCTGTGCTCTAGGAAATAAGATTCAGCACCATGAAAATAAATTATAGAAAATCAGAAGATGGGTCAATATGAGTGGAAAAAACCTAAAATTTTATTTGAGTTGTTTCTCTCAATAATTGTGTTGAACCATCCAAAAAAGTATGATACAAAAATAGCACTACACGAAGAGCCAGATGACATGTCCTTAAAGCCTCAGCTCTGCAAATTATTGGTTGTGTAACACTGGAAACAACACTTAGCCTCTCCTAGATTGTTTTTACATCTATAAAATGAGGTTCAGCACCTGCCTTGTGTACATCATAGAGTTATTGTGGTGATGTGATGACATCACTCATGTGAAACAGTGTTGAAAACAATAATCCATCATACAAATGGAAGATGAAAATTGCCATTAAAATTAATTTAAGAGATACCTACATTGATGAGAAAATAACCAGAACACATCTAAAGTCTTGTATACTTTCACTAATCAACGATTTTCTTGCATGAATACTTGGAGATCATGTTTAGATAAAAGAAAATTTACTATAATTGTGCTGGTATTTAAAAACACAGTAAGAGAAGAATTGTGATTGTGTTAGAGCACTTCTCTTAAGCTAAAATTAAAATAATACATTGACTCTTGTAGAACTCCACAAGAGACTGCTTTTCATATCTAATCTATTCAGCTACATGACAAATTATTGAGATTCAAGTAAAAATAAAACTCAAATAATTTTCTTATAGTCCTAGTCAACTTTACACTGTACTCAACAGAATCTTGCACTACCTAATGTATTTTTATGAACATTCAAATTATGTGGTCCAACTATTTCTCCCAAATTTAAACTACACAGTAAAAGTAATCCAAATAATATGCTTAACCTATGACTATTTATACTCTTTTCTAATACCAGAAGGTAACAAAAGAGTTCACCTGTAATTACAATATAGTGGCCATACATCTTTCATCATGCTGTGTTAGGTACCTGTAGTATGGAGCCTCTGAGATGGTGCCTAGTGATCTAAGCCACCTGGTTTTAAGATCCTTATGTAATCTCCTCCCATATTGTATCAGAACTGTGACCAAAAGAATACAGCAAAAGCAATGCTATAAAACTCAGCACAACTTCCTTTTATTAACTCTCTTAGGTACTTTTTCCTTTCTCTCCCCGACTCTCTCTCTCTGATTTTCTATGGAGAAACCACTGGCCATGTCATGAAGACACTTGGGCTGTAGAAAGGTATACTTGGCAAGAAACTGAGGTTTCTGGCCCACAGCCAAAGGGGAACAAAAGCCAGCAAATAACCGCACAAATGAGTATGGAAGTGGATCCTCCAGACCCAGATGACTATGACCTGACTGATAGCTTGACTAAAAATTCATCAGGCTGGAAGCAGTGGCTCACGCCTGTTATCCCAGTACTTGGGAGGCAGATCACTTCCGGTCAGAAGTTCGAGACCAGTCTGGCCAACATGGTGAAATCTCGTCTCTACCAAAAATACAAAAAATTAGCCAGGTGTGGTGGCGCATGCCTGTAATCCCAGATCCTCAAGAGGCTGAAACAGGAGTATCACTTGAACTCGGGAGGTGGAGGCTGCAGTGAGCCGAGATTGTGCCATGGCACTCCAGCCTAGGCGACAGAGCCAGACTCCATCTCGAAAAAAAAAAAAAAAAATCATCAGAGACCCAGAGCAAGAATGATGGCCAGGTATGATGGCTCACACCTGGAATTCCAGTGCTTTAGAAGGCCAAGGTAGAAGGATTGCTTGATGCCAGGAGTTCAAGACCAGTCTGGGCAACATGGCAAGACCCTGTCTCTACAAAAAAATTAAAAATTTAACCAGGCACGATGGCATGTGCCTGTAATCTTGGTTACTCAAGAGGTTGAGGCAGGAGGATGGCTTCAGCCCAGAAGTTCTAGGCTGCAGTGAGCTATGCTGCATCACCGCATCCCATCCTGGGTGACAGAGCAAGTCCCTGGCTCCAAATAAAACAATAAAAGAATCACTATGCAATTCCTGGTTGCCTTTTTCACAGAAATAGTGACCTGATAAATGTTTGCTGTTTTAAGCTTTTTCCGTTATTTGTCATACAGCATAGATAACACAGTACTCAGTTATAAGAGTGACTGTATATTAAGCAACATCCATCCTAGCACTATGTTACTGTTTTACATACTTGCCTCATTTAAGCATCACAACAGGTTAATAACTACAATTGTCATTTTTCAGAAAAAGAAACTGAAATACAATAATGTTAAGTACCTTGCTCAGGGAATCATAGCTTATTATATGACAAAATCAGGATTTAAACTTGGTTGGCTATCTCCAGAGCCCATGTTATTTCCACTTACCACACTGATCAATAGTTATTCTGCTCTAAATACACAGACTCTCTTCTGCAAATATAATTAGTGCTTATCCAAACTTGATCATCTTTCCCTGATGTTGAAAATAATGGTTTTTCTCTTCTAATCAGTTTACATCCCATTACATTCATAGATTTTCTAATGAGGGAATATCTTTGAATTCCAAGAATAAACTCAAAGTTTCCTATGTTTTCAGGTATTTTGTTTTTTGTTAACTACAGTCATGATGCTGTACATTACATCATCAGAAATTATTAATCTTGCATAAGTCAAACTTTTGTACCCTTTGACCAATACCACTCTATCTCCCCTCTCTGCTTCTATGAATGTGACTTTTTCATATTCCACACAGAAGTGAGATCATGCAGCATTTCTGTGTCTCTTTTCACTTAGCTTAATATCTCTAGCTCCATCCACGTTGTCACAAATGTTAAAATTTCATTCTTTTTAAGGCTAGATAATATTGTTTTTATATATATATATACACACATATATATATATATGAACACACACACACAAAATATATACCATATTTTTTTCATTCGTCAGCAGACACTCAGGTTGTTTCCATATCTTGGCTATTATGAATAATGTTACAGTGAACATGGGTGCACAGATATCTCTTCTTGATCCAGATTTCAATTCCTTTGTATATATACCCAGAAGAAGAACTGCTGATCATATGATAGGCTCTATTTTAATTTTTTGAGGAAATTCCATATTGCTTACTATAATGGTTATACAAATTTACATTCCTACCAACAGCATACAAGGATTCCATTTTCTCCACATCCTCCCTAATACGTGCCTGTCATTTTGAGAATAGCCATCCTAACAAGCATCAGGTGATACTTCACTCAAGTCCGATTTCCATTTCCCTGATCATTTTAGATGCCGAGGACCTTTCCATGTACCTGTTAGCCTTTTGGATTTCTCCTTTTGAGAAGTGTCTCTTTAAGTCCTTTGCCCATTTTTGAGTCAGGCTGTTTTCTTGCCATTGAGTTGTGTGAGTACTTCAAATATTTTGGATATTAATGTCTTATTTGATATATTTTTTACAAATATTTTTCTCATTCCATAGCTGTCTTTTCATTTTGATAATTTTTTCATTTGCTGTACAGGTTTTTAATTTAATTCCACATGTCTAATTTTGCTTTTGTTGCCTGTGTTTTTCTGTCATATTCAAACAATTATCACCAAGATCAATGTCAAGGTTTTTCCGAAAGTTTTCTTCTAAAAGTTGTATGGTTTCAGATCCTATGTTTAAGCCTTTAATCCATTTTGGGTTGATTTTTGTGTATGGTGTAAGATAAGCGTCCAATTTCATTCTTTTGCATGTGGATACCCAGAATTCCCAACATCCTTTGTTGAAAAGATTATGCTTTCCCCATTGTAGGTTCTCAGCATCCTTGTCAAAGACCAGTTGCCCATAATTGCATAGGTTTATTTCTGGGTTTTCTATTAAGTTTCATTGGTCTGTGTGTATGTTTGTATGCTAGTGCCAAATTGTTTGATTACTATACTTTTATAACAAAATTTGAAGTTAGAAAGTATTATGACTATAGCCTTTGCTCTTCTTGCTGAAGATTACTTTCGATCTTTGGGGTCTTTTGGAGCTTCACATGGATTTTAGGACTGTTTCTCTATTTCTCTAAAAACAAATGGTTGGGGTTCTGATAGAGATTGCACTGAAACCGTAGATCACTTAAGGCTGTATGGACATTATAATAATATTAATACTTCTAATCCACGAACTCGGATGTCTATTTACTTGCTGCTTTAAATTTTTTTTTCATAAACTTATAATTTTCACTACACAAGTGATTCAACTCCCTGCTTAAGTTAATTCCTAAGTATTTTATTCTTTTTGTTGCTAATATAAGGAAAACTGTATCCTTAATTTCTCTCTCATATAGATCATAGTGTATGAAAACCCCACTGATTCCTAAGCATGTTGATTTTGTATCTCTAAACATTACTGAATTCATATATTATTTCTCCAAGTTTTCTGTGGAATCTTTAAGGTTTTCCATATTTATGATGTTATCTACAAATAGATAATTTTACTTCTTTCCCTTCCCATATAATGCATTCATTTCTTCTTCTTGCCTGACTGCTTTTCCCAGTATTTCCAGTACTACGTTGGAGAGAAATGGTAAAAGTGGGGATACTTGCCTTTTACCAAATCTTAGAGAAAAAGCTTTCAGTTTTTCCCAATTATGATGTTAACTGTGGGTTGTTCATATATGGGCTGTCTTAGTCTGTTCTGTGCTGCTATAACAGAAAATCAGAAACTAGGTAATTTATTAAGAAAAGAAATGTATTTATCATATAATAGTTCTGGAGACTGGAAGTCCAATAACAAGGTGGTGGCATCTGATTAGGTTCTTCTTATGAAATCAACCCCGGAGGAAAGCAACAGGGTAAGAGAGGGCAAAGGGTGGCAGGGGCACTATGGGGAGCTAAATCCAACCTTTTATAAGGCACCCACTCCTGCAATAAGGACCCACTTCCACAATAATGGTATCAATCCATTCATAAGAGCAGAGCCAATATAACCTAATCTCCTCCTAAAGAACCCACCTCTTAATATGGTTACAATAGTAATTAAACTTCAATATGTGTTTTGGAGGGGATAAACATTAAAACAACAGCATTGGCCTATATTGTATTGAGAAAAGTTCCTTCTATACCTATTATGTTGAGAGTTTTTTTCATGAAAGGATATTGAACTTTGTCAAGTGTTTATCCTGCATCTATTGAGATATTAGTGTTTTTTTGTCTTTCACTGTATTAATACAGTATACTGCATTTATAGATTTTAGTATATTTCACTATACTTACATTCCAGAGATAAATCCCACTCAATCATGGTATGACTGTTAATATATTCTTGAATTTGGTTTGCTAGTATTTTAAAGAGGATTTCTGCATCTATGTTTATCTGGAATATTGGCCTGTAGTTCTCCCCTTTCTTGTGTTTCTGTCTAGATTTGGAATCAGAATGATGCAGGTCTCATAACACAAGTTTGGGCGGTGTAAGAGACAGGAAAAACTAAATTGTTTTTCCTACTCTCACATACAACACAATAACAATTCTCTTCACCCAGATTTTTATGGGGTTTTTCTCATACTGACCACTTCCCTGACGCCACCTAGCTGTCATATAATTCAATCCAATTCTGACATTATCTACCTGGTCCCACAGATAAGGGCTCAGTCCCACAAGACTGCCCCCACAACTTCAGATGCTAATCACAAGTCCCAAGTTCTGACCCATACTTCTGACAAACCAGCTATAAATTTGGGATTCTCACAACTGTCTCCTCAAGTTTGATTCATTTGCTAGAGTGGCCCATAGAACTCAAGGAAACACTTTTACTTACTATTGCCAATTTATTACAAAGGAA
Organism: Macaca mulatta; assembly: GCF_049350105.2. Lineage (NCBI taxonomy): Eukaryota > Metazoa > Chordata > Mammalia > Primates > Cercopithecidae > Macaca > Macaca mulatta. The sequence continues at coordinate 54,889,343 of NC_133412.1, forward strand.
CTTTTAAAGGATGCAGATAAACAGCTAGATGGAAAAGACGCCTAGGGCAAAGTGTGAAGAAGGGACATGAAACTTACATGCCCTCTCCAGGTATGCCACCTTTCAGGTACCTCCACATGTTTAACAACCCAGAAACTCCCCAAACTCTGTTCTTGGGATTTTTAATGGAAACTTCATTACAGAGGCATGATTTATTAAATCACTGGCTTTGGCAATCAACCGAACCTGGAGGTCCAAGTTCTGGTAGCCAGCACCAATTTTGAGGCTATCCAGGACACTACCAAGAGTAGCGTCATTACAACAAAAGATGCTCCTATCACTCAGCAAAGCCCAAGACATTTAGGAACTCTGTTTCAGATGCTCTTATCACTCAAGAAATTACAAAGATCACAGAAATTATCTGTTGGGAACCAGGGTCAAAGATAACATATTGGAAAAACAATATTATCCTAGTGCTTCTATCTACCAGAGTTTTAGGAGCTCTAAGTCAGGAACCAGGGGCAGAGACCAATATAATATTTCTTATTTCACAAAAGTGTTCCCTCTTCTATTTTTCAGAAAAGTTCAAGAAAGGCTGGTACTACTTCTCCTTTAAATGTTTCATAGAATTCATCAGTGAAGTCATGTGGCCCTAGGCTTTTTTTGTTGGTTTTTTGATTGAGTAATTCAATCTCTGTACTTGTTATTGGTCTGTTTAGGCTCTTTATTTCTTCTTGATTCAGTCATGTTGGGTTGTATATTTCTAGGAATTTATCCACTTCTTCCAAGGTTATCCAATCTGGTGCCATAAATTATTGATAATAGTTCTTTATGATCCTTTTTGTTTCTCTGTTATCCATTGTAATGACTCTACTTTCGTTTCTAATTTATCTAAGTCTTTTTTTTCTTAGACTAGCTAAGAGTTTGATTTTTTTTTATCTTTCCACAAAACCAAGCCTGTTTTGTTGATTTTTTCCCCATTGTTTTTCTCTTTTGCATTTAATTTTTTTGTACTCTAATCATTATTTCTTTCCATATAGTAACTTTGGGGTTAGTTTGTTTTTTCTTTTTCTAGTTCTGTGAGTTAGAAAACTAGGTTAAGTGAGATCTTTCTTCTCTTCTAATTTAGGCATGTATTACTATAATCTTCCCTCAGAGTCTTGTTTTGCTACATCTCACAAATTTTAGTGAGTTATATTTGTTTTCATTTGCTTCAAGGTATTATTTAAATTCCCCTTTATTTCCTCTTTTACCAAATAGTTGTTCAACTGTATGTTTAGTTTTCACATTTTTGCTAATTTTCCCATTTTCTGTTATTGATTTCTAGATTCATTCCACCATGGTCTAAAAGATATTGGTATGATTTCCATCTTCTTAAATTTCTAAATACTAGTGTTGTGACCTAACACATGATCTATTCTGAAGAATGTTTCATGTGCACTTGAGAAGAATGAGTATTCTGCTGATTTGGAGGTAGAAAATCCTGTATATATTTCTTAGGCACATTTAGTGTACAGTGTTGTAAGTCAGGTGTTTCATTATTGATTTTCTACCTGAATGTTCCAACCATTATTGACAGTGGAACACTGAAGTCTCCTACTATTATTTTATTGCTACCATTTTCTCCCTTCAGATTTGTATTTGTTTTATATATTTATAAGATTGCTGGGTGCAAATATATTTAAATTGTTGTATCCTTCTGTTAAACTGACTCTTTTGTCATTATTTAATGGCCTTCTTCCTCTCTAGGGACAGTTCTTGTCCTAAAGTCTGTTTTGTCTAAGTTTAGCCACTTCTGCTCTCTTTTGGTTATAATTTACATGGAATAAGATACTCCTTCGTGTTCAGCCAAGTCTGTTCAAAGCAGCATATGGTTGGGTATTTTTTCTTTAATTCATTGAGTCACTCTATGCCCTTTGATTGAGGAGTTTAATCCATTTATACTTGAAGTAATTATTAACAGTAAGTAAAGATTTATTACTGCCATTTTGCTACTTATTTTCTGCTTGTTTTGCAGGCTTTTGTTCCTTACTCTATTGCTGTCTTCATTTGTTATTTGATTGTGGGGTTTTTTTTTTCTAATGGTTTGGTTTGATTTCTCTTTAGCATTTGTGTATTTACAATAGGTTTGCCTTTGTGGTTACAATTGTCTACTTTAATTTGGTAACAACGTAAATTCAATGGCCTACAAAACTCTACACTTTTACCTACCCGTACACTATGTGTTTTTGAAGTCAGAGTTTACTACTTTTCATACTGTAAATCCAATATCAATTTTCTGTCATTATACTTATTTTTAATACCTTTTTGTCTTTTAAGTCCTCTCCCCCACCCTACCTTAGTAACAGGATGCTGCTCTGTTTCCCAGGCTGCAATGCAATGGGGCAATCCTAGCTCACTGCAGCCTCAAACTCCCAGGTTCAAGTGATCCTTCTGCCTCGGTTTCACAGGTAGCTGAGACTACAGGTGCCTACCACCATAACTGATAATTTTTTTGTTCTTCCTTCTTTTTGTAGAGATGAGCTCTTGCTACATTGTTCAGGCTGGTGTGAGACACCTGGCCTCATGTGATCTTCCCACCCCAGCCTCCTAAAGCAGTGGGATTACAAGTGTGAGTCACCACACCCAGCCTTCTTTAAAGTTTTATATTGGGGTTGCAGTTATTTCTGTACCACCCTTAACAGTATTATGTTATTCTGTATTTGACTGTACATTTACCCCTGAGCTTTACATACTTTCTTCCATACGTTTTTACATTGGTGTTTATCATTTTTCAATTCCATTTTAAGAACTCCATTAGGCCGGGCGCGGTGGCTCAAGCCTGTAATCCCAGCACTTTGGGAGGCCGAGACGGGCGGATCACGAGGTCAGGAGATCGAGACCATCCTGGCTAATATGGTGAAACCCCGTCTCTACTAAAAAAAATACAAAAAACTAGCCGGGCGAGGTGGTGGGCGCCTGTAGTCCCAGCTACTCGGGAGGCTGAGGCAGGAGAATGGCGTAAACCCGGGAGGCGGAGCTTGCAGTGAGCTGAGATCCGGCCACTGCACTCCAGCCTGGGCGACAAAGCGAGACTCTGTCTCAAAAAAAAAAGAACTCCATTAGCATTTCTTCTCAGGCAAGCCTAGTGATGACAAACTCCCTCAATTTTCATGTGTCTGGGAAAGACTTTATCTCCTTTCATTTTTAAGGATAGCTTTCCAGGGTATAATAATCATGGCTGGTCAGGTTCCCCCCCCCCCAGTACTTTGAATATATCATCCCATTATCTCCTAGCCTGGAATATACATGTTGAGAAATTCACTGATCATTTCGTGGGGGTAGAGGCTGGCTTCCCTTGTATGAGATGAGTTGCCTTTCTCAGGCAGCTTTCAAAATTCTATCTTTGAGTTTTGACAATTATAATAAGTCTTGATGTAGACTTCTTTAACTGTTGTGGGGTTCTGTGAGCCTGAGTCTGGATATCTCTTTTGCTCTCCATATTTAGGAAGTTTTGGGTTATTTCTTTTAAAAAAGAAAAAAGCTTTCTGCCTGCTTCTCTTCAATCCCTATAATGCATATATTCATTCAATTCTAGTGTCCCATAAGTTCCAGAGACTTTCTTCATTTTTTTCATTCTTTCTTTCCTCTTACTGGGTAATTCCAAATGACCTGTTTTCAAGTTCTCTTGATTCTTTCTTCTGCTTCACTAAGTCTGCTGCTGAAGCTCTCTACTGCACTTTCTAGTTTCTTCAGCGTATTTCTCACCTCTAGAATTTCTGTTTGGTTCTTTCTCATGGCTTCACTTTCTTGATGTTCTCATTTTGTTTTTATGTTGTTTTCCTGATTTTGTTACATTATTTATCTGTGTTCTCTTACAGTTCACTGACCTTCAACAGTTATTTTGAATATTTTATCAGGGACTTCATGGATCTTCATTTGTTTGGATTGCTTGCTGGATATTTATTGTATTCTCTTGGTGGTGTCAAGTTTTCCTGATTTTTCATGTTCCTTGTATCCTTGCATTGCTGTCTGTGCACTTAAAGAAGTAGTCACATTCTCCAGTTTTTATGGACTGGCTTCAGAAAGGATAGCCAATTACTCAGATGGGAGCACTGCCTTGGGGGGAATGCAGGAGTATATTATTGCACTAAGCCTAGTGGCACACAGAGTGCCAAAGTGCAGGCAAGTACAACAACTCCTGGTTTATATGTATGCACTGGCGTGGCAGCTCAGGGAGCTACAGTTGGCAATATCAGTAACAGGGCAGTCCTCAGCTCCAAAAGCTACAGGGTGTAGGCAGTGGCTGCCAGCAGCACCTCTGTGTTAAGAAGTGAGCACCCCCGGGTAGGTGGGAGCCAAGGCAGGTGGTGGCAGAGGCCAGGTGGAGTTTGGTTGCAGGCATACATGTGGCAGTGGGGGCCATGGCCAGCTGTGGCCATGTGTGTGCATGGCTATTTGGCCCGCTGCATATGGACATGGATTGACAACAACTGTGGGACAGGGCGGTAGCTTGCATTCCTCCAGCTGAAGGGGTTGGCTGCAGACATATAAACAGAAGTAAAAACCAGAGCCAAGAGCAAGGACCAGGGCTGGCCATGGGCAAACACACTACAAACTGATAGTCTTAGGCTCCAAATTGTCTACCAGGTCATTCTGCTCTTTAGACAAACCTCTCCAAGGAAACCCTCCAATGAAAATGGCAAAAGACAAGTAGAGCTTTAATAATCCATGCTAACCCTGCAAAATATCAATTTACTAGATAATTTGAAAATGATGATTTGTTTATAGTTAACCTTCTTGGATTCAATAGATTAAAATGCCTTTGTTTCCTAGCAAATCTAATTATTTTATGGTTATTTTAGCTTCTCTCAGACCAGAAGTAGAGTTGAAAATAAGCCCACTAACTTCAGACTATCATAATTTCCTAAAAAATAAAAACTCACCCTTTCTAACAATTTCTGAAGCTTTAATGTTTTCTCTTCACGTAACTTTTCCCTTAGCTGCTGTGCTTTCATTTGTTTTTCTTCATGTTTCTTCTTAGATTCTGCAATTGTTCTATTAATACAAACAAATGGACAAGAGACATGAAATGTTTACATGATAAGGCCAGAAAAAGTGTTCTTTAGACTTCATAGTTCTTAAAGTATGCAAAACTAATTTTGGCCCAACACTTCAGGAAAGCTTTGTTACTTTTCAATGGATCTGAAACTGTCCTGAAGTAATGTGCCCAAAAATGCCATGTAGCATTTTTATTTAACAATCAAGAGTGGCTAGTTTTCTTCCTGTGAACCACTTCAAATTAATTTTCAAATGCCAGACCTTTTACGAGAGGGTGAAGAAAGTTTTTCATGCATGTGAATTCCATGCCCTGGAGGTCTAGCAGGTTCTTCTTCTACAATGTCCCCCCAGGATGTATTTTGGCGCCAAGACTCACGAGCTGTTTAGAAAAAAATACTATCATTGTTTAACCACATAGGTCTATAAAACATTTGAGAACAAACTTTTGAACACTGTACTAACACAGCCAATATGCATATACACAATACCTTCATAGTCTGCAAGGACATCGTTCCAGTCCATGGACATACCACAGAAAGATACACTCCCACTGCCCATGCTGGCCTAAAATGTAATAAGGGAAGCTGAAAATCAAATCTTTGAACACAATTACAACTTTAGAAAATGAACCACACATGAAAATTTCCTACCTATTGTTAATATATTCCATTAAACCAACAGTTAAAAACCAGGAAAACGGTACCTACCAGTACACTCATAATAATTACCAAGTTAAAATACACAGCCTATTCATATTAAGAGCCTAGCAGCCATTAACAGCAGAGACAAATGAAGTAAATTTAAGAAATATACTGGTCTTATCCTATTACTACATAAATTACTACATATACAGACCAAATACTGAAGAACTGAAGATTGTTTGGCATTAAAATTTAATAAACCAATATGTAAAACATTTAAAGTTATTTTATTCTTTAACAAATTCCCATCATTAACATATATATCCTAAGCACTTAGTAAAGGAAGGTAGTGTATCATTTGCTCATTTATTTATTTATTTATTTATTTTTGAGATTGAGTCTCACTCTGTGGCCCAGGCTGGAGTGCAGTGGCATGATCTCAGCTCACTGCAACCTCCACCTCCCGGGTTCAAACTATTCTCCTGCCTCAGCCTCCCGAGTAGCTGGGACTATAGGAGCCCGCCACCACACCCAGCTAATTTTTGTATTTTTAATAGAGGCGGGGTTTCATCATATTGGCCAGGCTGGTCACAAACTCCTGACCTTGTGATCCACCAGACTCGGCCTCCCAAAGTGCTGGGATTACAGGCGTGAGCCACCATGCCCAGCCTACTTTTTGCTAATAGAATACAAAAGTAAAATACCTTAGCTTTGTCTTCACTCTCTATAAATTATAATTAGAGTAATGTTGAGTTCTTACTTTATGTCAGACTCAATTTTTTAACTGTTTTTAATAGAGCGGGGTTTTGCTATGTTGCCCAGGCTGGTCTCGAACTCCTGTCCTCAAGCAATCCTACTGCCTTGACCTCCCAAAGTGCTGAGATTACAAGCATACAGCACCACGACTGGCCTAGACTCAATTTCTTGACTGGTAAAATCACAATAACAACTTCTAATTTGTCAACTGTATCATATATGAAAATACTTACTAATGGTAAAGTGCTAACAAAAGATTTGCTATTGTTTATTATATAAGTCTAAATCATCCTGAGAATAATAGTTATGATTACTGAACATGATTTTTAAGTAACTAATTTTAAATAGGACTAGAAGGACTCCAAGTCTTTCTGGCCCAGATAATTTTGTTTCTAAATATAAATTTTGAATAGTTATGTTAAAAAGTCTCACAGAAAAATCACTGTCGTTGTCAGTTTCAATGTTAATATCATTGTTTTCTTCAGCTTCAATTTCTCTAGTTAACTGTTCTTCTTCAGCAATAGCACTAGCAATGGCTTCTTCATTGGCCTTTTCTAGACGATCTGCTAGCTCTTCTTTTTTAGCAAGGACTTCTGCCATGGACTATAAAGTTAAAAACACATAAACAAAAAGAAAAATCATCACTTGACTGGAAAGTAATCATTTTTTATGTTATAACATGAACTCAACAGTATACATAAAATTGTACTGATCTAGAACCATAAAAGGTGGGGTTCTATATAAGCTCATCCACTTACTAGCTGTGTGCCTTAGAAGCTTCTAAAAACCAAGAACCTACTTGGTATTCCATAAAATGGAACAATAATCAATGATTTGCCTTATTTACCAGACAGCTATGTATGAGAAACTGTGAAGTTATTTATTTAACAGGTATTATTAATGACAAAGTGTGAATTTCATTTAAGTGCCAAAATTTAAAACAATTATAGATTGAATACACTCATTAAATGTAAAATCAAAATAGTATACTATAATGGGAACATGGAAAGAATATATGCTACACTGGTGATGATGCTTTCTGAACATATATACACCTAACTTTAAAAAATGCATTATAAATAATAAAAACACATGAAATTCATTAATTAATAAATCCTCATGAGAAGCTAAAAATGTATACTAGAAACCCTAAATCAAACACTGAAATAACAAAAAACGTGTGGTTAATAAGCCATCAAAGGTGATAAAATAAAATTATTAAAAAATTAAAAATGGAAGGAAGAACACAAGTCAAAGAGAAAACAAATAGTAAAATGGTGGATTTAAACAAACTATATCAATAATTATATTACATGTAAATGTAACATGTAATAGGCAGAGATTATCAAATTAGATAAAAAATAAGACTGAACTATATGTTTCCTAGAAGAAAATAAACAGATTACAAATAAAAGATCTATGCTAATTAAAAGAGAGCTGAAATATTAATATCAGACACAGATTTCAGAGCAAAAAATATCACGAGGAATAAAGAAGACCATTTTATAATAAATAAAAGGGTCAATCCATCAAGACAACAAAACAATACTAAATGTTTATAGACATAACAGAACTTCAAAATATATAAGGTAAAAACTTATTGAAATGCAAAAAAATATAAACCTAATGAGAATGTAAAATGATGCAACCAATCTGGAAAGCAGTCTGACAGTTGCTCAAAGAGTTAAACATAGAGTTCATATAACCCAACAGTTCCACTCCTACACATATATCCAGGAGAAATAAAAAATGTACCCACACAAAAAATTTTATGCAAATACTTAAAGCAGTGCTATTCATAATAGCACAGTGGAAACAACCTAAATGTCCGTCAACTGATGAATAAATAAAATGTGGTATATTCATTCAGTGGACTATACTATTTGATCACAAAAAAGAACAAAGTACTGAGACAAACTAAGATATGAATGAATCTCTAAAACATGCTAAGAAGCCAGTCACAAATAACCATATACTACATTTCATTTCTATGAAATGTCTAAAATAGGCAAAATTATATATGGAGAAAGCAGTGTAGTGGTTGTCTATGGCATGTGTGGGTGGAGTGAAAGGGAGTAACTGCCAGTGGGCACTGGGTTTCCTTTTCAGAGTGATGAAAGAGTTCTAAAGCTGATTATGGTGATGGTTGTACAACTCTGTGAATATACTAAAAAACAACAGTAAACTTGAAACAGATGGATTGTATTATATGTAAATTATCATCTCAATAAAGTTGTTACAAAAGAAATAGATCCACAGTTACAGTCAGTGATCTCAGTACCCCTCTCTCAACTGACAGAAAAAGTAAACAAAAAACTAGTAAGGATATAGAAGACCTGAACAATACTACCAACAAAATTGATCTAAGTATTTTCTCAAAAGAAATAAAAACATATGTTCACACAAAGATATATACAAAAACGTTCGTGGCATCTTTATTCATTAAAAAAAAGATGTAATTCAAATGTCTCTGGGCAAGTGAATGAACAAACATTGTGTTACATGCATATAACAGAATACTAGCAAAGTCAATTAACAGAATGAAGTATTAATACACACAGCTACATGGATAAATCTCAAAATAAGTATGTTGAGTGAAAGAAACCAAGCAAAGCTTACACAACTCAATTTATATAAAACTGTCATCACAGTGAACAGGCAACCTACAGAATGGAGAAAATTTTTGCAATCTACCCATCTGACAAAGCGTTAATATTCAGAATCTATAAAGAACTTAAACATATTTACAAGAAAAACAAACAAACAACCCGGCCGGGTGCAGGGGCTCACGCCTGTAATCCCAGCACTTTGGGAGGCCAAGGCAGGCGGATCACGAGGTCAGGAGATTGAGACCATCCTAGTTAATACGGTGAAAACCCATCTCTACTAAAAAATACAAAAAATTAGCCAAGCGTGGTGGCGGGCGCCTGTAGTCCCAGTTACTCGGGAGGGTGAGGCAGGAGAATGGTGTGAACCCAGGAGATGGAGCTTGCAGTGAGCCAAGACTGCGCCACTATACTCCAGCCTGGGCGACAGAGCGAGACTCCGTCAAGAAAGAAAAGAGAAGAGAAGAGAAGAGAGAGAAAGAGACCGGGAGAGAGAGAGAGAGAAAAGGAAGGAAGGAAGGAAGGAAGGAAGGAAGGAAGGAAGGAAGGAAGGGAGGGAGGGAGGGAGGGAGGGAGGGAGGGAGGGAGGGAGGGAGGGAGGGAGGGAGGGAGGGAAAGAACGAACGAACGAACGAACCCCATCAAAAAGTGGGCAAAGGATATGAACAGACACTTCTTAAAAGAAGACATTTATGCAGCCAACAGACACATGAAAAAATGCTCATCATCACTGGCCATCAGAGAAATGCAAATTAAAACCACAATGAGATCCCATCTATCACACCAGTTAGAATGGCGATCATTAAAAACTCAGGAAACAAAAGATGCTGGAGAGGATGTGGAGAAATAGGAATGCTTTCACATTGTTGGTGGGAATGTAAATTAGTTCAACCATTGTAGACAGTGTGGTGATTCCTTAAGGATCTAGAACTAGAAATACCATTTGACCCAGCAATCCCATTACTGGGCATATACCCGAAGGATTATAAATCATGCTACTATAAAGACATACGCACACATATGTTTATTGTGGCACTATTCACAATAGCGAAGACTTAGAACCAACACAAATGTCCATCAATGATAGACTGGATTAACAAAATGTGGCACATATATACCATTGAATACTATGCAGCCATAAAAAAAGATGAGTTCATGCCCTTTGTAGGGACACGGATGAAGCTGGAAACCATCATTCTAAGCAAACTATCACAAGGACAGAAAACCAAACACCGCATGTTCTCACTCATAGGTGGGAGTTGAACAATGAGAACACATGGACACAGAGCGAGGAATATCACATACTGGGGCTGAGGGTGGGGGGCTGGGGGAGGGATAGAATTAGGAAAAATACCTAATGTAAATGACAAGTTGATGGGTGCAGCAAACCAACATGGCACATGTATACCTATGTAACAAACCCGTACGTTGTGCACATGTACCCTACAACTTACAGTATAATTTTAAAAAAAGAAAGAAAAGAAAAAACAGTTGTCTCATCACTACAGGAATTCTCTGTAACTCTCCACTGGAAACTAAACATTAAGGTGCTTATCACCTTATCACCTTTGGTTTGTCAAAACAAAACAAAAAGTATTCTTAAGACCTCTAAGAATACACTAATATTCACATTAAAGCAGAACTTATTTTAAGTATGCAAGTTTGACCCTCAAAATAACCAAAAGGTTTTACGACTCTGCAAGTTTATATATGTGATGGAAATAAAAACAATGAGGTTAAGAATTTTTAATTCTTTCATGCTTATTTAAGTATGGGGGATAGATTTCCTCTTTTAAAATTTGATTCTACAGAATCAAACTGCAAAATATACAATTTGATATACAACTACTAAAACAAATGACCAAATTCCACCCCATACAATAAACTCACTACTTATTTGACCATAATTATGTTCAACATTTAGAAATGTTCATTACTAAAAGACACAAGATGAAAATCAATTGTTCTACCTTATTAAAAGAATCTAAACATTTGTTTTTTATATTACTATAACTTTTATTTTCCTTTTTACCCTTAAACAACCCATATCAAGTTTCATCTCTATTGCTATTATCCCTATGAAATGTATAATTTTACCTAATACCATGTGTTGTTAAGATCTTTCAGTATAAGGCATCAAATTTTAGAAGAAATTATAGTGCACAGCAGCCTTTAAAAAATAAAAATTAAGTAATTTTTCACAGCTTTTTATATGTGCCTATTTCTTTGGAAAGTTAGTTTTTAAACAAAGTTAGCATGATTTATTCCAGATTATCCCCAGGTCAAGTATCTTAATACTAAAATGAGCAAAAGGAAGAGATGGGTAGAAATATGTTGTCATCCAAAACCATAAATCTATAAATAATCACAAATCAATGCATTTTTAGAGATTCTGGAATAGGGATGATAAATAAATCTCATCTCAAAGACGAACTCCAAGCAAATGGTAGTGGCTGTCTAAAGTACTCTGTTAAGAAAGTTTTTAAAACTAAGTCTAGCAGACACCATTTCCCATCTATCAGAATGCTAGATGTAGCATGAAAGACTTTATTGTTACTAGTTTAGATTCTTAACTTTGGGCTAAAGAGCATTTGATCAAATCACACACAAACCAAATGATTTTGAACAAGTCACTTAACTCTCAACAGTCTCACTTTCTTCCTCTAAAAAGCAAGAATCTTAACTATATCAAAAGTTTACCATAAGAATAAAATGTTAAAATGAAATAACATACATAAAAATGCTTTAAAAAGTATAAATCATACAAGTTATTATTATTGGGGTTTATGCCTCTTAAATATACTCAGAATTCTGATAAGTTGTTCTTACCAAGTTAGCAGCACTCACATTTGAAATATCTGAAGGGTCCATTTCATTTTCTATCCTTGCTTTCTCTGCTGGAAATTTTTCTTCATTTACTTGTAAAGGAGGTGTACCAGCTTGCAGCATAACTGAAACACACTCTGTATCAATGTGGACAGCAGGTATTTCAGAAGTTCGAACATAATTGTCTTGAATACTGCCAGAATTCTTCACATCATCCAATGTACTCACTGTGAACTAACAAAACGTAGAGAATGAATCAGAGATAATTTAAAAATACAAACTATTCCACTCTAGAAGAAGAGATGATTTTGCTTAACCTATGAAGAGGTACTTGATTGGATGACAGAAAATTTACTCATCTCTTTTGTATGTTTCAAGTGTAACAAAAGGACAGGGACCATTAAACACAAATTTTACTTGCATGCCTACTATGTACTGGGCACTGTCGAAAGTTTTCTAAGAAATTAAGCAATTTATACTGTAATTTTCTTGTAGTAGGCCAATTTGTGATGAGTATTTTATGTCCTTTGCAAAAGAAATCTAGTCACAAGTATGAGGCATTCACTGTATTATACTCATACAACCAAAAGTATTACATAGTCTTTTGCAAAGACTGTCTAATATCGAATGAGGACATTCAGCACTTTTGAAAAAATCCTGAAACCAATTTTTACAAAAATATATTTGGAGGGCATTTTACAAAAAAAAATTTATATTATTCTCTTCAGATAATACTAACATGATCTCAAAGTATCTTTGTTAAAAATTCATATGGTACATGAACCCAATTCTCAGATCTGAAAGAGAAAAGCATGACCTAAGGGTGAAGATTGAAAGCATGTAGTGTCTCATTATGACATTCATACACCTTAGATTTAGATATCTTCCCTATTCCCCTTTAGGAATATTTAATAACAAACCAACAGAAATGTAAATACAATATAAAAAAACAAATACTGGCGTAGGCTAAATACACATCCATTTTTTTAAAACCTTTCAATTTAGTAGAGTCAAGCCTTTATTTTTACTTTGGACAGAGAAGAGAAAGAACAGTACTGTGTTTTCCAATGATACTCCAAGTCAAAGAACTAAAATCTAAAATTATGAATTTAAAACTCACATCACTTCTTAAATAAACATTAGATAAACACTGCAGTGGCCATAAACCTCCCCCCAGTTTGATAAATTATTTATACAAATATCAAACTTGGCTAAGTCTCGTAAACTACTTTAAAAATTCTACTATTAGTCCGAACTTAAAGTGTCCCAAAGTGTTGATTTTAGCATAAGCATTATTTAAATTACATAACATTGTTTATATTGCTATCAACATTATTTATATGTTAGTCACCATGGTTTATAATCTTCTTGGCAATATTTATATTAGCATTAGTTATGTGTACACTACTCAATCCCACCTATTAAAAAACTCAGTATCATTTATATAACAAAATCAAAGCTAAACTATGAAGTAAAGACATTAATATGCTAATTCCATCTTTAGAATGACAGTGGAGAAAACAAATATCATCAACTTGGCTGCCATCAGCAGTGAACTTTTATACTGAAAAATTTTAGCAACAGTTTTACTTGTTGAAAAGTTCTATGTACAGATTATTCCTGAAATCTCAATAGCATATAGGTTTATTCACTACACACAACTGCATAATTTTTAGACTAAGTTATATTTTTTAGCTAAACACAGCAAAAATGCTGTTTGTTAAGTATTATAAAAAGTAGTTTATTCACTAAGTATCTCTAAAGTAGCTTACAACACTAAAGAGTTTCTTAAAGTTACATCAAACAAATGTATACCAATTAATTCCTATGCATTTAGGACTCTTCCATATTGTGAGAAATTAAAAAGCACATAAAATACTGCCCAAAAAGGAATTTGCAATCTCACACAGGCATAAAACCAATACACATTAAAGAGTTTATAGATCAGAAACAATGTTAAGAGTCATTCTCATCAGTAAAGGAAGATAAGGAATTTGAGGAGCATTTCCAGTTGAAAAAAATCCTACAGGTAAAAAGAGAAAGAATTTCAAAAAGTAGATATTATTCTGGACCAAAAACATTACAACCATTTTAAAACTGATCTATTTAGTTCCTGTAGTATGATATTTAAAAAAAAGCTCCTGTATTTTATTAGTCATTTTACATCAAATTACACCAACGGAACATGAACCTTCATATAAACAAATACCTAAAAGTATAAACTAGTACATCAAATAGGTAAAATAAACATCAACTCAACTCACAGAAGAAATACTGGGAATATTAACTTTAAGGAATTATATTAAATATTATCAGCAAATTACACTCAATTTTCAGTAAGCAGAATAAGTTCAAATTTTAACACAGCAAATGAGGCACAAAGACATCACCTTAACCAAGTACTCAAAGTTAATAACAAACCTAGCCAAACTGATATCACACGCCTCTAGATGTGACACTAAGGACAATCACTTTATTCCTATCAAAAATGCGTAAGCTAAATTGAACAATGTTCAATTTGAACATTGTTCAAACAGTGAACAAAGGACAATGTACAAAAAAAAAACCTACAATGTATTCTTCAAAACGATTAATGTCATGAAAGACAGGCTGAGAAACTATATCCAATGAAAAATATTAAAGAAACATATCAAACGAACTGAGTAATTCCACATTGGATCCTGGAGGACATTCTATTTTTAAAAAATTATTGGGAAAACTAAAAAACTTTAAATATAGACTATAAATTAAATAATACATATATATCAAATTCTCTGAATTTTATAATTGTAATGTGGTTATATAAATTTATTTGTTCTTTGGAGATCCATGCTCTAGGATTTAAAGGTGAATGCTTATGATGTTTGCACATTACTCTCAAATGTTAAAGCATTTAACATGTGTGTATAATATGTAACAAGAGAAAAGAAAAAAATATGGTAAATATTAATTTGTGAATGTGCGTGAATGGTATGGGAGGATTTCATTGTTCTATTCTTGCCACTTTTCTATAGGTCTATAGACCTGAAATTTTCACAGTAAGTTAAAAAATAAAGTACAAAACTAAGACATTCCAGTACACATGTACACATACCCCTTTGAAAAAGATAGTAAAAGGATTTTCAGAATGTACTACCTGGGTTTTTTCGGCAAGAGGATGGTCACAAGAGTGTAATGAGTCTTTGGGATGAGATTCTATAGTATTAGAAGATCCATCTCCAACAAATTCACCTTTCTGTATGCTTTCATCAGGTAAAAGACATACATTTTCTTTATCACTATCATCCTTTGATCTTGCAGCTTCTGTTGCCAATGAAACTTTTGGCAACACTGCTATTGATCGAGAACGAATAGGCCTTCCTCTCTGAACAGTCTCCCATCCTTCAGCATCTTTCCGTTCTATGCAATTAAAGCAAAAAACAAATCAAGATTTATTTAGATGATAAAAATATTTGGAAACTCATAGAATAAAGACATTTCCAATTTAATTCCCAACAAATAATATACAAACATGACAGTATTGTACAAAATGTATATTTGTATATACATATTTAAATAAATGTGTGTATAATTATCCCTACTTCACAAATGACAAAACTGAAATTCAGATTAAGGCTGACCTAATGTCAGATAGTCAGTGAGTAATAATAAATATTTAAATAGTGAATACTATGTGTGAGCACTGTTTTAAGTGCTTTATATATAGTATCTCTTTTAATCTTCACAATAATAAGATCAGTATTATCATACCCATTTAAGCAAGGAGGAAACTGAGACAAAGAGAAATTAAGTAATTTATCCCAGATCATGCACAGAGTAAAGGTAATGCCAAAATGCTAGTCTAGGTACATTGGTTCTGGTGTCCATCCTAATGGCTATATAAAAACTGTCTCTTCATCTTTCAGAATCCAAACATCTACCTCCAAAGTCCAAGTTCTTCCCTCTATCCCAGCACCAACAGCATACCTTGACTTAAATAAACTGTTTTTAGGATCATTAAATTATAGGATATTAATTGATAGCACCCCAGAGGATCTAGTCCAACATTTCACCACATATACATGGAAACTAAGGTCCTACGTTCAAAGCCACACACCAAAATAGCCTAAAATAAATCACAAAAAAATAGCCTAAAATAAATAAGAATCTTTATCTAAAATATGACAACATTGAAGTATAGTGGTGCTTACAGCCCCAATTTTAAATTTTTATTGGCTGATTACAGTCTTTCAAAACTAATATAAAGAATTCTAGTTCTGGCCAAAATGAAGTAACCATTCCTTCATTTTGGGCCCTCCATCTTACAATTAAAAACCCTAGTTAAAACACATTAAGCATAGGAAGACTCTAAGAGATAGACTACAGTAGACTGCCTTAGGATTTAGGGGACTTGAAAAGCAGCAAAGTGGTGAGTTCCCTGGGTTTCCTTACTGTCTCCTATATATTCCAGACAGGATGCTGCAACAGTCTCCAAAAACATCAACAGGCAAAGACAAAATAGGCATCAAGAAATGCCTCTTTTGCCAAGACAAAGCACAGAAAAAAGGGTGGCCTAACAAAACAGAAAATCTCTTTAGCAATACCCACTCGACTACAGCCAAACACCAGTGGAACCCCTGTTCCCCATAGTTTCAGTAGGGGTAAACTAGGAGCTTAACTTCCATCTCCTACCTAACACAAATAGATGGTACTCCAATTCCCCTATCCAAATAGCATCAGCAGGGCCCAGTGGTGAACAGAGCCTCCTCTCACTAGCTCTCACCCTCACCCAATATCAGCAGGGCCCTATAGAAAGCTGAGCTTCTGCTATCACCAGCATCAAGGAGGCAGAAAAAGTAGTTGGAGGCAGATTTGTTTGACACTGGGATTCCCCCTTTCCTTTTCCTTACGTCAGTAGAACCCAGCAGGAAGCTAGGATCCCACCCCAACCTACAGCAACAAGGTGGTATGAGTCAGTCCTGCTTCCACTTCTCCCCTCCTTAGTGTGAAGGTGATCAAGCAGGGAACCGAGCTTACAAAACTAGTAGGAGGAAAGGAAGTGATACAAGTCGGTTTGATACTTTTTCTGCAAAGTTATCACAAGACCAAGAACAATCTCAGAATCTGTGAGACAATATTTGAGTCTCACAGACAATACTGAAAAAGTATTGAAAAAATAATGGCTGAAAAATTCCTAAATTTAGTGAAACAGAGAAACTATGAATTCAAGAAAGTAAGTGAATCCCAAATATGATAAACCAAAAAAAGTCCATAGTAAGACACATCATAATTAAAGCTCTCAAAACTAAAGACAAAGAAAAATCATAATTAAACCTCTGAAAACTAAACACACACAAAAAAATCTTGAAAGCAGTCAGAAGACGTATTACCTATAGAGAAACATCAATTCAAATCATAGCAGATTCCTCATCTGAAACAATGGAAGCCAAGAGGAAGTGGCACATTTAGCAAGGGACTGAAAGAACCGCCCATTGTGAATTTTATTAATATATGTGGTGAACATATCCTGCAGAATGAAAGGAAAATAAAGGCATTCACAGATAAAGGAAAAACTAAGGGAATAAATCACTAGCAAAACTACCTTTAATAAATGGCTAAAGAAAGTTCCCAAAAGAGAAATGAAATAATGAAAGAAGGTTTGAGGCCAGGCATGGTGGCGCACACCTGTAATCCCAGCACCTTAGAGGCCAAGGCGGGTGGATTACCTGAGATCAGGAGTTCGCAACCAGCCTGACTAACATGGTGAAACCCCATCGCTACTAAATACAAAAAAATCAGCCAGGCGTGGTGGCGCATGCCTGTAATCCGAGCTACTTGGGAGGCTGAGACAGGAGAATCGCTTGTACCTGAGATGGGGAGGTTGCAGTAAGCCCAGATCACGCCATAGCACTCCAGCATGGGCAACAAGAGCAAAACTCCGTCTCAAAAAAGTATACAAATAAATAATAAAAGAAGGTTTGAAACTTCAAAAAGGAAAGAACATTGGAATGGTTAAAAATGGAAGTAAATACAGTTGCTCCTTAACTTACAATGTGGTCACTTCCTGATTAAACCCACAGTAAGTTGGAAATATAAAATCAAAAATGGATTTAATACACTTACCCTACCAAACATAACTAGCCTAGACTACCTTAAATACGCTGAGAACACTAACAACCTACAGTTGGGCAAAATCATCTAAAACAATGCTTATTTTATAATAGAGTGTTAATATAACTCACGTAATTTATTGAATACTATACTGATAGTGAAAAACACTTTCAGCTGTTGGGTAAGATTGCATGGCTACTCAAAATATGGTTTCTATTGAATGCATATTGCTATCACACCATCATAAAGTTGAAAAGTCATAAGTTGGGACTCATTTGTATAATTAGCCTTCTCATGAATTTTTGGATCATCTTTCATAGTAATGCAAAATTATATCATCAATTGAGGTAGTGCTCAATGTACACAGATAAAATATTTGAGATAATGATATTTTAAAAGTAGAGACAGTTAAGGAAACCAATTAAAAGGTAAGGTTTCTAAATTTCACTCACAGTGGGGTATGCCAGTATCAGTAGACTGTGATAAATCAGATATGTATAATGTAATACCTAAAGTAACCACTAAGGAAACTATACAAATCAATATTGTTTAAAACACTATGAATAAATCAAAAGAGAATCAAAAAAATTTTCAAGTAACCCATAGACAGGCAAGAAATGCAAAGCAGTTGAAAGAGAGAAAACAGAAATAATAAAATGAACAGATTTATCAATAATTAACTTAAATGTAAATGTTCTAAATATATAAATTAAATCACAGAGGCTGGGACTCTACAAACTCTTTAATTATTTAAACATATAAGTGTGTGTATGTGTATATATGTATATACATACATATACATACATATATACATATACATACATATATACACATATACACATATATACACTTATATGTTATATATATACACACTTATATACGTATAGTTTAAGTATGTTTTTAAGTATTAGTTTAAGTATATTTTTAAGTATATATATATATATATGTGTGTGTGTGGTCAAGCAGGGAGCTGAGCTTACAAAACTGGTACATAAGTATATACTTAGATATGTATATACTTAAAAATATACTTAAACTATATGTTATCTAACTCATCTAAATACAAAAACATAGGTAGGCTATAAGTAAAAGAAAAGATATACCATGCAAACATTAAGAATCAGTAGAGGGTAAGAAATAGAGAATCCTGAACAAAGAAAATTACTAAAGACAAAAAATACATTGGAGGCCAGGCGTGGTGGCTCAAGCCTGTAATCCCAGCACTTTGGGAGGCCGAGACGGGCGGATCACAAGGTCAGGAGATTGAGACCATCCTGGCTAACACAGTGAAACCCCGTCTCTACTAAAAAAATACAAAAAACTAGTCGGGCGTGGTGGCGGGCGCCTGTAGTCCCAGCTACTCGAGAGGCTGAGGCAGGAGAATGGCGTAAACCCGGGAGGTGGAGCTTGCAGTGAGCCGAGATCCAGCCACTGCACTCCAGCCTGGGTGACAGAGCGAGACTCCGTCTCAAAAAAAAAAAAAAATACATTGGATAATGATAAGAAGTATCATTCCATAATGAACACAAAACATTCCTAAATGTATAAATACCAAACAAATGAAACTCAAGATACACTGTGGAAAAACAGCAACTGACAGAACTATTGACAGAAAATCAGCAAATATATTAATATAAAAGAAATGAATAAGATCAACCAACAGAAAATGACATATATAGAAAAATCTATCCAACAACAGTAAAAAAAAAATTTCAAATGCTCACAGAACATTAACCATGATAAACCATATCTGTGGCATAAAATAAACTTCTGCAAGTATAAAATTACTGACATCACACAAAGTATGTTCACAATAGGAATGAAACAGGAACATTACTACAGATCTTCCAGCCATTTAAAGTATAAGAAAGGAATACTACAAACAACTTTATGCCAATAATTTCAATGACATGGAATAAATGGAGCAATCCCACAAAAACCACTTGCTACCAAAACTCAACAAAGATAAAACACACAATCTGAATAGCCCTGTAACTGTTAAAGAAACTCAATATGTAATTTAAAAGAAAGAGGTTTCTCTCAGCCCAGATGGTTTCTCTCACAAATTCTACTAAAAACTTTTTTAAAGATTCACACGAGTTCTATGGAAACTATTCCAGAAAATAGAAGAGAAGGGAACACATCCCAGGTTATCCAAAGCTAATATTGTTACCCTGCTTAAAAAAATTACACAGTACAAAAAAAAAAATAAACCAACATACCAAAACCTCTCATAAACTTAGATGCAAACATTTTCAACAAAATAACAGTATATAAAATATACCAATATATAAACTGAATTATAAGCTATGAACAAGTGAAATTTATTTCAGATATGCCATCCCAGTTCACCATTCAAAAACCAATCAATGGGGGAGCTTCAACCAAAACGGGTGAATAGGAACAGCTCCGGTCTGGAGCTCCCAGCGTGATCAATGCAGAAGAAAGGATTTCTGCATTTCCAACTGAGGTACCTGGTTCATCTCACTGGGACTAGTTGGACAGTGGGTGCAGCCCACGAAAGGCAAGCTGAAGGAGGGCTGGGCATCGCCTCACCCAGGAAGCACAAGGGGTCGAGGGATTTCCCTTTCCTAGCCAAGGGAAGCCGTGACAGACTGTACCTGGAAAAATGGGACACCCGGACACTCCAACCCAAATACTGCGCTTTTCCCACGGTCTTAGAAACCGGAAGACCAGGAGATTCTCTCCCGTGCCTGGCTCAGCAGGTCCCACACCCATGGAGCCTTACTCACCACTAGCGCAGCAGTCTGAGATCAACCTGCGAGGCTGCAGCTGGGCAGGGGGAGGGGCGTCTGCCATTGGTGAGGCTTGAGGAGGTAAACAAAGTGGCCAGGAAGCTCGAACCAGGCGGAGCCCACTGCAGCTCAGCAAGGCCTACTACCTCTATAGACTCCACCTCTGTGGGCAGAGCATACCTGAACAAAAGGCAGCAGAAACTTCTGCAGACTTAGACCTCCCTTTTGACATCTCTGAAGAGAGTAGTGGCATTTGAGCTCAGAGGATGCACAGACTGCTTCCTCAAGTAGGTCCCTAACACCCAAGTAGCCTAATTGGGAGATACCTCCCTGTAGGGGCCGACAGACACCTCATGCAAGTGGGTGCCCCTCTGGGACAAAACTTCCAGAGAAAGGATCAGGCAGCAATGTTTGCTGTTCTACAATATTTGCTGTTTCGCAGCCTCCACTGGTGATGCCCAGGCAAACAGGGTCTGGAGTGGACCTCCAGCAAACTCCAACAGACCTGCAGCTGAGGGACCTGACTGTTAGAAGGAAAACTAACAAACCGAAAGGAATAGCATCAACATCAACAAAAAGGACATCCACACCAAAACCTCATCTGTAGGTTACCAACATCAAAGACCAAAGGTAGATAAAACCACAAAGATGAGGAGAAACCAGAGGAGAAAAGCTGAAAATTCTAAAACCCAGGGTGCCTCTTCTTCTCCAAAGGATCGCGGCTCCTTGCCAGCAACAGAACAAAACTGGTTGGAGGATGACTTTGACGAGTTGACAAAAGTAGGATTCAGAAGGTCAGTAATAACAAACTTCTCCAAACTAAAGGAGCATGTTCTAACTCAACGCAAGGAAGCTAAAAACATTAAAAAAAGGTTAGACGAATGGCTAACTAGAATGAACAGTGGAGAGAAGACCTTAAATGACCTGATGGAACTGAAAACCATGGCAAGGGAATTTCATGATGCATGCACAAGCTTCAATAGCTGATTTGATCAAGTGGAAGAAAGGATATCAGTGACTGAAGATAAAATTAATGAAATGAAGTGAGAAGACAAGATTAGAGAAAAAAGAGTAAAAAGAAACGAAGAAAGCATCCAAGGAATATGGAACTATGTGAAAAGACCCAATCGACATTTGACTGGTGTACCTGAAATGGATGGGGAGAATGGAAACAAGTTGGAAAACACTCTGCAGGATATTATCCAGAACTTCCCCAACCTAGCAAGGCAGGCCAACATTCAAATTCAGTAAATACAGAGAACACAACAAAGGTATTCCTCAAGAAGAGAAACCCCAAGAAACATAATTGTCAGATTCACCAAGGTTGAAATGAAGGAAAAAGTGTTAAGGGCAGCCAGAGACAAAGGTCGGGCTACCCGCAAAGGGAAGTCCATCAGACTAACAGTGGATCTCTCAACAGAAACCCTACAAGCCAGAAGATAGTGGGGGCCAATATTCAACATTCTTAAAGAAAAGAATTTTCAACCCAGATTTTCTTTCTTTTTTTTTTTTTTTATTATACTTTAAGTTCTAGGGTACATGTGCACAGCATGCAGGTTTGTTACATATGTATACACGTGCCATGTTGGTTTGTTGCAGCCATTTACATTAGGTATATCTCCTAATGCTATCCCTTCCCCCTCTCTCCACAATAGGACCTGTTGTGTGATGTTCCCCTTCCTGTGTCCCAGTGATCTCATTGTTCAATTCCCACCTATGAGTGAGAACATGTGGTGTTTGGTCTTCTGTTCTTGCGATAATTTGCTGAGAATGATGGTTTCCAGTTGCATCTATGTCCCTACAAAGGACACGAACACATCCTTTTTTATGGCTGCATAGTATTCCATGGTGTATATGTGCCACATTTTCTTAATCCAGTCTGTCACTGATGGACATTTGGTCAACCCAGAATTTCATATCCAGCCAAATTAAGCTTCATTAGTGAAGGAGAAATAAAATCCTTTACACACAAGCAAATGCTGAGAGATTTTGTTACCACTAAGCCTGCCTTACAAGAGACCCTGAAGGAAGCACTAAACATGGAAAAGAACAAACGGTACCAGCCACTGCAAAAATATGCCAAGTGGTAAAGACCATCGATGCTAGGAAGGAACTGCATCTACTCACAGGCAAAACAACCAGTTAACATCATAATGACAGAATCAAACTGACACATAACAATATTAACCTTAAATGTAAATGGGCAAAATGCCCCAATTAAAAGGCACAGACTGGCAAATTGGATAAAGAGTCAAGACCCATCAGTGTGCTATATTCAGGGGACCCATTTCATGTGCAGAGACACACATAGGCTCAAAATAAAGGGATGGAGGAAGATCTACCAAGCAAATGGAAAGCAAAAAAAAAAAAAACCAGGGGTTGCAATCGTAGTCTCTGATAAAACAGACTTTAAACTAACAAAGATCAAAAGAGACAAGGCCATTACATAATAGTAAAGGGATTGACTCAACAAAAAGAACTAACTATCCTAAATATATATGCACCCAATACAGGAGCACCCAGATTCATAAAGCAAGTCCTTAGAGACTTACAAAAAGACTTAGACACCCACACAATAATAATGGGAGACTTTAACACCCCACTGTCCATATTAGACAGATCAACAAGACAGAAGGTTAGCAAAGATATCCAGGACTTGAACTCAGCTCTGCACCAAGCAGACCTAATAGACATCTACAGAACTCACCACTCCAATTCAACAGAATATACACTGTTCTCAGCACCAAATCGCACTTATTCTAAAACTGACCACATAATTGGAAGAAAAGCACTCCTCAGAAAATGTAAAAAAAAAAAAAATCATAACAAACTCTCTCTCAGACCAGAGTGCAACCAAATTAGAACTCAGGACTAAGAAACTCACTCAAAAACGCACAACTACATGGAAACTGAACAACCTGCTCCTGAATGACTACTGGGTACATAACAAAATGAAGGCAGAAATAAAGATGTTCTTTGAAACCAAGCAGAACAAAGACACAATGTACTAGAATCTCTGGGACACATTTAAAGTAGTGTGTAAAGGGAAAGTTATAGCACTAAATGCCCACAAGAGAAAGCAAGAAAGATCTAAAATTGACACCTTAACATCACAATTAAAAGAACTAGAGAAGCAAGAGCAAACACATTCAAAAGCTAGCAGAAGGTAAGAAACAACTAAGATCAGAGCAGAGCTGAAGGAGATAGAGACACAAAAAAACCCTTCAAAAAAAATCAATGAATCCAGGAGCTAGTTTTTTGAAAAGAAAATTGATAGACCGCTAGCAAGACTAATAAAGAAGAAAAGAGAGAAGAACCAAATAGACACAATAAAAAATGATAAAGGGGATAGATATCACCACCGATCCCACAGAAATACAAACTACCACCAGAGAATACTAAAACACCTCTATGCAAATAAACTAGTAAACCTAGAAGAAATGGATAAATTTATGGACACATACACTCTCCCAAGACTAAATCAGGAAGAAGCTGAATCCCTGAATAGACCAATAGCAGGCTCTGAAATTGAGGCAATAATTAATAGCCTACCAACCAAAAAAAAACCCAGGACCAGACGGATTCACAAACGACTTCTACTAGAGGTACAAAGAGGAGATGGTATCATTCCTTTGAAACTATTCCAATCAATAGAAAAAAAGGGAATTCTCCCTAATTCATTTTATGAGACCAGCATCATCCTGATACCAAAGCCTGGCAGAGACACAACAAAAAAAAAAAAAAGAGAATTTTAGACCAATATCCCTGATTAACATTGATGCGAAAATCTTCAATAAAATACTGGCAAACCGAATCCAGAAGCACATCAAAAAGCTTATCCACCCAAAATCAAGTCAGCTTCATCCCTGGGATGCAAGGCTGGTTCAACATACGCAAATCAATAAACATAATCCAGCATATAAACAGAACCAAAGACAAAAACCACATGATTATCTCAATAGATGCAGAAAAGGCCTTTGACAAAATTCAACAGCACTTCATGCTAAAAATTCTCAATAAACTAGGTATTGATGGGACGTATCTCAAAATAATAAGAACTATTTATGACAAACCCACAGCCAATATCTCACTGAATGAGCAAAAACTGGAAGCATTCCCTTTGAAAACTGGCACAAGACAGGGATGCCCTCTCTCACCACTCCTCTTCAATATAGTGTTGGAAGTTCTGGCCAGGGCAATCAAGCAGGAGAAAGAAATAAAGGGTATTCAATTAGGAAAAGACAAAGTCAAATTGTCCCTGTTTGCAGATGACATGATTGTATATTTAAAAAAACCAATGTCTCCACCCAAAATCTCCTTAAGCTGATAAGCAACTTCAGCAAAGTCTCAGGATATAAAATCGATGTGCAAAAATCACAAGCATTCCTATACTCCAATAACAGACAAACAGAGAGCCAAATCATGAGTGAACTCCCATTCACAATTGCTTCAAAGAGAATAAAATACCTAGGAATCCAACTTACAAGGGATGCAAAGGACCTCTTCGAAGGAGAACTACAAACTGCTGCTCAACAAAATAAAGGAGGACACAAACAAATGGAAGAACATTCCATGCTCATGGATAGGAAGAATCAATATCATGAAAATGGATATACTGCCCAAAGTAATTTACAGATTCAATGCCATCCCCATCAAGCTACCATTGACTTTCTTCACAGAATTGGAAAAAACTACTTTAAAGGTCGTAGGGAACCAAAAAAGAGCTCGCACTGTCAAGACAATCCTACACAAAAAGAACAAAGCTGGAGGCAACACACTATCCAACTTCAAACTATACTACAAGGCTGCAGTAACCAAAACAGCATGGTACTGGTACCAAAACAGATATATACACCAATGGAACCGAACAGAGCCCTAAGAAATAACACCACACATCTATAACCATCTGATCTTTGTCAAACCTGACAAAAAACAAGAAATGGGGAAAGGATTCTCTATTTCATAAATGGTGCTGGGAAAACTGGCTCACCATATGTAGAAAGCTGAAACTGAATCCCTTCCTTACACCTCATATAAAAATTACTTCAAGAATGATTAAAGACTTAAATGTTACCTAAAACCATAAAAACCCTTGAAGAAAACCTAGGCAATACCATTCAGGACATGGGCATGGGCAAAGACTTCATGACTAAAACACCAAAAGCAATGGCAACAAAAGCCAAAATTGACAAATGGGGTCTAATTAAACTAAAGAGTTTCTGCACAGCAGAACAAACTACCATCAGACTCAACAGACAACCTACAGAATGGGAGAAAATTTTTGCAATATACCCATCTGACAAAGGGCTAATATTCAGAATCTACAAAGAACTTAAACAAATTTACAAGAAAAAAACAAGCCACCCCATCAAAAAGTGGGCAAAGGATATGAACACACACACTTCTCAAAAGAAAAAATTTATGCAGCCAAGAGACACATGAAAAAATGCTCATCATCACTGGTCACAGAGAAATGCAAATTAAAACCACATGAGATACCATCTCACACCAGTTAGAATGGCGATCATTAAAAAGTCAGGAAACAACAGATGCTGGCGAGGATGTGGAGAAATAGGAATGCTTTTACATTGTTGGTGGGAGTGTAAATTAGTTCAACCATTGTGGAAGACAGTGTAGCAATTCCTCAAGGATCTAGAACTAGAAATACCATTTGACCCAGCAATCTCATTACTGGGTATATACCCAAAGGATTATAAATCATGCTACTATAAAGACATATGCAAACGTATGCTTATTCCAGCACTATTCACAATAGCAAAGACTTGGAACCAACCTAAATGTCCATCAATGATAGACTGGATTAAGAAAATGTGGCACATATACACCATAGAATACTATGCAGTCATAAAAAAGGATGAGTTCATGTCCTTCATGTCCTTTGTAGGGACATGGATGAAGCTGGAAACCATCATTCTTGGCAAACTATCACAAGGACAGAAAACCAAACACCGCATGTTCTCACTCATAGGTGGGAACTGAACAATGAGAACACTTGGACGCAGGGCGGGGAACATCACACACTAGGGCCTGTCGTGGGTGGGGGCTGGGGTTAAAATACCCAATGCAAATGACAAGTTGATGGGTGCAGCACACCAACACGGCACGTGTACACTTGTGTAACAAACCTGTACATTGTGCACATGTACCCTAGAACTTAAAGTATAATAATATTAAAAAAAAAAAAAAATCAATGGGCTGGGGACGGTGGTTCATGACTGTAATCCCAGAACTTTGGGAGGCCCAGGCAGGCGGATCACAAGGTAAGGCGTTCGAGATCAGCCTGGCCAACATGGTGAAACCCCGTGTCTACTAAAGACACAAAAATTAGCTGGGCGTGGTGGCGCGTGCCTGTTATCCCAGCTACTGGGGAGGGTGAGGCAGGGGAATCACTTGAACCCAAGAGGCAGAGGTTGCAGTGAGCTGAGATCGCACCATTGCACTCCAGCCTGGGTGACAGGGCAAGACTCTGTCTCAAAAAAAAAAAAAAAAATCAATCAATGTAATTCACCACTGTCAATAGGCTAAACAACAAAAGTCATCAGATCATATCAACCGATACAGGAAAAGCATTTCACAAAATCCAACATCCACTCATAATAAAAATTTGCATTAAATCATAATAGAGGATAACTTTCTCAACTTGATAAAGAACATCCATGAAAATACCTACAGCTAACATAATACTTAGTGGTGCAAAATTGCTTTCCTCCCAGATCTGGAACAAGGGAAAGATGTCTCCTATTGTCATGCTTATCCAATAGCTTGTTTGATATAGTACTGAGTATTCTAGACAGTGCCACAAAAAAAAAAAAAAAAAAATAGGAAAAAAGACATACAGACAGGAAAGGAAGAAATAAAACTGTCCCTATTTTTAGATGACATAATAGAAAATCCCAGAGAATATACACAAAAACTCCAAGAATTATATGGGTTCAGTAAAGTTGCAGGATACAAGACCAACATGCTAAATGTCCATTGCATTTCTATATACTAATAATAAATGTGTGGAAATTAAATTTAAAACTTCTAATCACAAAAAGAAAATGAAATAGTTATAAGTCCAACAAAAAAGTATAGAATGTCTATCTTGAAAATTATAACGTGCTGATGAAAGAAACAGAAGGCGGCCTAAAGAAATGGAGGGACATACCATGTTCACAGGCTGCAAGACTCAGCATAGTAAAAAGATACTCTCTCTAAATTGATTAACTCTCTCTAAATTGATCTATCATTATAATTGTTCTATAAAACTCCCAGTAACATTTTTGATGTAAATAAGTTTATTCTAAATAGTAATCAGAAAGACGAAGGACCTAAAATAGCTAAAAACAATTTTTAAAAAGAAAAGAAGCAATCACTCTACCCAATATGAAGTCTTACCGCACAGTTAATCAAATCAGTATAGAACCGACGAACAACAAACATAGAGTCAATGAAACAGAATATAGAACCCAGAAATACACCCATGCTTATATGGTCAGCTAATTTTTTATAAAATTGCAAATGCAATTCAACAGAGAAAGAAAAAAGAATTTTTCTTTTATTTATTTATTTTTAGATAAGGTCTCACTCTCTCCCCCAGGCTGGAATGTGGCGATCCTCCAGAGCAGCTGGGACCACAAACACATGCCACCACACCCAGCTAACTTTTTATTTTTAGTAGGTCTCACTATGTTGCCCAGGCTGGACATGAACCTCTAGGCTCAAGCAATCCTCCTGGCTTGGCCTCCCAAAGTGCTGGGATTACAGGTGAGCCACCAAGCCTGACCAAGAATTTTCAACAAACTGGTAGAATAAATGGACATCCATAGGCAAAAAATGAACCTTGACTTAAAACTCACACTTTATACAAAAAATTAACTCAAAATGGATCAGATTTAGTAATAAAATTTTAAACTATAAAACTTTCAAGCAACATAAGAACCTTCAGAACCTATGGGTAGACAATGAATTCTTAGACTTGACGACGAAAGTATGATCTATTAAAAAAAAACTAATCAATCGTACTTCATCAAAATTGAAATTTTTGCTGTGCAAAACACCCTGTGAAGAAAAGGACAGACTGGTAGAAAATACCAACACAACACGAGTGTCTAGAATACACAGAGAACTCTCAAAACTGAACTGTATTACTACAAACAGTTCAAGCAGAAAATAGGCAAAGACATGAACAAACATTTCACTGAAGAAGACATACAAAGGGCAAATAAACGCATCACATTCAACAGCATTAGTCATTAAAGAAATGCAAATTAAAACCACAATGCATGTATAAAAATAGGTAAAACAAAATTCTGTGGTAACACCAAAACACCACAGGGCTGTGAAGGATGTGGGGTTACAGGAGTGATAGCAAAAAGTGTATGGAATTTCTTTATGAGGTGAAGAAAATGTTATAAAATTGACTGTGGTGATAGTTATACATTATGCGTGAATATACTAAAAACCAATGAATTATATACTTTAAACAGGTAAACTGTACGGTATGTGAATCGTATCTCAATAAAGCTGGTATAAAAAATGAACAGAAAAAAAGACAACTTTTATTTTTGCAAAACTGAAAAGCTATATTACTACGAAAACAAAATAAATCTGTATATCATAGAACAGTGTGTCATACCATCACATGAGTCACTAAAGGTAAAAAGAAAAATTTAAAAGCAGCAGGTTTTGCTCTGTAGATTTTAACTCATCTTCCCTAAAGAGCATACTCAATTATTCTTGGTACTCCAGTGTTAGGCTTTTCTTTATTTGTATATATTTCTCCATATTACTTAAAATGAACTCTGCTTGAGATACATACATTCATTATTATATAAATAAACATGAGTTTTTTTCCAAAAAAAAAAAAAAGAAAGAAAAATTTATTTCCAGGAGAAAAGAAAACCCAAAATGCTCATTCCTGTAACTGGTATATTAATTCATTATCCTATTTTTAAAAATACAAAACGGTATGTTCATATGTTGCATGTTTATTTTAAAATAAATATTATCAGACAGAAAGTGTAATATTTTACTTCACAGATACAGACTTTGAAATTTCTAAGTATGTTTACATCTGTTTTGTAGATTTTTAAAGTTCTTTATTATGAAAGTTCTCAAATACACAATATAGAGAAAACAGTACAATGAACCCCATGTTCCAATAATCCGGCTTTAACAATTATCAACATTTTGTCCCTCTCTTTTTTCATTTTTTTTTTTTGAGACTGGTCTCGCTATGTTGCCCAGGCTAGTACCCATAGGCTCAAGCAATCCTCCCGCCTCAGCCTTCTGAGTAGTTGGGACTATAGAACTACAGCTACCCCGGCCCAATTTCTGACATTCTTTTTTCAATCCATTCCCCTTCCCCATTATTTTTTTCTGAAATAATTTAAAACAAATACATTTCTCTTGCAACTGTTTCGTATGTATCTTTATAAGAATATAAATAGGCATTTTCTTAAAAACATAACAATATTATGATACTGAAAAATGTCTTATATAATATCCAGTCTGTGTTCAATTTTCACCTGCTTAATATTATTAAAATTCAGCACATACAACACACTTATGCTTTATCCTTTAAATATATATAATGTAAATTAAAACAAAAATCATAAGATGAATCATACAGAAACCACACATACCAACGGGAAAAAACTAAATTATAAAATTAAGCGTTTAACAAAAGAGCTTAGTTTCCAGTTAACTGGCTCACCCTCAGAAGCACTACGCCTACTCATTTTACTTTTTAAAGGAAAGAAAAATACCCTTATTTGAAAGTTTCCTTATAGAAAGAAATACTGCTTAAAATTGGACCTAATCCTTTAACCAATAAAATTGCCAACACAAACACTATCATATAATTTTTTTAATTGAAATAATATTTAAAGCAGTCAAGAGGGGAGTATATCAAACTAGGAATGGTCTCTTTAAAACTGAGAAATTAGTTATAGACAAATTATATTTTTAATAAACCTTTAGTGCAAACTATATTTAAGAAGTATTCCCATAATAAAGAATGTTTAAGAACAGCAAATCATGCAATTAAACTGTCAGAGAACTTTTAAATAATTAGAAGGTTAGGACAGAGTACACAAAACTAAAAATTACATTTCATTTCATAGTTTTTACACTTGTACAATTTTTAAAATTTTACAAATGTCATTAAGAACATTATACTAAATTCAAGTCAATATAACCAGTAACTGATGTGCACCTGGAATAATCCCAATATTACTGTGAAATATTATTTTTATCACTGTATTTAATTCAATAATATTTTGTTTAAAATATTTACATCAATGTTCAAGAGATAATGTTTTAATTTCCTTGTTAGATTTTGATAGTAAGGTTACGCTTGCAACATTAAAACATGGTCCTCTTTTTTATCCTCAGGAAGAGTTTCTGTAAGATTCATGTTATTTTTACCTTAAAAGTTTGGAAGAAGTAACATGTGAAGCCATCTTGACCTGGAATGTTCTTCATGAAAAAATTTTTAGTTACAAACTCACACTTTTTAAAAACACTTCTAAGTTCTCTCCAAGTTTTTAGATTTCTTACAATGCAAATTTTAACTTGTGTTTTTCAAGGAATGTCAATCCTTTTGTAATTCCAAATTTAGTGTAAAATACTGGTCATAAAAATCCTCTTATCTTTTTAATATTTGTGGTATCTCTAGCAATATCCTCTATTTCATTCCTGGTATTCCTCCTTGTGTCTTCTTTTTCTTGATCAATACTGTATAACAATCACTTCTTAGTCTTTTGGCTAAGATCAAGTGCAGTAATATATAACTAGAGGTCTGTTAATTCTACTGGTCTATTTAAAAGAAAGACTTTTTGGCTTCTTTTATTTTCTCTATTCTCACCTATATAGTTTATTTTGTTCTATATTCTTTGGGTTTTACTTGCTTTTCTTTTCTAACTTCATGAGATGAACAAAGAGTGAATTTTAGCTTTTCTTCTTTCCCAGCGTGTACAACTGAGGCTAGAAATTTTCCTCAAAGGCTAGCTTTACCTTAATCTCACAAGTTTTTAAATGTTCACTTGTTATTCAAGTCACTTTTTCTAATTTTCACTGTGATATCATCTCTAACTCAATGAGTTATCTAAAAGCACATTCCAAAATTCCAAAAATTTGAGAATTATATAACTATATTATTTGTAATTGATTTTTAATTTAATCCCACTGTGTTCAGTAACAAACAGAATAATTTAAATCACCTGAAATTTGTTAAGACATGTCTAATGACCCAGCATGTTTCAATTTTGGTAAATGCTCCAGATGTGCTTGATTATATATTTGGACTTAAGAGTTATAGCCATGGCAAAGGACCTTGTGTTTTCCTGCCAAAAACAACTATAAATATATTTGACCTCTTCCTGCCAAAAACAACTATAAAAAATTAAACAGCATTGAAAAGCAGCCAATGTGGCAAGTTTAAAGGAAGTACAATTCCTGAGAAGAGAGGAGGACAACGAGATCAGATCCACATTCACCATAGTATTTTCTCCTAAAACACCTGGAATTCAGGGTAGCAAGGGAAGTGAGTCCTGGCAGAAACCAGCATTCCCAACCAACTGAAACAGGTATTAGAATTCAGAGAATCTAAAGCAACTGGAACTTCAGGGGAAAAAATCTTAGAGGGGGTGGGAAAGTACTGCAGGGTACTGAATCAAAAAAATCTTCATTTAATCTCTCCTTAAGAAGTCTGACAACTGCTAAAAAAACTTTGCATATACAGGGCAAGACTCCAAGAAACCAAGCAGAAAGCAGCAGGTGGGAAGCTAATGAGCTAAGGTGATATTGTAGCAACTGTACAGTGCTGAGGAAAAAATTTTAATTCAGGAATGCAGTGGTCTTGGCAAACACCCTAGGTTTTCATTTGAGACCCCAAAAGAAATAAGGACAAATTAAAACACATCAAACGCATCAAACTTAATAAAATCTCACACCAAACCAAAGGTCACCCAAGTCCTCCCAAAGGGAGATGGAGAACAAATGATTGGGGTTTTTTTGTCTCACAACATGACAGTGAATAAGCAGATCACACTCTCCTTTGGGAAGGGACTTGGGTGATCTGCTTGTTCTCTATCATCTTGCCAGACCAAAAAAAAAAAAAAATCATTTTAGCTGGAGGCTCTATAATCTTTAATACACAGTGTTAAGATTGTGAGTGATGCTTTAAAAAAAAAAGGTCAAATAATTGTAAAACTCCAAAAAAAAAAAGATTTTAAAGTACACCCACAGGAAATTCAGATATAAAGGTAATACTGAGGCCTTTCATCCTCGCTTCTTCCTCCAACCCTCTTCTCCCATTGAACTTTCAAGCTTCCAGATTAAGAAAATTCACACTCAAGGAATACTTTCAAATCTGATATAGATCATGAGATATAGGTCTTCAAGGCTGATACTATAATTGAGTGAGTCATTGGCAGTCTTGGGAGACTCTGGCAATCTAAAGTTAGATTGTGGGCTCTGACAGGTTGTTTACAAAGATGGATGCCATCAATTTCTCCCATCCCAGTGCTTACATGCCACTCCTACTGTCGAGTGGTGGAGACTGTTCACTCTCCCCTTGAATCTCTGGTTGGCCCTGTGACTTCATACGTTCAACTGAATATGATAAGTGATGTCCTATAACTTCCCAACTGAGGACTTACAAGCCTTGTAGCTTTCATTCCTCCTTGTTGGAAGCCAGATGACATTTAAAGAAGCCCAAGAGAGATCACTGAATAATGAGAGACCATGTAAAGAGAAAGAGGCTTTAAGAAGAACTTGGGTTTCTTAGACAAAGCCAGTATCAAGACTTCAATCATGTGATGATATCATGTTGTGTACTTTAGTTTCAGCTCAACTGTCATAGCTGACACCATGTGGAGAAGAAAAGAGCCACTCCACTGAGCACTGCTCAGATTTCTGACTCAAACAATTATGTGGAAATAAAATGGTAACTGTTTTAAGTAGCTAAGTTTTGGGATTGCTACATAGAAATAGATATTAGGAATATTCAGTTGCGCCTCCTCTTTCTAGCACAGGATTCAGCTAGCTCACTCAGTATGTTTGCCAGTTCCCACTATCTTTCTCCTTACTAACTTCCAAAAACTTGTTCATATTGTCTCTTCTCCTGTCTCTTTTTCCTTAAGTCCAATTTCTAAATCATTTTATACTACTTTAGCTGGGTTTGGGGAAGAGAACATTAAATGCAAGTGGTCACTCTATCATCTTTAACTAGAATTATTTTTTATAACACAAAAATTACAAACTTCAGTTCTATAGCTACTGTTATTATACATTACTTGAAGTGTACACCTGTGATATCGCAAAATATATATTTGGTCTTCATCTCAGTCTCCTGGCATGCAACTCCTAAAACCTTTGGAAGTCCCAAAGTGATGTGTCTTTTTGTATGCTAATGAGTTGACTACTGGCTGGCAGCCCTTATGTGGCTTCAGGATGGGAGCTGGTCACTGGAAAAAATAAGGCAGTATCAGAACACTGAGACTTTCAGCCCCAAACTCCTCAGCCTTCAGGGAGGGAGAAAGGAAAAGAGCTGAAGTTTAGGTTGCTTGCCAATGGTTTAATCAATCATGCCTAGATAATGAAGTTTTATAAAAAAACTTTTTTAAAAACAGGGTCAGGGAATGTTTGGATAGCTGAACACCTGAAGGTTCCTAGAGGGTTGTGTGCCTGGAGAAGGCATGGAAGCTCTTCTTCCCTTTCCATTTAGCTTGCCCTATGCATCTCTTCATCTGTATCCTTAGTAATATCTTTTATAATAAACTGGTAAATGTGTTTCCCTGACTTCTGTGAGCCACTCTAGCAAATCAATCAAATCCAAGAAGTAGGTAGTTGGAATCCTGATTTATAGCTAGCTGGTCAGAGCACAGGGAAAATAATCTGGGGCTTGTTATTGGTATCAAAAGTGGGAGGCAGTCTTGTGGTGTTGAGCCCTCAACCTGTGGGACTTGACACTATCTACAGCTTGACAGTGTCAAAATTAAATTGAATTCGAGGACAACCAGCTGGTGTCTGCTGCAGAACTGACTGATTGGTTGTTGGTGGGGAGAAATTCCCACATACTTCATGGTGATCAGAGGTCACAGAAGTCTTCTGTGTTGAATGCTGTGCCATGAGAGCAGAGGAAAAATAGGTTGCTTTTCCCACAGAATGGCATAACTCGCTGTGTGTAACACTGCACTGAAACCCCAAAACAGAAGACAAAATTGATCTAAAACAAAATTTCCCAATACATTAATAAGAGTTATCTTTAGTACAGATATAATCAAGATCTATTATTTCATCTCAACTACGTGAGTTACTCATGAATAATCTGAAGTGGACTGCTTTAAACAAAACGGTGATATGTATTAATATCATGATTCCTTTAAGCTTTTTGCAATTTTGATTTGTACAACACATTTCTCTTAGAATCTTTCAAGATCCAGAAACTGAGTTTTATGATTGTATATTTTCCTACACTTTCCTAAGAGAACTCTTGCCTACAGTCAATTATCTACTACTAAGTCAGTATGAAGAGGGGCAATATATTGAAGTAAGCCAACACAACTTCCTGAGAAAAAAATGAAAACACACAAAACACATCCGTAACACAGAGACAGCAATGTCTTTTGTTATGTGCAATAAAACATTTCTTTCTGAACCAAAAGGCTCCAATGGCATCTTCTACTGAAGAAAACAGAAAGCAGTGTCTGAAGTTCTCCTGAATTCATGAAACAAAACTCATTATTACCTATTATCATTCTAAAATCCCAGCCTCTATGGATGTATAAAAATCCACTCGGGACTTCAAAAGATATTTACATAAAACATCTATATAATTATTATGAGATATTTTATAATCTACTCATCTGACAAAGGGCTAATATCCAGAACCTATGAAGAACTCAGACAAATTTACAAGAAAAAAACAACTCCATCAAAAAGTGGGCAAAGGATATGAATGGACACTTCTCAAAAGAAGACATTCATACAGCCAACAGACACATGAAAAAATGCTCATCATCACTCACCATCAGAGAAATGCAAATCAAAACCACAATGAGATACCATCTCACACCAGTTAGAATGGTGATCATTAAAAAGTCAGGAAACAACAAGTGCTGGAGAGGGTGTGGAGAAATAAGAACACTTTTACACTGTTGTGGGACTGTAAACTAGTTCAACCATTGTGGAAGACAGTGTGGCGATTCCTCAAGGATCTAGAACTAGAAATAGCATTTGACCCAGTGATCCCATTACTGGGTATATACCCAAAGGATTACAAATCACGCTGCTATAAAGACACAAGCACACATATGTTTATTGCGGCACTATTCACAGTGGCAGGAACTTGGAATCAACCCAAATGTCCATCAGTGACAGACTGGATTGAGAAAATGTGGCACATATACACCATGGAATACCATGCAGCCATAAAAAAGGATGAGTTCGTGTCCTTTGTAGGGACATGGATGCAGCTGGAAACCATCATTCTCAGCAAACTATCGCAAGAACAGAAGACCAAACACCGCATGTTCTCACTCATAGGTGGGAATTGAACAATGAGATCACTTGGACACAGGAAGGGGAACATCACACACTAGGGCCTATTGTGGGGAGGGGGGATGGGGGAGGGATAACATTAGGAGATATACCTAATGTAAATGACGAGTAATGGGTGCAGCACACCAATATGGCACATGTATACATATGTAACAAACCTGCATGTTGTGCACATGTACCCTAGAACTTAAAGTATAATAATAAAAAATAAATAAATAAATAAATAAATAAATATTATTATGGGATAAAATTGTTCCAGGTAGGCCCTCATAATAATCCCTCTTCTAATTATTTGTTTTCCTTAATTATTCTGATGGTATAGAAAATGGATGTGTGAGCAAAGATAAACACAGAATATTATTTTGCAGTACAAAATAGCAATCAAGTATTAAACAGCTGAAGTAGTAAATATGCTATTTAAAAGTGAACTCTGCCTAGACTAAACTACCCTTTGTTATTCCTACCTGAAGTCAAAAGAATGCTAAAGGATCTTATAAGGAATAAACAAAAGACCTCATTCTCCTTAAAGTTTACACATGGCAAACCTGAAACTAGAATAATCTCCATAAGCTATCTACAGTGCTGAAAAGTAGTTTTGCTCAGCTTTTAAGATAATTTTATGTTTTAATTATGGTAAATTAATATCACATATGTTGTATAAAAAGATAAATAGGACCAATTTTAAACAAAATAAATATATATATTCACCTATTTGCTACACAAAATGGCTAATTCAAAGTCACTTGCCATTTTTGCGTGAGGCCTTCTGCACTGTCATTGGTGGGCAAGACTGGGCGGGTGTTATGTCTGAAGAAGCAGTAGAGCCTGTATGATGAGCCTTTACCTTGTCAGCCCAACTGACACCTGTGGGAGCCAGACGAGGAGCTGGCACTGTGCCAGTTGAACCTCTATGGAGAAAAGTAAACACATTTAATAAATTAAATATAAAAGAAAAACTTCTGAATGCTAAATGTATTTAAAATTTAAATTATGCATATGAATATCCACATTTATAGAATAATAATCTGCCATGGCAATTTAAGGTAACTATATTTATACATTTATCTTGATCTAATACTTCATTAATTTTATATAGTATAACATATGGGAATAAACAGAAAAGAATAAGGATAAAAGCCCTCGTTGTTTAAAAGAAAAATTCACTTAAATGAGGAAGCTTTTAAAAAATTATGCATCGATACCTTAAAGTTTTTATTTTCACTTACATGTTTTAATAATACAAATATTGGCCAAGCGCAGTGGCTCACGCCTGTAGTCCCAGCACCCTGGAAGGCCAAGGCAGGTGGATCACTTGAGGCCAAGAGTTCAAAACTAGCCTGGCCAACATGGTGAAATCCTGTCTCTATTAAAAATACAAAAATTAGCTGGGCGCGGTGGTGTGCACCTGTAACCCCAGCTACTCAAGAGACTGAGGCATGAGAATTGCTTGAGCCCAGGAGGCGGAGGTTGTAGTGAGCCAAGATTATGCCACTGCACTCCAGCCTGGGAGACAGAGTGAAACTCCAAAAAAAAAAAAGAAAAAGATATAAATATGCATTAATTTGT
Organism: Macaca mulatta; assembly: GCF_049350105.2. Lineage (NCBI taxonomy): Eukaryota > Metazoa > Chordata > Mammalia > Primates > Cercopithecidae > Macaca > Macaca mulatta. The sequence continues at coordinate 54,927,173 of NC_133412.1, forward strand.
CAATCTTGATAAAGACACTACTAAAATAGGCTTTTTCTTTGTGTACATTTCTTACATGATCCACAAGCCTGATGATGCCTCACTGACAACATCTAAATTTGGTTCCTTTAAAGTGGTGTGAAAATTCAGTGATGTCTATTACATAATTTAATGCACAATTCTCCTTAACCTTAATAATATTTTCCCCAAATTTGTATAGTTGTCCTGTCTACTCCTTATTTGACAGCAACTTTAGCAGTTCCCTTTATCAAAGTTTCCAAAAATTTATCTTAGTTTTCACAACAACGATGACTCTTTTTACACTCATATTTTAATGGTCTACTTAATATTTAAATTATGAGTTAAAATAATGAAAACAATTCACATAAGCCAAGTTTGGTAACTAACAACACATTTGAAGTAAATATATAACTCAACCAGCAGGAGCAGAAGTGAGTAGATGTACAAAATGTAGCCTATGAGCCAAAATTGTTCCTCAAGCTGAAAGACACAGTGTGTTCTATAATGATAATGAAGACTGAATTAACCCAATGACACAGCTACGTGGAGATCAATATAAGAACTTTTACCACACATGAATTAAAGGCTTTGAGGGTTAAAATAAACCATACACTATACAGTACTCTGAACCACACACCAATGAAATGCATTACAGGGCAAGTATCCTTAAAATGGTGCTTGAATATATAAATATTTGTTTTCATTTGCATATCTTTTCCCTACTCCACTTTGGTTCAACTATTAAATGGTCCCAAAGCCCATCAACCTTTAAAGGCAATACTATCTAATAACAAAGGAACTTGAAAGCAAAAATTAGATTCTATTAAATAAACACTTCATCAGCTTTTACCAAGTGCCATACAGTGCTAGGCACTTAGAATAGAGAGATACAGCAGTAATCTTGCCTCAAGGAAGGTCCTAGTGTAAGTACAAAAAAATAGACATTAAAAGAAAAAGTGTAAGACACTGCAAAAACAATAAAACTGTATCCAAGGTTGAGCAGTACAAGAGGTGAAAGCTATTAACTGTGACATGAAGTTAGGAGACAAAAAGCAGTCAAGAAAGGTCAGGTTTTAACAGAGAAAAGAAAATGTCAGTTTTAACAGAGAAAAGAAAACATCAAGCAAACTACTTACCAACCCTTCCATTAAACATCAGATGTTAACATTCACTCTAAAGAAGTAGAGTCCAAAACAACTTAGTCTTAAAAACAATTTTTTTGTTTGTGCAAAACAAATGTGACAATTGTTTAAAATAATACAACTACTAGAGGTTGAAATACCATTTGAGGCAAACAAAGAGCTGACCAAAAAACTTAAAAGGAAAAGCTCAAGAATGAGACATCCATGGGGGACTTTGAGAAGTTCTAGCAAATTCCTGAAAATCAAGAAGGCCACACACATATGCAGGTTGTGTGCATACCTACGAAATACTTGAGAGGACCCTAATCTCTCACCTATGACTGGCCTTGAGAATCTAAGAAAGGAGGAACTGACAAGCAAAGGCAGAGTTATAAACTGCCAGAGCATTCAAAGTATGTCCCAACAGACACACAGAACTAGGTGAGAACTAAGAGATTTATTGGCTCAAGGTATTTAAGGAAACTTCTGTCAAATCATTAGTTGATGCTGACAAAACATACTGCTGAATAGTTGCATACAACATACATCAACATATACTCATACTGTATGTACCCATGAAACAAAGTGTACAGACGTCACAGAATGAGTTAAGTGTAGCACTAAACTAACAGTAATGACAACAGTCACAGTTACAATCCTGGAGAGGGTAGCTATCTGATCTCCAAAGCTGTCACATTTTATCATTTAAAATGCTTACTTTTCAACCAAAAAAAAAAAAAAAATCAGAAGATGTGCCAATAAACAGGAAAGTATGGCCCATTCACAAGAAGAGCAGCAACAGGAAGCCCAGACACTGGACTTCCTACACAAAGACTTTAAATCAACTATTAACTACATTTAAAGAACATCAAAGTGGCCAGGCGCAGTAGCTTGTACCTGTAATCCCACCACGTTGGGAGCCCAAGAAGGATGGATCACTCGAGGCCAGGAATTCGAGACCAGCCTAGCCAACATGGCAAAACCCTGTCTCTACTAAAAATACAAAAATTAGCTGGGCATGGTGGCACGCGCCTATAATTCCCGCTACTCAGGAGGCTGAGGCACGAGAATCGTTTGAACCCAGGAAGTGAACGTTTCAGTGAGCCGAGATCATGTCACTCTACTCCAGCCTGGGCAACACAGTGAGACTACATCTCCAAAAAAAAAAAAAAAACAAAAAAAAAAAAAAAAAAAACAAAGAAGAAGAAAAAGAAAAAGGAACAGATCCTCAAAGACCTAATGGGATAGCATCAAGAGTACAAACAAGTGTACAGTGGAATTTTCAAAGGAGAGAAGAGAGAGAAAGGGGCAGGAAAAAAAACATTTAAAGGAATAATGAAAAAAAACTCCCCAAATTTGATTGAAAACATTAAATACATATCCAAGAGACTCAACACACTCCAAATATGATAATCTCAGAAAGCCACACTTAGATATATCATAGTCAGAAGATCAAAAGCCAAAGACAGACAATCTTGAAAGAATCAAGAGAGAAGTGATGGATCACATTCAAGGATTCTCAATAACAGCTGATTTCTCATAAGAAACTATAGCAGCCAGAAGGCAGTAAGGAAACATAAAGTGCTGAAAGAAAGGATTGTTAACCAAGAATTCTACATACTACAAAACTACCCTTCAAAAACTGAAAGATAAATTAAGACAGACACTGAGAAAATCTGTTACTAACAGACCTACCCAACAAGAAATACTAAAGCGAGTCCAGGCTCAAACAAAAGGACAATAGATAGTAACTCGAATTCATACGAAGAAATGAAGACTCCAGTAAAGGACTAGAAAAGAAAACCATACAGGTAACCACAAAAGACAATATAAATGTAGTTTTTCTTTGTAACTCTTTTCTTCTCCTATCTGATTAAAGAGATAACGGCATAAAACAGTAATTTTTAAACTGTGTTGAGCTTGTAATATATAAATAATGTAATTTGTATGACAATAACACACTGTATGACATATATTAATATATAGATCTATTGCAAAGGAAATTGTTAATTCATGTTATAAAATATTTGGCATGAAATATGTGAGTTTTAATCTTTGGATTACTATTTATGATTGAATATATTACATGTCCTAAAAGCTAAACTATAATCTCCTGGATTTTTTTTTTTTTTTTTTTTTTTTTTTTGAGACAGAGTCTCACTCTGTTGCCCAGGCTGGAGTGCAGTGGCATGATCTTGGCTCACTTCAACCTCCACCCCCCCTGCCCCCAAGCAGCTGGGATTACAGGCACGTACCATGACACCGCCTAATTTTTGTATTTTTAGTAGAGATGGGGTTTCGCCATTTTTGCCAGGCTGGTCTTGAACTCCTGACCTCAAGTGATCCTCCCACCTGGGCTTCCCAAAGTGCTGGGATTACAGGTGTTTTTACTTTTTATTTAGACAATTTCAAACATATCCACAATGCAGGAAGACAGGTCCCTTGGTAAACCCAGCTCTTCCCTCTCTGGCTTGCAATTTTCAGAAAAAATGTACCAAGAATGCAACATCTTGAAATAAGAAGGAACTGACCACAACAGCTCAGGCTTTGTCCTTATCCCCGTAGAAGAGGACATCCTGCAACCCTTGCACTCAGTAACCTAAGTGACATCGGTGTATAAAATCCAGAGCAGGGTGCTTTTGGGGTCTTTTGGCTGTGGTAATAAATGGAGCTCATACAAATGAAACTCCATTCCCCTAGTTAGCTTTCCTGAGTCCCGGGGGACTATCTTGCCATGGATCCTAGGTTTCTGTTGATTCTTGCTGCCTATCTATGAGTAACAACGTTGCTTTACCTGACTTGTGCAAGTCAGCATATGACTCACCAAACTCCTCCTCTGGCAACTGGGCTTATGCAAAATCTTCCATCAGCTCTAGGAACCTTAGCAGAAATTGATGAGATGTTTAGAATCCTCCCCTGGGATTGCTAACCAACACACAGTGTTCCCCTCCTAAGTGTCAGAACCTGTATACAGTATTCTGCGTAACATATACATGGATATTTTTATAATAGAATATCAGAATCATAATACTATAACTAAGAAAATAATTTACTGTAATGCAAGTCTTAGTAGTTTTTTCTTCGTTCATCTCACCCAAAATTTAAGCTTCGTCGAGCATTTGATGTTACATTTATTCTATCTGTTGATGGACTTGGAATCACATGGCGTCCCGGAGACATCTTCTTTACTTCCCATGCCAATGATGTTGGTCTGCCAATTCAATATATAAACCAGATTAAATTAACAGAGAAAAGGGAGAAACAATCTTTTCTCTTAGTTGTTACTGGGTGAAAAACTAATCCTACTTTTCAACAACAAAAAAAAATCAGAACATGTGCAAATTTTCCCCTAGAGCATTGATTACCAGAAAGTTATCATACTACCAGTGAGAAATCATAGTTGATAAATGGTTCAGGATTTTCTATCGACTGCAGCACAGCAACACTACTCCAATTACCTCAAAAAGGTCATGGAGTTACAGGGATATGAGATACATTACTTATGATTTATAAGCTTCCACAAGCCCAGCTAAAAAAATATTAAAAAGGCAATGATACTACTACTTCAATCTACTTGTCTCTAATGTCCTGGAGAGTTTGTGAAACACGTATCAAAAGAAAGAATATGGTAAGGGTTAAATGAAGAGTAGGAAAATATAAAATGTCCTTCCTCCACCTCTTAATCACTCATGAGAGTAGGATTTCACTGCTCTTTGCTGGGAAAGCTAAGAAAGATTTCACTGCTCTTTGCTGGGAAAGCTAAGACATGTAACTTAACGTCTACTCCTCCTTCATTGGCCCCACAACCAGCTGGCTTACAGGATGCATAATATGCCCTCAATCAGATCCCCATAACTCCCATGGGTATCCCTGTGTCTTACTCTCCATTTCCTTTCAATCTTGCCAACTGTTGATATCTGCTTTTAAAAATTTCACTGGCAAATGGTATTTCATTGTCTTTGTTTTCTAAATTATATGTTTATTATCATTACTAGTGAAACTGAACTTTTTAACCAGTCATCTGAATTTCTTCATTTGGGATTCACATGTTGGTATCTTTCCCTCATTTTTTCCACTGGGATTGGCACCGTTTTCTGATTAATTTGAAATAGTTTACTACAACTCTTATGGCTACAAATCCATTGGCATTGGTGATACAACTATTTTGCCTTTAATTTTTCCTCTGTATTTGGAAACATTTGTTTTCTTCCTATTTAATCAGTGTATCAATATTTTTCTTTGTAATGTCTGCCTTTGTCTTACAAAGTCCTCATATGCAAAACAAATATATAAATATTTACCTCTATTTTTTCTTTAAACATATACAACTACAGTTTTTACATTTAAATCTCAAGGCTAGCCAAAATAAATTTGGATGCATGATTTGATTTGAAGAATGCAAGATGGATAATGCCATCTACAGAGCATTTTAAGACTGCTTTCCATATACAGGTGCTGTCTCATGAGGCAACGAAGAGAAGTGCTGATAACTGGCAAAAGTAAAAGGGATGCTTCAGCCGGGCATGGTGGCCCATTCCTGTAATCCCAGAACTCTGGGAGGCCAAGGAGGACAGATCACTTGAGGTCAGGAGTTCGAGCCCAGCCTAGTCAACACGGTGAAACCCTGTGTCTACTAAAAATACAAAAATTAGCTGGGTGTGGTGGTGGGTGCCTGTAATCCCAGCTACTTGGGAAGCTGAGCCTTAAAAGTGGAAGGTGGAGGTTGTAGTGAGCCAAGATGGCACCACTGCACTCCAGCCTGGGTTACAGAGTAAGACTCTGTCTCCAAGGAAAAAAAAAAAAGGATGCCTCAGGTATATTTTTGAACCACAGTGCCAAGAGAGGAATGGTAACCACTCTGTTAAGCTTGGGTTTGGCTTATGTATCTTTCCCAATACAATCCTCAAAACAGTCACTAATAGGTAATCGAATTTTGCAAGCACAAAAAGAATCTATTTTTTTAATGCATTGTTGATTACATTATAGACCTTCTTTGGATACAATAAACAAACTCAATCAAGTTAAATTTAAAAAATGAAAAGAAAAAGAAAATAAAGATTTATTGTAAGGATATAAACTGTACAAGGTCAAAGACATCCAAAAGTTGGGGGAGACTACAATTAGGGCTCGCAAGGATTAGGGCCGGTATAGACTCTCAAAGGCCACATCATTTCTGTTTCTCTCTGTAAACCTATGCCCTTTTTTTTTCCCCAACCTGTTTTACTCTGCTTGTTGTCACAAGCGACAATATAACCACAAGTCCCAAATCAGCATGATGATCTCTTAGCTTGGTTCAACCCAGTGAAAGAATGAAACCCCAGATCCAATCACCTATTACCAAGGGTAAGGGTAAAATAGCTTAGTACAAAACAAAGACATTTAGGCCTGACCCACCCAGGGACTGTGGATGAAGTAGGCACTAAAAAACTATCAAAAATTTTACTGTGAGAAACAAAAATGTTAAAAGGATCAACCTATCTTAGTTTCCCTAGATTTGGTTTCCCGGGAATCCAGCCCTTCTGGATTTCTGTCTTGGAATTCCTTTACCCTACTGGTTCTGCCTGCCTACTGTAGGGCTGACACATTACTATGAGACAAAAGATGCCTTTTTTACTGGATAGTTTCACCCACTAAGATTGAACCAAGATTAAATCTAAGGCAAAGAGGCAGGATAGGCCTATTCGCTCTGGAGGAGGGAAAAAAAAAAGCAGCCTTGTAGCTCCATGTGACTTGGCAAGTTTACCAGAGTTTAGGAATTACTTAGATGTCTAAACTAAACTGCTATTTTGCCTTTGTACATAACCAAAATAATACTAAGTCCATCTGGTTATCTATCTCTGGAGTATCTAATACTCCTTACTGTTACTACCTTAATCTGAGTAGCCATTATCTCTAAACTACATTGCTGTATCTCAACCTTCCCACATGGCAGCCAAAATGATCTTTTAAAAACATAATTCTAATATGTCAATTCCCTACTTTAAAACCCTTTATTGGCTCAAAGTCAAATCTAAATCCCTTATTATTTCTACAGAGCTCTACACAATGTGGTCCTAGCCTAGCTCTGTAGGTTCATCTCATGCTACTCTCCCCTTGTTCTTTTCACTCCTGCCTTACTAAATTCCTTGATTACACTGTGCTCCCTTCCACTTCAAAGACATCACACATGCTGTTAGCATTATCTCGAATTACTCTTTTCTCTTTGTCTAACTCCTACTTAATAATTCTGTCCCAATTTAAATGTCACCTCCTCAGGTAAGCCTTCCTGGCTGGACTTAGCAAACTGGTTAAGGGTACTTTTTCTCACAGTCATAGAGAAAGCTGTATTTCTTCTTGATGACACTTGGCACATTTATACTTACTTAACATCAGTCTTTCCTATTAGAAATGCACTTAGTCCATCCAGGCTGCTACAACAAAATACCTTATGACTGGGTAATTTATAAACAACAATAAGAAATTTATTTCTCACAGTTCTGGATGCTGGGAAGTACAAAATCAAGGTGCCAGCAGATTCAATGTCTGATACGAACTCTGTTCCTTATAAAGATCATCTTTTAGCTGTGTCCTCACATGGTGGAGGCGTAATAGCTCCCACTTCTTTTATATGTCACTAATCCCATTCATTAATCCCATTCATGAGGGCTCCATCTTCCCGACTTAACTACCTCCTAAAGCCCCCACCTCTTAATACTATCACATTGGTGATTAAATTTCAACATATGAATTTTGGGAAGGCACATTCAGGCCATAGCACGTACTACATACTTCATGAGGGCAGGGACTGCATCTGTCCTCTTGACCACAAAGTCAGAGAGCTTGGCACACAGCACTCAGATACTATGTGGTGATTCCAAATGAATCTTTCTAAAGGAGCTTTGATCTCGTATTATTCCCCTAATCAAAAATCATCAATTTTCCTCATTGCCTAATACATTAAGAAGAAATACTGTATCTTTCCTTACTACCTGGACTTTGCACATGCCCTACACTTACACAGCTGTTTAAATGTATTCCCTTCACTGAAATGGCCAACCAGCTGGTAAAATCCATCCCATCCTTCAAACAGTTCGAGATCCTCCTGAAATCTTCCCTGATCTGTAAACCAAAATACATTTGTCCTTCTCTGAAGAACCATAATAGTCTTTTGCACTAAGTTCTATTTTTATCACACTCAGGCTATAGATTCCATGAGTAGTAAATGTGTCACATTCAACAAATCTCTGTACTGAATAAAGTGATAATACCCAATTAATACCCACTGATAAATATCCAATAAACATTTGTTATTTAATTGAATGAGAAATGCAGCACCTTTTAGATTTTTACAAGTTTCAAGTCAATATGAGGTTAACTTTATTGTCAGTTTCAATGATTGCTATTGAAACTGCTGAATGATAGGAATATTGAGACCAGAGAGCTCATTACCTGCTTTGAGCATCTGTCTTCTCTAGCTTTTCCTGAAGCTGAATCCAGTCAATCAATGCTTTGAAATCTCTTACATAGTTATCCAGCATCATTAGCACCTCCTAAAAGAAACAAACAAAAAAAAAACATTAAATTCCACTCTGAGACTAAAACCTTTGAAGAAAAAAAGAGAGTGAACTTAAGAATTAGTTTTTACATTATACTGTTCAATGAAAAAGCTGCATAAGTTACTGATATACGTTTTTTTTTCATTCTGTTTGGTAAGATAATAAGAAATATAACAGGTTGAAAGTCTAAAGACCAAGAAATGATATTCATGTTCCTTCTCAAAACCTCCCCCAATAGCCATCCTTTCAACCTTTTTATTATGAACTTTAATATACAGAAAAGTACACTAAATATAAATCCAGCTGCACACTTGCAGTCCCAGTCACTCCAGAGGCTGAGGCAGGAGAATTGCTTAAGCCCAGGAGTTCAAGACCAGCCTGGGCAAGATAATAAGATGCCATCTTTAAAGAATAATAATAATATTAAAAATTGGCAATGTTTTTCAAGGTTCGACCATCTGGTAGCATATATCAGTATTTTATGGCTGAATGACTGCATGAATATAGTATATCTGTTTATTCATTTATCAGTTAATATTTGGGTTGTTTCTACTTTTTGTTTATTATGAAAACTGCTGTTATAAAAATTTGTATCCAGGTTTTTCTGTGAACATGTTTTCAATTCTCTTGAGTATATACCTAGAAGTGGATTTGCTGAGTCATATGATAACTCTTAACTACCAAACTTTTTTCCACAGCTGCTGCATCATTTTACATTCCCAGCAGCAATTTATGAGAGTTCCATATTCTTCACATCCTTGCCAAAACTTGCTGCTTTCTGACTTTTTTATTCTAGTCATCCTAAATGAGTGTGAAGTGCTATCATTGGGAGTTATGTGCATTTCTCTGATGACTAATAACTTTGTGCTTTTCATGTACATTAGACATTTGTTTACCTTTTTTGTTTGTTTGTTTGTTTTTTTGAGACGGAGTCTTGCTCTGTCACCCAGGCTGGAATGCAGAGGCGTGCTCTCTCAGCATCTCGGCTCCCTGCAACCTCCACCTCCCAGGTTCAAGCGATTCTCCTGCCTCAGCCTCCCAAGTAGCTGGGATTACAGACAGGTGCTACCACCCCTGGCTAATTTTTTGTATTTTTAGTAGAGATGGAGTTTCACTGTGTTAGCCAGGATGGTCTCGATCTCCTGACCTCGTGATCCACCTGCTTCAGCCTCCCAAAGTGCTGGGATTACAGGTGTGAGAGCCACTGCACCCAGACGACATTTGTATATCTTAAAAGAAATGTCTATTCAAATCCTTTGCCCTTTTTTACTGAGTTATTTGTCCTTTTTATTGTTGAGCTGTAAAGTTCTTTATACATTCTAGATATTAGACCTTCATCAACCATATGGTTGACAAATATCTTGTCCCATTATGTGGGTAATTTTTCCATTTGATAGTATCTTTTGACACACAAAAGTTTTTAATTTTGATAAAGCTCAATTTATTTTTTCTCTGGCTTTGGGTGTCATAGTCCGAGGTCACAAAGATGTGTATGTTTTCTTCAAAGAGTATTATACTTTCAGTTCTTACATTTAGGCTTTAAACTGTATTCAGTTAATTTTTGTATACAGTGTGAGGTAAAAATCCAAATTCGTTTGTTGCATACAGATACCCAGGTGTCCTAGCACCATTGTTGAAAATACTATTCTTTCCCCCATCAAATGGTTCTGGCACTCATGTCAAAAATAAAATTCATACACAGATGTATGAATTTATTCCAAGGATTTAAAATCTATTTCATTGATCCATATATCTATCCTACTGCCAGTACCACAGAATTTGATTATTGTGGTTTTTTACTAAGTTTTAAATTCAGGGGGTCTAGGTCCTCAAACTTTGTTCTTTTTCAAGACTATTTTGGCTATCCTATATACTTGCATCCCCATATGAATTTAAGATCCACTTGTTCATTTCTGCCAAAAAGGGGGAAGGGAGCAATTGGAATGTTCATAGGTATTGCATTGAATCTGGGTATCACTTTGGGAAATACAGCCACCTTAACACTATGAAGTCTTCTGTTCATGAATTTTGAATATCTTTTCCTTTAATTAGGTTTCTCTTATTTCTTACAATGATTTTTCATAGTTTCTTTCAATTATATTTTATAGTTTGTGTGTACATCTTGTACTACTTTAGTTAAATTTATGCCTAAACATTTTATTGTTTTTGATGTTATTTTAATGTAACTGCTTTCTTAATTTCGTTTTTGGATTGTTTATTCCCAGTGTATAAAAATACAACTGATTTTTGAGTGTCCATCTTGTATCCTGTAATTTTGCTAAACTTGTTTATTAGCTCTAATAATTGGGGGGCAGGTGTCTTTTAGAGTTCTTTATATATAGAATCATGTCATCTGCAAGTACAGTTTTACTTCTTCCTTTCCATCTAGATGTTTTCTATTATGTTTTCTTGTCTAATTGCCCTGCCTAGAACCTTTAGTACAATATTGAGTGTAAGTGGCAAGACAAGACATCACTGTCTTGTTCCTGATCTTAGATGGGAAAGCTTTCAGTCTTTCACTATTAACCATGACATTAACTGTGGATTTTTCGTAGATACTCTTTATCAGATTAAGGAATTTCCCTATTGAATGTTTTTATCGTGAAATGGTATTGGCTTTTGTCAAATGCCTTTTCTCCACCAACCGAGATAATCTGTGATCTTTTTCCATTCATTCTATTAATATATTCTATTATGTTTATTGATTTTCATATGCTGAACCCACTCTTACCTTCCTGGACTAAATCCCACTGGGTCATGATGTTACAGACCTTTTCATGTACTGCTAGATTTGGTTTGCTATTACTTTGTTGAGAATTTTTATGTCTGTATTTGTAAAAAATATTGCTTAACTAACATTATTTTTAACTTCAGTGTTTAGAAGAATTCACTGGAAAAATCACTAAAGTTGGGAATTATTTGGGGGATGGGTATTTTTAATTATAAACTCAGTTAATAGTTACAAAGTGACATAGGTTTTCAATTACTTATGTCCGTTTTTATTGTTTTTCTAAGAATTAATACTTTTTGTGTAAACTTTCATTGTACAAAAGGAATCCCAGTTCTCCCACTATATGTGGTCCAACTTCACAGATAGCATCCCAACTTCCATGAATCCAAACAGAGAATTTTAGATACCCAAATCACCTAGCTGACAGCAGAAGGGACTCAGTATTCTGAGTCTCCAGGGATCACAGAGAATAAAGAGGTGATTTTCAACGGGTGTGTGAGCACTTCCAGCAGCTACCTCCCTGGGTACAGGAAAGAGAAAACGGGCCAAAACTACTAGCCCCCAGTTTCTCCACAGAAAGGGTTTGTCTGCACACTTTTCCAGCTGCAGCCTGAGGGTTTGGGCTTATAACTAGCCTGCATCTGGAAGCCAGTGGAGCAGGTAAACAATAGACCTCCAGAAGCCTCAAGGGGCTTATGGGTACCTCCTGCCCCTTCTCCCCTTCATCCCCACACCCACCCCCAGCCTTGCTCCAGCAATAAAACTAGGTCTGCAGATTTTCCCTGGAAGGAGTTTGCATGTACATGGCATGCCCCAACTTTTACAGCTCCCACCCAAAGGACTGGCTCCTAAATCACCTAGCCCTGGGAGTTGAGGCTCTGCATTTGTGAATCTCCCTAAACTACAAAGAGCAAAGAGCTGCTTTTTAAACAGGTAGAGTTCCAGCAGACAGCCTCCCAAGGTCAGCACTGAGCTAAAAAGCAAAAACTCCTGACTCCCAGTTTCTCCCTAAAGGAGACTGACTACATACCTTAAAGTCCTGACTTCTCCAGCTGCTACCTGTAGATCAGGCATTACTTAGCCTCCATCTGGGAACTGAAACTGCAGGAAATTAGCAGTCTTCTGGGACCACAAATATGCATGTGGGGACTATCCACAACTTCACCTGCTGGCATGCTCCAGAGATAAAGCCAAGTCTCCAGTTAACCTGCCTATCTCCAAGAGAAGAAAGATTAGGCATCTGTCAGGCCCCTGGGAGCAACAAAGTACAAAGCAATGGGTCAAATGACTGTGCAGTCTGAACAAGAATATGGCATCACTGCAGATCCTCTCCCCAGCTTAAACAAAATGAGAGAAAAACTCCAGCTCCTAGCTACTCCCTGAGAAACGAGAAACTGGAACACACATTTAATACCCCCAACTTTTCCAGCTGGATCTTGAGAGATGGATTTCTAACTTGCTTGTCTCAGGATACTAACAGGACTTGGCATACCCTAATCTGGGGGCCACTAAGAACAAAGACTGCAGTTTAGATCAGCACAAAGGTTTGAGAGGCACCTAGAATAACTAGCTGAACTGACAGGTAAGATCCATCTCCTACCCAAGGCCAGTATGACAAGACTAGGAAAGGCAGTTGCCTTACCTAATGCACAGAAACAAACACTAAGCGTCAAAGAAAATGAAGAAACAGGTATATAAGTTCCAAATAAAAGAGTAAGATAAACCTCCAGAAACTGATCCTAATTAACTGCCAATATGTGACTTATCACATAGAGAACTCAAAAGAACAGTCATAAAGAAGTTCATCAAGGTCTGAAGGAGTAATGCATAAAACTAGCTAAAAATTTCTGCCAAGGGACAGAAAATACAAAAAGTACCAAACAGAAATCATATAGCTGAAGAATATAACATTCAACTGAAAATTTTAATACAAGGGTTAAACGGCAGACTAGATTAAGCAGAAGAATAATCAGGAACTCTAAGACAGGTCATCAGAAATCATTTAAGATGAGGAACAAAAGGAAAAAATGAAAAAGAGTAAAGAAAGCTAAAGGGACTTACAGAGCAGCATCAAGCAGAACTAAATATGCATTATTGGAATTAGAAAAGAAGAGAAAGTGACAGAAGGCTTATTCAAAGTAATGATGGTTGAAAACTTCCCAAACCTGGGAGAGGAACTAGAAATCAAAATCCAGAAAGCCCAAGTAACAAACTAGATGAATCCAGAGATATCTACACTGAGACACATTATAATCAAATTGTCAAAAGTTAAAGGCAAAGACAGAATTATGAAAGCAGTAAAACAAAAGTTACTTATTACACACACAGAGGCCCCCATAACACTATCAGTAGATTTTTAGCAGAAACTTTGCAACCCATAAAGGCTGAAATGATAAATTCAAAGTACTGAACAAAAAAGAAAGTATCAACCAAAAAAATTATACCCAGAAAATCTGTCCTTCAAAAATAAATTAGTGATAAAGACTTTCAAAGACCAAAAAAAGCTGAGGGAGTTAATCACTACTATACCGGATTTACGAGAAAAGCTAAAAAGGTTCACATTGAAATAAAAAGAAACTAAACACCAACATGAAAGCATAAGTAAGAAATTCACTGGAAAACGAAATATATAAAGAATAAAAGAACATTTTATGACTATAACAGTGGTGGGCATATAAATTATAATCCTATTATAAAAGATAAGAGATAAAAGTATTAAAAATATTTATGGAGGGGCGGAGCAAGATGGCCGAATAGGAACAGCTTCAGTCTCCAGCTCCCAGCGCAAGCGACACAGAAAACAGGTGATTTCTGCATTTTCAACTGAGGTACTGGGTTCAGCTCACTAGGGAGTGCCAGACAATCGGTGCTGGTCAGCTGCTGCAGCCAGACCAACGAGAGCTGAAGCAGGGCGAGGCATCGCCTCACCTGGGAAGTGCAAGGGGGAAGGGAATCCCTTTTCCTAGCCAGGGTAACTGAGACACACAACACCTGGAAAATCGGGTAACTCCCACCCCAATACTGCGCTTTACCAAGGGTCTTACCAAACGGGCACACTAGGAGATTATATCCTACACCTGGCCGGGAGGGACCCACGCCCACAGAGCCTCCCTCACTGCTAGCACAGCAGTCTGCCATCTAACCTCAAGGCAGCAGCGAGGCTGGGGGAGGGGCGCCCGCCATTGCTGAGGCTTAAGTAGGTAAACAAAGCCACCAGGAAGCTCGAACTGGTGGAGCCCACCACAGCTCAAGGAAGCCTGCCTATCGCTGTAGACTCCACCTCTGGGTAGAGTCTGACAGCTGTCTAACAGCTTTGAAGAGAGCAGTGGATCTCCCAGCACGGAGGTTGAGATCTGAGAACGGACAGATTGCCTGCTCAAGTGGGTCCCTGACCCCTGAGTAGCCTAACTGGGAGACATCCCCGACTAGGTGCAGACAAACACCTCACATCTCACACGGTGGGGTATACCCCTGAGAGGAAGCTTCCAAAGCAAGAATCAGACAGCAGCACTCGCTGTTCAGCAATATTTTGTCTTCTGCAACTCTGCTGCTGATACCCAGGCAAACAGGGTCTGGAGTGGACCTCAAGCAATCTCCAACAGACCTACAGCTGAGGGTCCTGACTGTTAGAAGGAAAACTATCAAACAGGAAGGACACACACACCAAAACCCCATCAGTATATCACCAGCATCAAAGATCAGAGGCAGATAAAACCACAAAGATGGGGAAAAAGCAGGGCAGAAAAGCTGGAATTTCAAAAACTAAGAGCGTATCTCCCCCTCCAAAGGAACGCAGCACATCGCCAGCCATGGATCAAAGCTGGACGGAGAATGACTTTGACAAGATGAGAGAAGAAGGCTTCAGTCCACCAAACTTCTCAGAGCTAAAGAAAGAATTATGTACCCAGCACAAAGAAACTAAAAATCTTGAAAAAAGAGTGGAAGAATTGATAACCAGAATAATTAATGCAGAGAAGGCCATAAACGAACTGACAGAAGTGAAAACCATGACACGAGAAATACGTGACAAATGCACAAGCTTCAGTAACCGACTCGATCAACTGGAAGAAAGAGTATCAGCGATTAAGGATCAAATGAATGACAGAAAACGAGAAGAGAAATCTAAAGAAAAAAGAAAAAGAAATGAACAAAGCCTGCAAGAAGTATGGGATTATGTAAAAAGACCAAATCTACGTCTGATTGGGGTGCCTGAAAGTGAGGGGGAAAATGGAACCAAGTTGGAAAACACTCTTCAGGATATCATCCAGGAGAACTTCCCCAACCTAGTAGGGCAGGCCAACATTCAAATTCAGGAAATACAGAGAACGCCACAAAGATACTCCTCGAGAAGAGCAACTCCAAGACACATAATTGCCAGATTCACCAAAGTTGAAATGAAGGAAAAAATCTTAAGGGCAGCCAGAGAGAAAGGTCGGGTTACCCACAAAGGGAAGCCCATCAGACTAACAGCGGATCTCTCGGCAGAAACTCTCCAAGCCAGAAGAGAGTGGGGGCCAATATTCAACATTCTTAAAGAAAAGAATTTTCAACCCAGAATTTCATATCCAGCCAAACTAAGTTTCATTAGTGAAGGAGAAATAAAATCCTTTACAGATAAGCAAATGCTTAGAGATTTTGTCACCACTAGGCCTGCCTTACAAGAGACCCTGAAGGAAGCACTAAACATGGAAAGGAACAACCGGTACCAGCCATTGCAAAAACATGCCAAAATGTAAAGACCATCGAGGCTAGGAAGAAACTGCATCAACTAACGAGCAAAATAACCAGTTAATATCATAATGGCAGGATCAAGTTCACACATAACAATCTTAACCTTAAATGTAAATGGACTAAATGCTCCAATTAAAAGACACAGACTGGCAAACTGGATAAAGAGTCAAGACCCATCAGTTTGCTGTATTCAGGAGACCCATTTGACATGCAGAGACACACATAGGCTCAAAATAAAGGGATGGAGGAAGATCTACCAAGCAAATGGAGAACAAAAAAAAGCAGGGGTTGCAATACTAGTCTCTGATAAAACAGACTTTAAACCATCAAAGATCAAAAGAGACAAAGAAGGCCATTATATAATGGTAAAGGGATCAATTCAACAAGAAGAGCTAACTATCCTAAATATATATGCACCCAATACAGGAGCACCCAGATTCATACAGCAAGTCCTTAGAAACTTAAAAAGAGACTTAGACTCCCACTCAATAATAATGGGAGACTTTAACACCCCACTGTCAATATTAAACAGATCAACAAGACAGAAAGCTAACAAGGATATCCAGGAATTGAAATCAGCTCTGCACCAAGCAGACCTAATAGACATCTACAGAACTCTCCACCCCAAATCAACAAAATATACATTCTTCTCAGCACCACATCACACTTATTCCAAAACTGACCACATAGTTGGAAGTAAAGCACTCCTCATCAAACATAAAAGAACAGAAATGATAACAAACTGTTTCTTAGACCTCAGTGCAATCAAACTAGAACTCAGGATTAAGAAATTCACTCAAAACCACTCAACTACATGGAAACTGAACAACCTGCTCCTGAATGACTACCGGGTAGATAATGAAATGAAGGCAGAAATAAAGATGTTCTTTGAAACCAATGAGAACAAAGACACAAAATACCAGAATCTCTGGGACACATTTAAAGCAGTGTGTAAAGGGAAATTTATACCACTAAATGCCCACAAGAGAAAACTGGAAAGATCTAAAATCTGCACCCTGACATCACAATTAAAAGAACTAGAGAAGCAAGAGCAAACACATTCGAAAGTTAGCAGAAGGCAAGAAATAACTAAGATCAGAGCAGAAGTGAAGGAGAGTGAGACACACAAAAAACCCTTCAAAAAATCAATGAATCTAGGAGCTGGTTTTTTTAGAATGTCAACAAAATTGATAGACCGCTAGCAAGACTAATAAAGAAGAAAAGAGAGAAGAATCAAATAGACACAATAAAAAAATGATAAAGGGGATATCACCACCGACCACACAGAAATACAAGCTACCATCAGAGAATACTATAACCACCTCTATGCAAATAAACTAGAAAATCTAGAAGAAATGGATAAATTCATGGACACATACACTCTCCCAAGACTAAACAAGGAAGAAGTTGAATCCCTGAATAGACCAATAACAGGCTCTGAAATTGAGGCAATAATTAATAGCCTACCAACCAAAAAAAGTCCAGGACCAGACAGATTCACAGCCGAATTCTATCAGAGGTACAAGGAGGAGTTGGTACCATTCCTTCTGAAACTATTCCAATCAACAGAAAAAAAGGGAATCCTCCCTAACTCATTTTATGAGGCCAGCATCATCCTGATACCAAAGCCTGACAGAGACACAACAAAAAAAGAGAATTTTGAACCAATATCCCTGATGAACATCGATGCAAAAATCCTCAGTAAAATACTGGCAAACTGTATCCAGCAGCCCATCAAAAACCTTATCCACCCAAATCAGCTTCATCCCTGGGATGCAAGGCTGGTTCAACATTCGCAAATCAATAAACATAATCCAGCATATAAACAGAACCAAAGATAAAAACCACATGATTATCTCAATAGATGCAGAAAGGGCCTTAGACAAAATTCAACAGCACTTCATGCTAAAAACTCTCAATAAATTCGGTACTGATGGAACGTATCTCAAAACAATAAGAGCTATTTATGACAAATCCACAGCCAAGATCATACTGAATGGGCAAAAACTGGAAGCGTTCCCTTTGAAAACTGGCACAAGACAGGGATGCCCTCTCTCACTGCTCCTATTCAACACAGTGTTGGAAGTTCTGGCCAGGGCAATCAGGCAGGAGAAAGAAATAAAGGGTATTCAGTTAGGAAAAGAAGAAGTCAAATTGTCCCTGTTTGCAGATGACATGATTGTATATTTAGAAAACTCCATCATCTCAGCCCAAAATCTCCTTAAGCTGATAAGAAACTTCAGCAAAGTCTCAGGATACAAAATCAATGTGCAAAAATCACAAGCATTCCTATACACCAATAACAGACAAACAGAGAGCCAAATCATGAGTGAACTCCCATTCACAATTGCTTCAGATAGAATACAATACCTAGGAATCCAACTTACAAGGGATGTGAAGGACCTCTTCAAGGAGAACTACAAACCACTACTCAACAAAATAAAAGAAGACACAAACAAATGGAAGAACGTTCCATGCTTATGGACAGAAAGAATCAATATCGTGAAAATGGCCATACTGCCCAAGGTAATTTGTAGATTTAATGCCATTCCCATTAAGCTACCAATGACTTTCTTCACAGAATTGGAATAAACTACTTTAAAGTCCATATGGAACCAAAAAAGAGCCTGCATTGCCAAGACTATCCTAATCAAAAAGAATAAAGCTGGAGGCATCACGCTACCTGACTTCAAACTATACTACAAGGCTACAGTAACCAAAACAGCATGGTACTGGTACCAAAACAGAGATATAGACCAAAGAAACAGAACAGAGCCCTAAGAAATAATACCACACATCTATAACATCTGATCTTTGACAAATCTGACAAAAACAAGAAATGGGGAAAGGATTCCCTATTTAATAAATGGTGCTGGGAAAACTGGCTAGCCATATGTAGAAAGCTGAAATTGGATCCCTTCCTTTCACCTTATACGAATATTAATTCAGGATGGATTAGAGACTTAAATGTTAGACCTAAAACCATAAAAACCCTAGAAGAAAACCTAGGCAATACCATTCGGCAAGGACTTCATGACTAAAACACCAAAAGAAATGGCAACAAAAGCCAAAACTGACAAATGAAATCTAATTAAACTAAAGAGCTTCTGCACAGCAAAATAAACTACCGTCAGAGTGAAGAGGCAACCTACAGAATGGGAGAAAATTTTTGCAATCTACTTATCTGACAAAGGGCTAATACCCAGAACCTACAAAGAACTCAAACAAATTTACAAGAAAAGAAACAAACAACCCCATCAAAAAGTGGGCGAAGGATATGAACAGACACTTCTCAAAAGAAGACATTTATGCAGCCAACAGACACATGAAAAAATGCTCATCACTGACCATCAGAGAAATGCACATCAAAACCACAATGAGATACCATCTCACACCAGTTAGAATGGCGATCATTAAAAAGTCAGGAAACAACAGGTGCTGGAGAGGATGTGGAGAAATAGGAACACTTTTACACTGTTGGTGGGACTGTAAACTAGTTCAACCATTGTGGACGACAGTGTGGCGATTCCTCAAGGATCTAGAACTAGAAATAGCATTTGACCCAGTGATCCCATTAATGGGTATATACCCAAAGGATTATAAATCATGCTGCTATAAAGACACATGCACATATATGTTTATTGTGGCAATATTCACAATAGCAAAGACTTGGAATCAACCTAAATGTCCATCAATGATAGACTGGATTAAGAAAATATGGCACATATACACCATGGAATACTATGCAGCCATAAAAAGGATGAGTTTGTGTCCTTTGTAGGGACACGGATGAAGGTGGAAACCATCATTCTCAGCAAACTATCACAAGAACAGAAAACCAAACACCGCATGTTCTCAGTCATAGGTGGGAATTGAACAATGAGAACACTTGGACACAGGAAGGGGAATATCCCACACCAGGGCCTATCATAGGGTGGAGGTCGGGGGGAAGGATAGCATTAGGAGATATACCTAATGTAAATGACAAGTTAATGGGTACAGTACCCCAACATGGCACATATATACACATGTAACAAACCTGCACGTTGTGCACATGTACCCTAGAACTTAAAGTGTAATAGAAAAAATTTTTAAAAATAAATTAAATTAAATTAAATTAAAAATATATATATTTTACATAAGCACCCTGGTAACCACAAAGAAAATGCCTAAACAAGTTACACAAAAGAAAGAGGAAGGAATCAAAATCTAGCAATACAAAAAAAAAAAAACACACACACACACACACAAAAGAAGAGAACAAGTGAGAAAAACGACAAAAATATCGTAAGACAAACACAAAACAGTTAATTAAAATGTAGTAATAAATCCTTATCAATAACTATTTTAAATGTAAACAAACTAAACTCCCTGATAAAAAAGATACAGTGTGACTGAATGGTTACAAAACAAGCTATATGCTATCTACAAGAAGCCCCTTAAGATTCAAAAACACAAAGAGACAAAGTGAAAAAGATGGAAAAAGATAGTGTAAGCAAATGGAAACCAAAAGAAAGTAGAAATGGCTAAATTATCAAAGTAGAATGTAAGGAAAAAACTGTGTCCAGAGAAATGAAGGTCCTTACATAACAATAAAAGGGTCAATTCAACAGGAAGACACAACAATTTTAAGTATATTTGCACCTAACATCAAAGCACTTAATAAAGCACATACTGATGGATCTGAAAGAAGAAACTGACTGCAATTCAATAATAGAAGACTTCAGTGTCTCACTTTCAATAATAGATAGAATTTACCAAAAAAAATCAAAAAGGAACACCACAAACCAAATAAACTTAACAAACATAGAATTAGCAGTAAAATACACATTTTTCTCACGTGCACACAGAACATTCTTCAGGACAGATCGCAAAACAAGTTAGGTCGCAAAAAAGTCTTAACAAATTAAAATCATACCAAGTATGTCTTCCAACCACAACTGAATAAAACTAGAAATCAATAATAGCAAGGAAAAAAAAGGCAGTGAGGAGTCAGAAATATGGAAATTAAATGAGACACTCTTGAACCACTGGGGCAAAAAAGAAACCAAAAGAAAATTTTTAAAATATCTTAAAAATAGATAAAAAGAGAACTTACAAAAACATGTGATGCAGCAAAGCAGTATAAAAAGGAGGTTTGTAGCTATAAGTACCTATATTGAAGAAGAAGAAATATCTCAAATAAACAACCTAACTTTACAACTCAAGAAATTAGGATAAAAACAAACTGGCCGGGCGCGGTGGCTCAAGCCTGTAATCCCAGCACTTTGGGAGGCCGAGACGGGCGAATCACAAGGTCAGGAGATCGAGACCATCCTGGCTAACCCGGTGAAACCCCGTCTCTACTAAAAAGTACAAAAAACCAGCCGGGCGAGGTGGCGGGCGCCTGTAGTCCCAGCTACTCGGGAGGCTGAGGCAGGAGAATGGCGTAAACCCGGGAGGCGGAGCTTGTAGTGAGCTGAGATCTGGCCACTGCACTCCAGCCTGGGCAACAGAGCGAGACTCCGTCTCAAAAAAAAAAAAAAAACTAAACCCAAAGTTAGCAGAAGGAAGAAAATAATAAAGATAACAATAAAAATAAAGCAAATATAGAAAAACATCAATAGCCAGGCATGGTGGCTCACGCCTGTAATCCTAACACTTTGGGAGCCCGAGGCAGGCAGATCACTTGAGGTCAGAAGTTCGAGACCAACCTGGCCAATATGGTGAAACCATGTCTCTATTAAAAATACAAAAATTAGCCAGACGTGGTGGCAGGTACCTGTAATCCCAGCTACTCAGGAAGCTGAGGTGGGCGAATCACTTGAATCTGGGAGGCAGAAGTTGCAGTGAGCCAAGATTGTGCACCCCAGCCTGGGTAACAAAGCAAGACTCCGTCTCAAGAAAAAAATACAAAAAACAAAAATTAGCTGGACGTGGTGCCATGCACCTGTAATTCCAGCTAGTCGGGAGACTGAGCACGAGAATCACTTGAACCTAGGAGGCAGAGGTTGCAGTGAGCCACGACTGTGCCACTGCACTCCAGCCTGGGTGATGGAGTGAGACTCTGTCTTAAAAAAAAAAAAAAAAGAAAGAAAAAGAAAGAAAGGAAAACATCAATAAAACAAAGAGTTGGTTGTATTTTTTAAAATGGCAAAACCTTAGGGTGAAAAAAAAGAGATGACTCATCAGAAATGTAAAAAGGGACATTACAACAGATGCCTTGAAAATATAAAAGATCCTAAGAGTTGATTATGAACAATTGTATACCAATACATATATAACCTAAAGGAAATGGATATGTTCCTAGAAACATACAACATGCGGAAGTTGAATTAAGAAGAAACAGAAAGCCTAAACATGCCAGTAACAAAATGACTGAAATAGTAATCAAAAACTTCCCAATGAAGAAAAGTCCAAAACCAGGTATCTTCAGGGCCGAATTCTACCAAACATTCAAAAAAATTAGTATCAATCCTTCTTAAATACTTCCAGGAAAAAAAAAAAAAGTTAAGGGAAGAGTTTCAGTTTCATACCTGAGATCAATTTCATCCTGATATCAAAGTCAGAAAAAGATAACACAAAAAGTGATGAATATACACGCAAAACTTCTCAATACTAGGGAACCAAATTCAACAATACATCAAAAAGATAATATACCATAACCAAATGAGATTAATCCCTGAGCTGCAAGGATGGTTCAACACATGCAAATCAATCAATGAGATAGAACACATTAGCATGATGATAGGCAATAAAGCATATAATCATCTCAAAAGACGCAGAAAAAGCATCTGGCAGAGTTCAATATCCTTTCACCTAAAAAAAAAACTCAATAAAATAGGTATAGAAGGAAATTTCCTCAATATAGTAGAAGTCATATATGAAAAACGAACAGCTAACATCATAATCAACAGTGATCAATATCAACATGATAAACACTTTTCATCTAAGATCTAGTACCAGGCAAGGATGCCCACTCTGCCACTTCTAGTCAATGTAGTACTGAAAGTACTAGCAAGAGCAATCAGACAAAAAAAAAAGAAACAAACAAAAGGCATTCAAGTCAGAAATAATGAAGTAAAATTATCCATGGTTGCAGATGAATTGATTTTATATGCAGGAAAATGCTACAGGTGTCACACACACCTGTAGCAGAACTTCTAAATGAAAAGTAGCAGGATATAAAAATCAACATTCAAAAAATCTGCTGCATTTCTTTACATCAACAACCATCTATGTTAAAAATAAATTTTCAAAATCCTGTTTATAATAGCATCAAAAGAATCAAATACTTAGGAATAAATATAATATAACCAAGGAAGTGAAAGATCTGTACACTGAAAACTACACCACATTGATTAAAGAAACTGAAGATGCAAATAAACAGAAAGCTATTCCTTGTTTATGGGTTGTAAAAATTAATACTTTTAAAACATTCATACTGTCTGGGTGCAGTCACTCACATCTGTAATCCTAGCACTTTGGGAGGCCGAGGCAGGCAGATTACTTGAGGTCAGGAGTTCGAGATCGGCCTGGCCAACATGGTGAAACCCCGTCTCTACTAAAAATACAAAAATTACCTGGGAGTGGTGCCGGGCGCCTATAATCCTAAATACCCGGGAGGCTGAGGCAGGAGAATCATTTCAACCCGGGAGGTGGAGGCTGAAGTGAGCCGAGATCGCGCCACTGCACTCCAGCCTGGGCGACAGAGCGAGACTCCGTCTCAAAAAAAAAAAAAAAAAAAGAAAAAAGAAAAAAGATTTCATACTATCCCAAGTGACATGCTCAATGCAATCACTACCAAATTGTACTGGCATTTTTCACAGAAATAGAAAAAACAATGCTAAAATTTATATGGAACTACAAAAAACTTTAAATAGCCAAAGCAATGTGGAGAGAGAAAAATTAAATTGGAGGCATCACATTTCCTGACTGTAAATTATACTACAAACCAACAGTAATCTAAACTGTAATGACAGGCATACAGACATGAAGACCAACAGAACAATGAAACATAACAGAAAGCCCGGAAATAAACCCAAGTATATATGGTCAACTAATTTTCAACAAGGCCACCAAGAAAACACAATGAGAAAAGGATAAACTCTTCAATAGTGTTGGGAAAACTGAATAACCACATGTAAAAGAAGGAAACTAGACCCTTATCTTACACCATACACAACAACAAACTCAAAATGGATTAAAGACGTAAACATGAGACCTGAAACTATAAAACTTCTAGAAGAAAACAAAAGGAAAAGTTCCTTATTAGTGACCTCAAAAATATTTTTTTTGGTATCACACCAAAAACTCATGCAACAAAAGCAAAAATATCCAAGTGAGACTACATCAAAATGAAAACTTTACTACAAATAAAAACATTTAACAGAATGAAAAAGCAGGCTACAGATTGAGAAAAATATTTGCAAACCCTGTATATGAAAGGGGTTAATATCCAAACTATATAAGGAACTCACACAATTCAGTAATAAGAAACAAATAACTGATTTAAAAATGGCCAAATAACCTGAAGAAGCTTTTTTGCAAAGAAAACATAAAAATGGCTAACAAGCATAAGAAAAAGTGCTCAACGTCAATAATCATCATGGAAATGCAAATTAAAACCACAATAAGATACCACCTCACATCTGTTAAAACAGCTATTATCAAAAAGATAAGAGATAACAACTGTTGGCCAGGGTATGAAGAAAACCCTTGTACACTATTTGTGGAAATGTAAACTGGTACAACCATTATGGAAAACAGTATGAAAGTTTCTCAAAAAATTAAAAATACAACTACCGTATGACCCAAAAATCCCTCTTCTGAGTATATATCCAAAGAAAATGAAATCAGCACCTCATACAGACATCTGCACTCCTATATTTATTTGCAGCATTATTCACAACAGCCAAGATATGGAAACAACCTTAAGTGTCCATCAATGGATAAATGTGTAAAGAAACTGTGGTGTATATATACACACACACACATACAGTCAAGCATCACTTAACAACAGAGATTTACTGAGAAATGCATCATTAGGCAATTTTATCATTGTGCGACCATCAGAGTGTACTTACAAAAACCTGAATGGTATAGCCTACTACACACCTAAGTTATATGGTATGCCCTATTGCTCCTAGGCTACAAACCTGTAGAGCAGGAACCTGACCCGCACAACAGGAGGTGAGCAGTGGGCCAGTAAGCATTACCACCTGAGCTCCACTTCCTGTCAGATTAGGAGCAGCATTAGATTCTCACAGGAGTACAAACCCTATTGTGAGCTGCACATGTGAAGGATCTAGGTTGAGTGCTTCTTATGACAGTCTAATGCCTGATCATCTGAGGTGGACGAGTTTCTTCCTGAAACTATCCCTACCACACAGATCTCAGTCCGTTGAAACACTGTCTTCCACAAAACCGGTCTCTGTTGCCAAAAAGGTTGGGGACTACTGCTATACAGCATGTTACTATACTGAATACCACAGGAAAGAGTAACACAATGTTAAGTATTTGTGCATCTAAACACAGAAAATGTACAGTAAAAATATGTTGTAAAATATTTTTTAGGCCGGGCGCGGTGGCTCAAGCCTGTAATCCCAGCACTTTGGGAGGCCGAGACGGGCGGATCACGAGGTCAGGAGATCGAGACCATCCTGGCGAACACGGTGAAACCCCGTCTCTACTAAAAAATACAAAAATCTAGCCGGGCGAGGTGGCGGGCGCCTGAAGTCCCAGCTGCTCGGGAGGCTGAGGCAGGAGAATGGCGTAAACCCGGGAGGCGGAGCTTGCAGTGAGCTGAGCAGTCCAGCCTGGGCAACAGAGCAAGACTCCGTCTCAAAAAAAAAAAAAAAAAAAATATATTTTTTAAATGATACACCTGTAGCATTTACCATGAATGGAGTTTACAGGACTGAAAGTTGCTCTGGGTAAGGGAGGGTGAGGGAGGAAGTAAAAGAGAGAATGGTGAGTGAAGGCCTAGGACATTACTGCACACTGCTTAGACTTCATAAACTATACATTTAGACTATACAAAATCCATACAAAAATTTTCTGTCTTCCTAATAAATTAACCTTAGCTTACTACAATCTTTTTACTTTATAAACCTTTTAGTATTTTTTAAACTCTGACATTTGTAATAACACTTAGCATAAAACACATACACATTGTACAACTGTACAAAAACATCTTTATAAGCTCCTTCTATAAGCTTTTTTCTATCTAACATTTTTTTCCTTTTTAACCTTTTTTGTTAAAAATGAAGACACAAACACACACATTAGCCCAGGCCTACACAGGATCAGGATCTTCCACCTCCGCATACTGTCCCACTGCAAGGTCTTCAAGAGCAAGAAAATAACATGTATGGAGCCATCGTCTCCTGATGACAATGGTTTATCCTGGAATACCACCTAAGGACCTATCAAAGGCTGTTTTACAGTTAACTTTCTTTTTGTAAGTAGAAGGAATACATTCTAAAATAACAATAAATAGTATAAAAATACATAAGCCAGTAACATAATTTATTATCATCAAGTACTGTGTACTGTACACAACTGTATGCACTATACTTGCATGCAACTGGTAGCATGATAGGGTTGTTTCTATCAGCATCATCACAAACACTGAGTAATATATTGTGCTGCAACATTAAGAGAGCCATATCACTAGGTGACAAGAATCTTTCAGGTCCATTATAATCTTACGAAACCACCATTGTATATGTGGTCAGCTGTTGACTGAAACACTGTTATGCAGCACATGACTGTACAATGAAATATTATTTCACCTTTAAAAAGGAGATCCTGACATTTGCAACAATATGAATAAACCTCGAGGACATCAAGGACATCATGCTAAGTGAAATAAGCCAGACCTAGAAAGAAAAATAGTGTATGATCTCATTTATACATATATATATAATCTAAACAAAGTCAAATAGGTAGAAAGAGAGGGATGATCAGTGGGTGGTTAACAAAGTCAGGGGGAGGAAGGAAATAGGGAGATGTAGATTAAAGGATAAAAACTTCTAATTAGGTAGAATGAACAGGTCTACAAATCTAATATACAGCATGAGGGCACTAGTTAATAATAATGTATTGTATACTAAAAATTCACTAAAAGAGTAGTTTTGGTACTCTTACCACACACAAAAAGGTAACTCTGTGAGGTGATAGATATGTCCATTTGCTAGACTGCATTAATCATTTCACTACATATATGT